>NC_090935.1:1451888476-1452191506 GCF_040938575.1 Ambystoma mexicanum | reverse complement strand
AGACAAAACGTGTGTCTTTGTCAAGGCTGGTACCCTTTGATTTGTGCTTCCTTTGGGATTTTACCTGCAGTGGGAATAAACGTCATATTACTCTTTTTGAACAGCACCGAGGACCAAGAAATTAGCATTCGTTGGGTTGCGGGCCGGGGCAACCGTTATTGTAACAACAGAAAACCACAGAAAACTGTTGAGAGAAATGCGGGAGAGAAATACCAGCGGCAACGGTGTGTATTAATTCATCCAGGCCATTTTCATAGCAGATTTAAGGAGGGAGTGGCAGCTCCATTATGGGAAGAAAGGGGCGCCGACCTTTAATGAGTTTGGGTCGGGATCAGTGGTGGAAATGGACAACATTTGAAGGGGGATCCTACAAGGGCCGGGTGGGGGCGAAGCTTGGAGGAGGGGCGGAGTTCCGAGGAGGCAGAGTTCACAGGGGGCGGAGCTGGCAGTTGAACTCCTATTAGAGGATGTTCGAAATAGTTTACAAATTGAGCAATTTCTTGAAAAGTACTCAAGTGCGTATCTTACTATGATTTATGTACTTTTCAAGCCATCTTCTCAAGACTACAAATACCAGGATCTATTTGGGAACGGTAATGATCACTGACCCCCCAGCTTTGCGGGCTCGATAATGTACTGCTCTGTGTGCATAGTGCGCTCGCACAGAGCAGGTTACATTACCAAGCCGCAAAGCTGGGGGCTCGGTGAGTCATTGTGTTTTCCAAATGGATTCTGGTCTGTGTGCACAGCGTGCTTTCTGCTGTCACAGGGCTTTTGACCCTCTGCGAACCTGGGGGCTGTCCTCGGCATATGGTCTCATTCGCGCCCCCAAATCAGACACCACCGCCCCAATCTACTTTTTTGGTAACATTAGCGGCAGATGGCATTTTAATGCATAACAAAACAAAAAAATTAACTGCAGGATCAGATAATGTTTATATATTTCAGGTTTCTTAGAACACACTAAACCACTACTTGGTTCTGTATAAAAAGTACACTTTTATTTTAATCAAAGCACCAAAGAAAATTTAGTACAAAACATTTTTTTTAAAATAAAAATGGTTATTTCTTTTTTCGTTATGTTCAACCCCTATCACCATGTCAGAATATGAACACATCCAATACACAAATGCACATTAGAAAACACTTTTAGACAATTCTATTTACAAACACAACAGTCTCAACATATAACATTAACATGTTGTGTTTTCCATTGATGGAACATTTTATACAGAACCAAGTAGTGGTTTAGTGTGTTCTAAGAAACCGGATGTCACCTGAAATATATAAACATTAGGGTAGTATTTTGTTCGACTTTAGTTGTATTCCCCCCATCCTGCATTCAAAGTGAGCTTAACAAATCCCCTTGGGTTTTAAAGCCATATCTCTTATTTCATAAAGCATGCCACATTATGCACACTTACCACTCCAGCCCATTCCCATTTCTAAAGGGACAAAAGTCTGCCAATAGGCCGGTTCACATTCTAATGATCAATATGAGAGCCCCTCCGCTGCCCGCAGCTCTTTGGGACATTGTCCTGGCAGCAGGACACCTCTCTCGTTCAGAAAAGATAAGATGTCCTGCTTCCAGGACAATGAGCGTGCTGAGCAGGAATTGCTCGGCACACATAGACACATCTTCATGCCAGCAGGACACCTTTCCCGCTGGGCACCCTCATTGAGGTGCCGAACAGGACAGGTATCCCACTTTTAAAAGTCCCGCAGCTGCTCTCCCCACACCCCCGCCCCCTCGATATGCCACTGGGCCTCCGTGATCTAATGTGCTCTGTGCGAGCGCACAGTGCACACAGGCGTTGTGTGCACGCCTATGTGCACAGTGCGTTCACACA
This sequence comes from Ambystoma mexicanum, assembly GCF_040938575.1. Classification (NCBI taxonomy): domain Eukaryota; kingdom Metazoa; phylum Chordata; class Amphibia; order Caudata; family Ambystomatidae; genus Ambystoma; species Ambystoma mexicanum. Next base: position 1,452,189,656 of record NC_090935.1, on the reverse strand, counting down.
GAGCACATTAGATCACGTGCGAGCGCACTGTGCACGGTTGTTGGTCGGGGCTGGGGTAGAGGCAAGCCGGATCCCGTGATCCGGCTAGGGAACTGATGCAGGGATGTCATTTAGGGGTTGCCATAGGTTGCAACTGCGACCTCTGAGGTCTCCCTTGCTACCCCTAAAAAGAGAAAAAAAATGTCTTATTTTTTTTTTTTTGTAATGCAATCTCCTGGGCTGTGGCCAGCACCATGTGGCTGTTTACTTCTGGAGTGGCTGGCTTTCTTGATCTGGCCTCTTAAAATAAAAAAAAAGAACAATGGTGCCACAAGTCTGACAGTTTCAGCACTGACCCTAAATAAAAAAGAATAGGAATACCAGATAATGCGTCTTTCTGGAATTCTATACAATAATTGCTAGACTCATTAAAGGTTTATTTCAGGCACACTTCAGGGGGTGAGTCACTGATTTAGTCTGTTCTTAAACACCTCAACTCAGCCGTTCATCCTTCTGAGGTCGATAAATGAGTACCTACACACGTTGGGTGATATTGGCTGTATACTTTTTCTATATAAAGCGCTTAAGCGTAAGTGCTATATAATAACACATCATTATCATTTGGCCATGGATGTCTGCATTCACAGTAATTTGGTAATATGGGACTATAGACACTGATCCTAATGATACATATGGCGATCAATTCTTGTATGAAATTTACATCACATTATATTGATATTTTAACCATATTTTTCGTAGTGTACTTAGGAACAATGCTATGTGATTCCACTTCCTGTTTTGTCAAGGGGGGAAAGGTTGAGTTCCATCACTTCCCGCGATATCACTTCGGGGTGGGGTCAGGGGCCAGGGGTCGTGTGATGTCCCTTCCGCTACCCCAGGCATTTTGGTGAAATGACGTCCATGAACTGATGCTGGATCTCGAATCCGGCCCATTAGCCAGCGCTGGACGGCATAATTTCTTGAATTGAAAAGGGGTAGGCGACTCTCGCTTGTTGGAGTCTAGAACTGTCTGTAGCTCCCGTTTCCACTACAATAATCTATACTATGTTACAGGGGAGCCAACTTATGAATTTCCCGGGGGGTGCCCAAATATAGGAACTGACATCACCAGCTGTTATATGACCGCATTTGCACATATTCACCAACTTGGTGCATGGTGGGTGCAGAACAGTGGAAACATTGGCTAGCACATACTGCATATACTAAAGGCAAGTAAGAAGAATGTTTAAGCCTTCCGGTTGCATTCCAGTAGGCCACCACTGCCCCTACTCCACCCCTCTATAATCATCCAGTTTGTAGTAGCCCTCAAAAGGCAGAGCAACACAACTAGGATGGGAGAACACATCCTATGAGTGTGTCAAACCTCAGAGCAAAGACTGTGCAGCATGTGCCTCCTACCTTGGAGCACAATCGCACTAATTTGGTGCAAATCTTGCAAGTGGGATCGTGGGAATCCCCTCTGTGTGTGTGGGCTGCAGACCCCGGATCACATGCTCACTTCTTCAGAGTGAAACTTTGGCCAAGGCTCTTTGGGCAAGCATTCAGGATGGGTCTCACACCTTTAAACAGTGTGATATATTGAGTGGGCACCTCACTCCTTGGAGCATTGTATACCCGTTCTCACTTCAGTTTTCTCGATCTAGAGATCCATACCATATTCATTCAATGTGTGTGCAGGGGTGATAACTTGTGTCTGAGAGAGCTCATTCTTTCATTCAGGAGAGATAAAGGGGTAGCAACCCCCTGTATGTGGGATCAGGTTCTTTTTGCCCCATGGCTCCTCACTGCAGAATGAGCGAGCAGGTTTTAAGACCCTGCTGATTCTGCTCTCCTACAGGAGAGCCTTCTATCCCTTGCCCCATCACGGCTTCCAACATCCTGAGCGGCAGCTTATGGACAGCAGGCAGCTCGGGACATGCCTGTTGCCAATTGAATGTAGCCAGATCTACTATTTAGACACGGGGCAAGTGCCATGAATCCACATTGGTGGTGAAGAAGCACTCCACATACAGAACACAATTGTATAGTGTTGCAGTCCTGCTGCGAAATGACAATTCGGTCTGTTTAAATGTAAAACAGAGTGGCTGAGAAGTACATGCACTGTGCCATTAAAAATAAAGCAGATTTGGTGGGTGGAAGTGCTGCTTCGGTGGCATCAAGATTATGCAATTCCCTAAGGGGTAGTGTTGGTCATTTCCTATTGAAGTGCTGCAGTCCTATTGAGAAGTGCCATTAAAAGTGAAGCTGTCCAGTAGGCTGGATCAGTGCTGCCCCATAAAAGGTGTAGAAGCCTCTGTCAGAAGTGGCAGTACTGTCCCAATGGTGAGAAGTGTAGTGTTTTCACAGTAACTATGCTTAAGCACTTTGGGTTATTGAATAGTGCTGCTACATTCTGAGTAATTCCATCCCTTTAAATATATTTGCTCTTGTATAACCACAACAGTGTTGAGTTATTCTGATGATGATGAAGATGATGTTAGACTTGCTCAATAGTTCTGGTTCTGTATCATTAAATGTACTTCAGATCTTCAGAGTATCGGGAGGATAGCTCAGGGGCAACATGCTCGCCTTGGAAGCAAGACGACATGGAGCAACACAGGTTCGATCCCTCAGTTTGCGCAACACAGGTTTGGTCCCTCGGTCAGCGCTTAGAAACCTCTGGGTATTACGCGCATTATAAATAATCAATTTAAATAAAAAATAAATTAATCTGCTGAGATGTGCTGGGGCCTTGTCAATAAGAGTGTAGCAGCTCAACTGAGAAGTGATGATGTTGTCCCATCAAAAGTATAGCAGCCACACTAAGATGAACTAGCATTGCCTCAACAAAAGCATAGTATTACAATTGTAGAAGCCCTGTTTAGCGAGCTAACTGAGGAATACCAGCATTGCCCCATTTTTAAATATGGCACCTCTAGTAGAAAATAGATTACACAGCTCTGCTGAGAAGTCATGTTACTGTCTCTTTGAAAATATAGAAGCCCATTAACTCTGCACCATTAGGCCCTGCAAGTACTGTCCCATTGAATGCTATTACACTGAACAAGGTCAGAAGTATGGCAAGGTCCATACTGGCTCCTATGTGATAATTCTGCATTTTGAAGAACAAATACAAAAAAGACCGATTTATTTCGACAGATTTGTGTGGTCTTCAAAAGGCCGAATTATCACATTCTACTGCCCCGCACCCCACTAAACCCCCCCAAGAAGGTGATTCCACCACACCCCACACTCCCACCCTCTCTCACGCTGTTGCCTTCCTTAGAATTCAGGGGAGTTACCTCCCTCAACGCCTCAGTTCCCCGCCCATAGCATAGCATTCACCCTCACCACGTACACACCCAGACATGCAAACAGTCTCATTGGTCCTCTCCCTGCCACCTCCCTCCGCAAATGCAATGCAAGAGGGGTGCACAGATGTACAAATACATCCAACCCAAAAAGAGTTTTAGAAATTGAGGGACAGACTTGCTTTGCATCTGTGCCTCCATTTCTAAAAATCGTTTTGGGTTGGGTGTATTTGTACATCTGCGCACCTACATCTGTGCACCCCTCTTTCCAAGAGAGAGGGGTGCACAGATGTACAAATACACCCAACCCAAAACAATTTTTAGAAATTGGAGGGACAAACTTGCTTTGCATCTGTGCCTCAATTTCTAAAAATCGTTTTGGGTTGGGTGTACCTCTACATCCGTGCACCCGGGTGCACAGATGTAGAAGTATACCCAAACCAAAACGATTTTTAGAAATTGAGGGACAGATGCAAACAAGAGCCTCTTGCTTTGCATCCGTCCCTCAATTTGTAAACAACGCGTTTTACCCGGGCCGCCAGAGAGAGACACAGTATGGATGGAACAAAGGGCCATCCATACTGCATCTCTTCTCTCCAGGCCGGGGGGGGGGGTCATCAGCCCCGACGTCATTATGCTGGCGTGTGCCTGGGCCCCTGCTATGTTATACGACCAGTTTTAGTCGCCTTATGTTCTTAAACGTTGACCTCATCATGCAGATGTGCTTGCAACGTGCTTATTCTTGAAACATCTGTTGTATATTTAGCACCTAATTGCCTTACCAAAATCACTAAATAAAGACAAATAAAACAATTACCCGTGTACCTAGAAGGAAACCCATATTGAAACATTTCCGCCGAAACTGTACTCCTTCTGTTCCCTTTCTTTTGGGGGCGGGCGGGGCTGTGCTTTTTTATTGCAGCGTGTACGTTAAGGGACACAACATCTACATTTATCATAGAAGCATATGATAACACGCATTTTACACTAGTCAGTCACTCACCACATTTCGGATACGAAACCATGAGCAAATCATCTGGCCTAAACTCAAAAGCGTCCAGGGCTTGGAACATCTCCTCGCTGCACAGAATGCTGGGGTACAGGACCCCCTTGTAGGTAAACATCAACTCGTCGTGGCTTTTTTCTTTGGCCACAGACAGGATTTTCTCTGCATGTTCAAACAGCTGCTTGAGGTTTGCCATTTCCCCGTCGCTTCGAAGTGTTGCGATGTCTAATCTCTAAGGACTTTGACCAACTGCTCCTAACTGCTAGGGAGGGGAGGGCTGTGTAACTAGTCTATCCCACATTCCTGCACGTGCTCTTTCTTTCTAACAAGTCAGCCAAGTCTCGCAGTGTGTGAGCGGGTACGGCCAAGTGGGCGTTTCCCGGTCCAGCTGTGGAGCCTGGCGGCAAAAAAAGGGGCGGGAATATATCTGCGTGAGATTTAGAAAAACAAGCATTGACAAAAACAACAGTTTTGGACGCTGGTGATCATTTTTTTTTCATTTCAGGGTCGTAACTATTTCACGTGGATGGGGGGCATGTAAATGGGGTAGGCGCGTGGGTCCTCGGACTGAACAATTTTTTTTAAATACTGGATTTGAATGTGTGGCATTTTAAACGGTATTTTTCACATTTTATTTTAAAAATGTGGTAAAAATGTTTTACAATTTACAAGTTGTTTTGTGAGGTAACACGAGAAAATAACCCCATTAGGTGCTAGGTCACCAACAGTACAGAGAAGCATGTTTATGATACCTTATCGTCAGGGCTCTAAGTGGGCCAGGGTTAGTCAGGGCTCAGCTCTGGCGGATGCCAAGTAAAGTTCTTGAGCCAGGGCTCTCCAAACTGACCTCCCTTACCAAAGTTGCAATACTGCTCCTTGCCAATAGATGCCTTCTTTAGTAATATTTAGAATCACAACATCAGATTAAGACATTTGAAATTAGGTACTTTTCAAACAGGAAAGGGAAATTATAAGAGAATACTTTGTTTGATGTTTGTCACTGTGCTGTCCTCACTCGAGGCCAGGCGCGCGGCACAGTAAAGAAATAGGCAGACACGGAGCACTGTTAGCTACGTGCTTCTTTATTAACATACAAACTCGAACTGCCTATCCCCCTGCCCTCCTACATCACTTCCCTTTACTTCCCGCTCCCCGTGTCCATCCCGCCCTCGTTGCCCTGGAAACGTCAACGTGACATCCCCCCCCTTTTTAAACAGAAACAAAACTCTTCGTAACAGGCGGCGGTCTGGTGAGCCTCTAGTCCATTTCCTCGATCCATCAGCGAGGTCTGTTCCGGGCTCGCTGCGGTCGTGCTGGTCCGGGCCTCGGCGACGTTCCACTTTCAGCAGTTCCTGACCCGGCGTCCCGCTCAGACTCGTCCCACTGGTCACCCACGTATGGGTCATCCGACTCATTGTCCCATGGAGCGTGCACTCTCCCACTCAGACGTCTCGTTCCTGCTTGTGGAAGTTCCTTAAAGTGGGACGAGTTGCGCGTTACCGCTCCGGCTGACCCTTGGGTGGTGATCATCGACCCCTTCTTCTGTGTGACGAGAAGGGGCTCCTCTCGAAATGGTGCTGTGTGTTTGTGGGTCACAGGTTGACGAACTGCCACTACATCTCCTACTTCTATTTGAGATGGCTGAGCCCGCCGTCGGGCGTCGGCATACTCTTTCATTCGGGTCTTGGCGGCTTCATCTCGCTCTCTGACCTCTGGGTCTAACGCCGGCTGTGGGCTGATTGCCTCCGCTTGTGGAAGTCGTGTCTGCGGGTTGCGCCCAAACATGAGCTCAGCAGGTGTCTTTCCTGTTGTGCTGTGGGGTGTCCCACGGTAGTCCCTCAACAGTTGATTCAACACCTGTTCATAGGGCTGATCTGTCAGACGTGCGACCTGCAAGGCTCGCTTGAGATTGGCCATGAACCGTTCGACCATCCCATTGGCTTGGGGCCATGAAGGAGGGATCTTTCTGTGATGGAAGCCTAGGTACTCCGCAAACTGAGTGAATTGATGTCCACAGAATGGGGCCCTGTTGTCCGTCTTGAGTACCTTGGGCACACCATATGCCGAGAACATATGGTCCAATGCCGGAATGATGTGATGGGCGGCCGTGGAAGAGATTAACTGCACATCCGGATATCGCGAGTACTCGTCCATCACAGCCAGAACGTATTTCCCCCCTTCGATGCGCCCAAAGAAGTCCGCTGCGACGGCCTCCCATATGTTCTGCGGGAGTTCTGACATGTGCAGGGGTTCGGGATGCTGGTTGGGTGTGATGAGACAGCACATGGGACACGCTCTCAGAGCGGCCTCTACCCGGGCGTCCATGTGGGGAAACCAGACCTTTTGGCGGAGCATGCGTTGGGTGGAGACTATTCCCCTGTGAGTCTCGTGCGCTAGATTGATGACTTTCGCTCTCATGGCTTCCGGGATCTCTAGTTTGCAGTCTTTGAGTAACAGCCGATCTTCCGACAATGCCAGTTCCTCTTTCACTAGGATGAGCCGTTCCACGTCTTCCCTTATTTGGCCTCCCGCTGCTTTTCCTCTTTCTTTGGCTCTTCGCCACTGTCCGGACTCTAGTCCTTCGCAGATGATGCGGCAGGCTGGGTCATTCTCCATCTCTGTCGTGAGTTCTTCCATGTTGACACCCTCCGGTGTGGTTTGATGGACAAGGTATAAAAGGTATCTGTCAGCTAATGATGGTTCAGGTGTGCTCTCACCCCTTGGTCTTCTCGACAGGAAGTCGGCTAGGTTCTCACCTTTCCCCAGCCTGTGGATGATGTGAAATGCGTTGTCCTGCAGTCCTAGCCCCCATCGGGCTATCCGCAGAGGCATTTTGGCTTGTGGGTTGCCATAAAGAAACAGTAGGGCTTGATGATCCGTGACGACTTGGAATGGTTTCCCATACAAGAACAGATGGAAATGTTTGCACGCCCATACGACGGCCAACCCCTCCTTCTCTGCTTGAGAGTATGCCTGCTCAGTGGTTGACAGGCAGCGGCTGGCGTAAGCCACTATGTGTTTCTGTGACGGTTCACGTGGATCAAACTGTGCCAGGATGGCTCCCAGACCTACGGGACTGGCGTCGACCGTCAGTTCTGTCTTCCTGTTGGGGTCGTAATATGACATGTTTTCCGCCTTTTCAACCCTCTCCCTTATTGTTTTGAAGGCACTTTGACAGTCATTGGTCAATTGAAATTTTTCGTTCTGATGGGTCAATTTCCTTAGCGGTTCGCTGACCGAGGCAAAGTCACAAATATATCGGTTGCAGTAGCTGGCGAGACCTAGAAACAACCGAAGTTCCGACACGTTGGTCAGGGCTGAGGTGTTGTTCAGGGATGACACTTTGTCCGGGTCTGGGGTCATCCCAGATTCTGAGAAAACGTGGCCGAAGAATTTTAGGGTGTTTTTCCGGAACTCACATTTGTCCCTATTTAGCGTGAAGTTGGCGTCATGTAGGGCTTTGCACATCTTCATGAGGGTCTCGTCATGTTTGTTTACGTCGGTTCCGAACACCAAGATGTCATCGGAATAGTTGAGACAGTTCGGGATGTGTTTTATTATGTTGTGAACCTCTGCTTGAAATGTTTCCGCTGCTGAAGACACCCCGAAGCTCAGCCTTTTATACCTGAAGAGGCCGACGTGAGTGACGAAAGTTGTTATGTTGCGGCTCTCGGGATGTAACACCAGCTGGTGGTATCCCTTTTGTAGGTCCAGTTTGGAAAAGACCTTTGCCCCGTTCAGCAGGTGGATCATGTCGGTGATTCGTGGCGCCGGGTATCTCTCCCTTTTGATGGCTTGGTTCGGGTGCCGCATGTCAACGCATAGTCTGATGGCTTCGGATCTTTTCTTCGGGACTGGGACAATTGGGGACACCCACGTGGTGGGTCCGGTGGCTTTCTCGATAATGTCTTGTTCCAGCAGTTTCTTTAGCTCATCCTCCACCTTCTTTTGAATGTTGACGGGGATTCCCCGGTATAGCTGGGCTACAGGGCGTATGGAGTCATCCACGTGGAGTTTGATTTTCCTGTTCCTGAGCCTTCCGATTCCTTTGAATATCTTGGGATATAAGTTGTTTATCATTTCCACGGGGTCTATGTACTTGTGGACCATTATGTTGTAGAGTATGTGTATTAAGCCCATGTCAGCTGCTGCCTTGAAGCTCAGAACACAACCGCTGTCTGTCTCTGTGGCCAGAATGTGTATTGGAACTTTCATTTCTTGTCCCTTATAGCGGCAGAGCCCGTTGAATTGTCCCCTGCACTTTAAAGGAGTCTTGGCTCCATAAGCGTAGATGTCGACCGTGGCCGGCTGGAGCTTGGGTTTTGGGGTTAGTTCAGAGTATATTTGTTTACTCACCACGTTGACGGTGGCACCGGTGTCGATAAGGAATTCGGTTGGTCTTTCTTGTAGTTTGATGATGAGTGTCGGGCTGTGAGCCGTCGCCGTGGGGTTTCTGGTCACTCCCCGATGAGCTGGGATCTGACTCGGTAGGGGATTGTTCTACCAAGTGGCGCACGTGTCTCGCAATCTTCTCTCCGGTCGAGCGCGCATCACAAACCTCCTCCTCTCCCTCCTTCTCTGTGACGTGCAGCGTTGTCCGACAGTGGGGCATGTCCCCTTGTGTGGGTACTCAAAGCTGCACTTGTAACAGAAAAGTTCTTCCGGCTTCTTTTGTAGATATGTTATGTTTATTATTTATAATGCGCGAGAGTACCCAGGCGTACCAGGGCGCAGCATTTACAAGAATTTTCGAAGCTTAGGTGCAGTCATCATAAAATATACATACAGACAATGAGGTAAACCAATGTTATATACAAAGCAGCAGTGAGTCAGATAGGAATTATATACATGTAAACAGGTAGGCACACGTGGTTACAGTGTGTGCGGGTAGCGCAGCATTTAGTAATCCTAGTGGGCCTCCGATTGCAGCCATGAGACTACCTTGGAACGGAAGTTCTGGTTTGGGCAAGTCCATTCTGAGGTTTGGAGGCAAGGAGTTCCACAGTTTGGCTGCTTTCACCGGGAAGCTGTTTCCTCCTATGGTGGCGAGTTTGTAGTTGGGAACCGATAGGCAGTCTTTATATGCTGTTCTAACGGGTCTTAGAGAGGACTGTCTGTGGAATCTATTGGTCAGGTATGTTGGGGCAGCATTGTTAAGAGATTTGTGGGTGAGTGATGCCGTTTTTAAAATAGTTTTATCTTTAGTGGAGAGCCAGTTGTTCTGTTGGCTGATTCCTGTGATATGTTCTCTTCTAGAGATGCCCAAGGCTGCTCTGAGAGCGTTGTTCTGGAGGGTTTGTATCTTGCTGGTGGTGGCCTTGGACGATCCCAGGTAGAGGGCGTTGCAGTAGTCGTGGCGGGACAGTATGAGGGCTCTTGCGAGTGTAAGGCAACTAGTGTCTGACAGAAATGGTTTGGCTGCTCGGATTAATTTACATGTGTATGCCGTGGAGGATGCTAGGGAGCTCACTTGTCTTTTGAAGGAAAAGGTGGAATCCAAGTAGAATCCCAATGTTTTGACCTACTGTCCGACTGTGATGTTGTTCCCGTCAATCATAAAAGAATTGTAGGCCGGGCCCAGTTTCGCTAGGCTGGACGTGGTACCTAGGATGATGAGCTCTGTTTTATCATCATTCAGGCATAGTCCATGAGTGGCCATCCATGCCTGGATGATGATGTATACCCTATTTAGCAAGGCCAAATCCTTTCCATAATCTCCAGAAAGCGGAAGGAGGATCTGGGTATCATCTGCATAGTTAGGTGTAGGTGATACCGAGATGATCCAAATCATCGAAAAGGGGCTTGGTAAATATGTTATACAATGTGGGGGAGACACAGGAGCCCTGTGGTACCCCACAGGTGATCGGTACAGGGTCTGCTGCAGCAGTGGGAGAGAAGACCCTCATGGTTCTGCCATTAAGGAATGATGCGATCCAGGTGATGGCCTCAGTAGAGAAGTGCGCTGAAGAGTGGAGGTGTGTACATAGGACAGAGTGATCGACTAAATCGAAAGCTGCTAATAAGTCGAGGAGGGGGGAGTAGGGCAGCTTGTCCATTGTATCTGAGCGTGTCGATCTGGGCTTTTAAGTCAATGAGTGCGGTTTCAGTCCCTTGTTGAGGACGGAACCCTGATTGTCTGGATCCTAAGAGGTGGTGATCTTCCAAGTGCTTCTGTATTTGTACATAGGCGACCTTGTCCAGGAGTTTTAGTAGGAAGGGAACGGTCGTTATGGGTCGGTAATTTGTGGGTATGGCTGGGTCAAGTGTAGGTTTTTTCAGTAGTGGACGTACCCAAGATTGTTTTAAATTGGTGGGGATGGAGCCAGTGGCGAAGGAGGCGTTGATCAGTTTCGTAATGAAAGGGGAGAGGTCACGGGCAGCGTCTTTGATAAGCTGTGCTGGGAACAGGTCTCCCTGGCAATTGGATGGTTTCAAGGACAGGATGATTTTTTCAACTTCAAGTGTGTTGACTTTGGAGAACTTGAAGCGGGTGATATCTGTGGGCGTAAGCTTGTCTGGAATTTTCGGAGGGAGAGTGACATTGAGGGAGGCTTTTTTGCTGGAGATTTTACTTTGGAGGGTTGTGATCTTATTCTCTAGGGCACTTTGAATTTCAGAACACCAGTTTTTATATTTAGTACAGGTGTCACGGGGTACTATGGGGGTTTCTACTTCTTTGAGGATAGAAAAGAGTTATTTCATGTTGGATTTTGCTTGGGATATGCGAGAGTCAAAGGAGGTTCGTTTAGCCATATACATTTATTTTTTGTAGAGTGCGGCTAGTTTGGAAAGTTTGAGTTTGTTCGCAACTGAGGGGGATTTTTTCCAAGTGGCCTTGCAGTTTCTTTTCTGCTGCCTAAGGTTTTTAAGGAATGGTGTGTACCATTTGTTGAGGTGTGTTTTTGGTTTGCTTGGTCTGAGTTTAAGGGGGGGCGATAAGGTCTAGCAAGGTGGACATAATCTTGTTGTATTCTTCGACCAACGTGTCAGGGTCAAGGTTGTCAGGGAGTATGTTGAGTGTGGGGAGTAGGTTTGGGATGAGGCTTTCTACTGTCATATTCTTCTTGTTTCTAGTGAGAGTAGGCGGGGCCGAAATGGTAGGCGGAGGTGGAGGTCTGTCAGTAGAAAGCATGAATGATACCAGATGGTAGTCAGTCCAGGCTAGGGGTGAGATATTTGTAATATTCGCTTGGCAGTTGTGATCGGTTACCCAGTCAAGTATTCTACCTTTTGAATGAGTGGGTCATGTGCATCTTTGCGCGAAGCCTAGCTCAGTGAGAGTGTTAACTACAGTACTGGCGGTATGGTCTTCCGGGTCATTATAGCCCAGATTGAAGTCTCCCAGGGTGAGAACTTGAGTAGAGCTTTTAAGATTGCTGGATAGAATAGAGTTGAGGTCTTCATCAAAGGTGCCGATGGGACCTGGCGGGCGGTAGATCAGATAGATATTGAGAGTTTGGGTATTGGTAGGTGGAAGTTTGACTGATAGTGTTTCGCACGAGGGGACATTGGAAGAAGTTGCTAGTCTCATGGTAAGACTGCACTTATGGATAATGGCGACACCCCCTCCTCTGCAATTGGGGCGATCTTGTCTCAGTATAGAGTAGTTATCTGGGACTGCCAGCATGAGCATGGGGCCTGCTGCTGGGTGTAGCCAGGTCTCAGTAATAGCGAGGAAGTCAAGGTCTTCTTTAAGGATTAAGTCTGCTATTTCTGTAGCATGAGCTAATAGCGACCTGGCGTTGATCAAGGCTCCCTTCATTTTGGGGTTCTCTGTGTTTTTAGGAGTAGTACTATGACGCTTGTCCTGTGTTGATTCAGGAGTGGCGTAAATGGGTGAGTTGTGATGTGGTCTAGGGTTGAAGTTTTGAGGTGAATTGGAGGTTTTTGTAGAGGAATTAGGTTTAGGCGGCGGCGCTCTGGCATTCTGTATGGTGGGCAGTGAGCAGGCAAGGGGCTCATAAATTTTGGCTAGTCTGGATCTGAGTCCTAGGTTCCTCTCTATGGTAGCACCAGGGAGGCTAGTGGGTGGCAGTGGCTGAAGGATGTTTATGTCTATGTGTGGTTTCTGGTTGTTAGGTCCAGTTAGGGATGGTGTGTTGGGTAAGTGTGGAGCCATCTTTAGCTGTGATGCAGTGTTTAAAAGGATCAAGAGGCATGCAAGCAGGTTGGTAGTGAATGGACACATACTAAGTAGCGGTGGCAGGGGTGTTGGGAGGCCGGGGTATAGGCTTGGTTAACACCAATTAGCTACAATTTAGCTACAAATGCAATGAGCGACACCTAGGTTAAAAGTAGAGCAGTATGGCTGGGAGGAGATGCGTTACATCTAGTTTTGAAATAAGGCAAAATGGCTAGAGTGCATATAGCAGCAGCTAGATTAAAGGTATAGCATTTTGGCTAATATGCATTGAGGAACAGCTAAATTACATTTATACATCTAAATGCGAAGTAGGCAAAAGTGGCTAAGGTGCATGTAGTAGTAGCTAGATTCAAGGCATAGCAATTTGGCTAATATGCATTGAGTAACAGCTAAATTACATTTATACATCTAAATGCGAAGTAGGCAAAAGTGGCTAAGGTACATGTAGTAGTAGCTAGATTCAAGGTATAGCAATTTGGCTAATATGCATTGAGTAACAGCTAAATTACATTTATACATCTAAATGCGAAGTAGGCAAAAGTGGCTAAGGTGCGTGTAGCAGCAGCTAGGTTCAGGTACAACAGTTTGGCTGATATGCATTAGGTAACAGCTAAATTACACTTGAACAACTAAATTCGAGGTAGGACAGTGTGGCTAAAGGGGTGGTGCGTAGCATCTAGGTTTGAGGTGAGGCAAGAAGGCTACAGTACATAGAGTGCCAGCTAGATTCAAGATAAGGCAGTTTGGCTAAAGTACTTTGAGTAGTGCCTGGAATAGATTGACAAAGTGGCTAGTGCATTGAGTGCCACCTAGATTCTGGAATTCTGCAGTCTGTTTAGGTTTTCTCCAGCAGTGGTGGTCCTAAAACTTTCTACTTGAGAGTCAATGGCTCTTTCAACCCTGGTCAGCGCTAAGATTTCTTCCAGGGTGCGGGATTTCTGGAGCAGTTTCCTGCGGAAAGCTTGAGACTCGCACCGATATGATTTGTGACCTTAGGGCCTCAGTGTTCGAGTAGTTAGTGAAATCGCAGTGTTTCAGCGAGGTGCGTAGTCGCATCACGTATGCATCCATAGTCTCCCCTTTCACCTGTTTCGTGCTGTGAAACAAATGCCTCTCGTAATCAACGTTGGTATGCGGTGCAAAATAGGCTGCCAGCGCGTCTTTTAGATCTTGTATCGAGTCTATGGAGTCTTGGGGCATCTCATCAATGATGTCACGGGTGGCAGAGCCTACAGCCAATTTCAGGATGCACACTTGCCTTGCTTGCGTCTGCGACTGGTCCCGTGGCTCCCATGTAGAGATCAAAGTCCCTGATCCATTTGGTCCATCTGGGACCCATGTTGCTTGTGTCGGTCACGTCGAAAGCACCCGGCATCTGGGCGGCTAAGGTGTCTGGTAATTGGTATGGCACATGATCCGGTGTCGGGGCCACTGGCGCTGGGTGCCCATTTCCTTGAGCTTGTGCTCTTTGTCCGTCGTCTTGACCTGACATTGTGGTGGACGTGCGTCCCCTTGCTGGGTTCTACTTGTTGGTGGTAACTCCTTTTACCGGTGTTGGATGACCGCCTGGTGGGGCACGAGCACCATCCACTTGTCCTCCCTTTTTGCAGGGTGCTTCACAGCACCACCTGCTGTCCTCTTGGGTCCTTGGCACCTCTATGTGCCCTTTCCTGGCGTGTGCTGTTTCCCTTGCCTTGTGTGGGCTTGGGGTACCAGTGGGATCGCTCCTTTTGAGCCACGTGTCCCTGGTGCACACTGATCCCCTTTTGCAGGTCCGGAGCAGCGCAGGTGCCCTTCTCCGTGATAATGTGTGCCCCGCGGGTGAGCCGTACCTTGTTCTTGCCTTCTGGATGTGGGCGGGGCTCTCAGCTCCGGTGCATGTGTTCACCGCCACGGCCCGGGCTTCTGCATAGGGAGCAGGCGAGCTCCGGCTCCTCCCGCGTGCTTTTCTCTGCTGCCTGCGGCTCTGCTGGGGATCGGGCGGGGCTCCGGCTCCTCCGCGTGGGGTTCTCCATCCTGCCGTTTGAGTTTGCGCCTTCGAGCGCTCTACCTCTCATCGCGGGTATGTGCTGGGCAGACCGTGTCTCTCTCTTGCCAGGGGGGGACACGGCGCTCCTCATCCCACCTTCGTTGCCATTGTACTGTCCTCGCTGGAGGCCAGGCGCGCGGCGCAGTAAAGAAATGGGCAGACAGAGAGCACTGTTGGCTACGTGCTTCTTTATTAACATACAAACTCAAACTACCTATCCCCCCGCCTTCCTACGTCACTTCCCGTTACTTCCCACTCCCCGTGTCCATCCCACCCTCGTTGCCCTGGAAACGTCAATGTGACAGTCACAAAATTATTTTTGCCATTGTATTGAAGTATTATCATTAAAATGCCTTTAATTGGTATGCATCAATAATGTATTTCTTTCAGAAGAACTGTGGGATTGCATGGTATACTGACCCCTTTTGATTTGATGTTCTGTTTCATAATTGAAAATATTTATTTTGGCCAACATTTTTACACACATTACCCATATTTAAATACATCTTTTAAACCAGAATGTTTCCCCCCCCCCCTCGATTGGCTCTGTTAGGTCACTCCTTTAGACTCCTTTTCAAGCCAGACCCTTCTTAGGCCCCATCCCCAAATATTGCATCACAACACAATTAGAGCCCCTCCTCCTCGATTTCTTATCCCACTTAAAGAACTACTTATTATGCAATATATCCCACAATTCTGCCAGTGTAACTTAACGTTCGATGCTGGCTGTTCCAGTATTCTGACAGTGTAACAAGCCATTTTAATGCTGCCAGTTGCAATTCATGTCAGTACTCCCACATAAGAATACATTCATGTTGGCTTTGCCCATAATGCCAGTAATAATATCATACCACCAGGTTTGGACTCCATGTTAGGCCTGTGCGCACCCCACGCTTCCTAATTACTGTACTGTCTCTCCACACTGTGCTACTCACCTATAATGAATTCACTTCTGCTGCTCCTCTTACTCACCTCTCCCTACGCTTTCTCCAATCACGCTACAACTTCCTCCTTTCCTATCCCCATTATAAAACTCCCAACTAGAAACTCCCACTGCGCCATCTCTCTTCCACCTCCTTCCAACAAACAAAGCCGGCGAGCTAACCACACCTCCTCTAACACCTATCCACCTAGCCTCTCTTCCTCTGAGACTCAACTTCTCTACTGTTCCTTACTTCATCAACAGAACATTGCACTCTGGAATGTCTGGTCTGTATGCAACAAAACGTCCTTTATCACAGACTGTTTCACTCCAACTCTCCTCCCGTTAGACTTTCTTGCTATCACTGAAACCTGGATTTCTCCATCTGACACTGCCACTCTGGAGGCTCTACATGACTCCAAACTATCCTTCACTCCCTCTCCTCCACTGACTGGCAGAGGTAGAGGCGTCCGACACTTACTCTGTTCCCCCCTCAATGCCTCACAAATCTCCAATGCCACGTCCTCTCCTACCTCTCTTAAATTCACCATCTCTATTGTTGCTCTGCCTCACTCGGTTCACATCATCTCTATCTATTGCACTCCTGGTCCCACTGGACCATTCTTTGATGATCTTGGGCAACTCCTTGATTCTCTTTCCACTAAACATCATCTCATTCTCTTAGATGACTTTAACCTTCCCTCGTCAACCAATTCTCAGAAATCTGAACTTCAGTTTTTTCTTAGTGACCATGCTCTCCACTCTATCCATCACCTACCTACCCACACAGGGGGTAACTCTGTGGACCTCTTATTCATCTCCACCTCTTTCTCAGCCACTTATACTACTCTCACACCATCCCTATCTGATCACTCAATTGATTCCACCTTCTCCTTTCCCCCCTCTGAACTTTCCTCATCACTTGCTTCACCTATTACTAAAAGGACATTTGAACTTTATGCCATTGCCCCCCTTTCTCTCTGACCTTCAGTTCTCACTTGCCGCCTTCACACCAGATGCCTCTTCCACCAACACTTCCTTCTCCAGCTTCCAATCTCTACTATAAGGCTCATTCTCCTCTCAATTCCAACTGCTTACTTTCACCCCTAAGTTTCAGCATCCTTAACCATAGGTCATCCCATTCATATGCTCTGTCTGCACAGACATGCATCGACTGCTGCACAAACAGAGGCATACCCACTCGCATGAGTACCTGCAACTCTACCTACCTCTCTGCCCTGAACTTGCTGAAGTCCACTCTTGATAGAGAGAAATTCTACCTAACCCTCATTGACTCTCCCTCTAACCATCCTTGCCAGCTACAGGGCACCCTGAACTCACTCCTCCTAAGTCTATGACTATCAACTCCACTCTCACAGCTATTGACCTAGCTGAATACTTCGCTGCAAAACTTTCCAAAGTTATGGACTCTCTACTGACCTTCCTCACGCTCCCTCCTCCTACATGTTACACTCCGCCTCCATCTCCCACTTTAGTCACACTAAAACTGAATAAGTCCTATCTCTACTGATGAATGCTAGCCCCTCTTATGCCCCATCAGACCCTCTTGCTCCTCAGTTACTCAAGCCTCCTCTTTAGTGGTCTTTCACCTCGCTAAACTCTTCAACCTGTCCTTCGACTCAGCTTGCTTTCCCTCTTTTTTCAAAAACAGCCATTCATCCCTTTGCTAAAAAAGCAAAGGGCTGACCCGAACCTACCAGCTAACCTTTTCCCTGTGCCTCTTCTTTCACACTACTCTAAAGTGCTTGAAAAGGTTGTGTTCAACCGTCTTACCAATTTCTTAGACATCCACAACCTTCAAGACCCCAACAAGCCGGTTTCTGGTCTTGTCACTGCCCAGAAACTGCTCTCGTGAATGTGTCCAGCTTAATCGCATCTGCCTAGCACTCCAACATGTCATCTATCCTAATTCTCCTTAAGCTGTCTGCTGCCTTTGACACTGTCGACCAGGCTGATCTTCTTAATACTCTTTCTTCTTGGGATTCACTATCAAACCCTTGCCTGGATTGAATCCTACCTCGACAATGCGCTGTCTCTAGGAGCAACAACACCTCTCATCTCACTCCTCTTAAAAGTTGGTGTTCCACAAGGATCTGTCTTGGGTCCACTCCTCTTTACACTCTACAACTCTGCTCTTGGACCACTAATCTCCTCCTTTGGGTTCTCGTACCAACTCTTCGTGGACAACTCTCAAAACATCTTCTCTTTTCCTGAACTCTCCTCTGATCTCTCTAACAACATTTCCAACTGTCTTTCTGCCATTAAATATTGGATGGCTTTGCACACTTAATGTTAAACTCTACCAAAACAGAGGTGCTCTTCTTCCCTGCCAAAATCTCTCTCTCATCTCTTCCTCTGCCTATCCATTCCCATCTGACATACTCCCCTACTCTTCTATAACAAGAAACCTCGGTGTCATCTATGACCCTTCTCACATTCTCTACTTTCATCTCCAAAACTGGAACAGCAGCTTGTCTCAACCTCCTAAATATTAGGAAAATCAAGCACCTTCATTTCAACACCACTAAGCATCTCTTAGCCACCATGGTCTTCTCTAAACTGGACTACTGTGTCAGCATCCTCTTTGGCCTCCCCAAATATGTTTTCTGTTCTCTCGACAAGATCAATCATTTTGCTACCAGGACTCTCTCTGAACTCCCTCACTTCACACCTACTTCCCCATACCATCATCAGGCAGGAAAGGCATAAGCAGTGCGCGTCCGATATGGACATCCGATGCCCGCTATCCATGCAGGGGTTGAACGGCGAAGACCTTGTCCGATTCAGCATTGCGATGAATGCAAGAGACATAGCAATCAAATTCGGTAACAGATAAGAGTTAAGATCGGTGTTCCTAAAGCAAGCAGAGTGCATGGAAAACAGGAACAGAGGTCATGGGGTGTTGCATCTCTATATATGCTGGCCTTGGCGTCATGTACGGCGCTGGGCATGTGGAAGCATCGGGCAGAGCCAAAGCGGAGCCGAGCTGCAGCCCCAGGCATCAGACATGTTTCCGAAGAGCAGCTGGCGCTGGGAGATAGAAATCAGAGATGAGGAATATGTGGGAGGAAGGAGTCCATTAAAAGTGCACACAATAAATTAAACAAGAAAAACTAATCAAATAAATGTAGAGGAACGCATCAGGTTTATAAAAAGAGTCAAATTGCTTTACACAAATGGGTTAAAATTGTACAAATTCAATTGGCAACACACAAATTATCATTTCATATAAGGAGAGTGGTGTTAAGGCATACATTAATCCAATGAGCGAGACAGCATGGTATACATATATAATAGAAGGATTTTGGGACAGACACTTTAATAAGGGTTCAAAGGCCTCAGATAAGTGACACATCATTGCAAGTGGAATATGTTTTTTTTTTTTTTAAGGTGTCAACAGTTAACAACCTTTGGGGTTTTCTTTGTTTTCAGTGTGACCAGAAAGCATAAACAGCATCAACCCACTAAATTCTCAGTTGTATGAGAAGACGTTGGACTGTGCAAAAGAAAGACAATGGGCTTCATTACGAGACAGCGGTAACTATGCCGATGCTACCAAGGGGTGGCCACTGGACTCGTAATGATTTACTGGTGCTTGAATTCCCAGTGCCACTGGCTCATTAAAGGTCTGGCGGCCGGTAAGTCAGGCACTGGTAAAAATGTAAGTCCCTATTCCCATAGAATCCCATAGGACTCTATGGGAGTGGGGACACAGAAGCACCGACACCTTTGCTAACGATGCCAGTGCTTTCGTCACCAGTCTGACTGCCCGCTGCGCCCAGCAGGGTCAGACCTGTCGGGCACAGAGGCCATAGCAGGCAGACTTGTAGTTTGCCAGTCCATAATCAACCTTAGAAGTGTATACATCTGGTGAATCTTTCATGAAGTCCCCCTTCCAGTTTCCCACAATCGCCCTTCCTATCCACAACCTCTCCCCTAACCCTCTTCCCCCATTGGTTGCCTTGAGGTGGCCTCTGTATTAAAAGTAGGCCTCGCTTGTCAACCAAGGTGGGAGGGTCATATACATGCTGCGCTCTGTGGTTAGGTTGAGGGTGCGGATAGCATGTTTGACATCTTCATTGGGCACCACGTAGGCAGTACTTCTATTAGTTTGCGACTAACAGTGAGATTTGGCACGGAGCCGCATAGCAGATTTCTCACTACGGTCTGACCCTAAAAGGCCAAAGAGGGATTTTGAGCGCTTGGTAGCCACAATGCCTGTAACAATTAAGAATAACTACCACGAGGGAGATTACGAGTAGACTCAGCTGAGACACAACACTTGATAGAAAGAACAAATGAAGGGACATAAGCAATCACAGTCCAATAAAGTGTTAAAAAAGCAGCAGAATAACAATACGGACGCTTTATTGCATAATCGAACTAATTAGATGCTATATGAAAGAGCTATATAATCTTCAGTCAGGGTCCCAAACCAGTTGCTGACCTGCAAGTCAGATGACTGAGGCATTGCTTGGATAAGTGTCCCTTTACAATATGCCGTGTTTATTGACTTGTGCGTAAACCTGGGAATCATGGGGTATTGAGAAAATAGAACAGTGAAACTAACAAGGAGACATAGCATACATATGATGAACTGCATGACCTACTGCTATTATCTATGTTTAAAAAATTAAAATATTGTCATATTTATATTCCTGACAGAGAGACATAATGTCACAGGTGTTATGCACGTCAGTTGGGAAGCAGTGCGTTGGAGGGAAGGAGACAAGCCCTAGCAAGCTAGCATTTGTTGTTTGAGTCAGGTTTTGCATACTTCCTTTTATTCAAACTTTCCCAAAAACCATTCTGCTACTGAGACGAAGAGGGCTATGGAGGATTAAAGGTGGAACAACCAGGCACGTCCACTTAATGGATTCTGCCATGGCCAGGCAATTAGCCTTAATGACCCACACCTGAGGTCACTTAACATGCCAAATGGATATAAAAATACCGGCTGCAGAGCACAAGGGTAGACGTCCTGGAAATGAAGGCAGGCTGGCGGGAGAGGTGCTGGAGACACTGGAGCCGGGAGCCATGTTGAACAGGAGAGAAGGACACGGAGGCCAGCCGTGAGAGGGTCTAAAAGTCTTGCAACCCTCTGTGTCGGGTGCACGCAGAGGGAGCTGTGGGGTGCCGAGGCACTTCAGAAGCTGTGAGACTCCAGGAGAGTGAATGGTGCTCTCTGTGGCTCCCGTGAGGGAAGAGCAGAGCTTTGGGAAGCCAGAAAGCAGAGCAAGGAGTGGAAAGAAGCTGAAGGGAGCTGCCGTATGCAACCGCTGAGTGGAAAGAGGGAAACACTCATACCGCGGCTCTCCAGGAACTTGAAACAAGCGGTTTTCGAATAATGAATGAATTGAAAGACATTATGAGCACTTTTGAATACTGCACATAGCAAAAGCAAGTTATGAGCACTTATAAATTAAGTGAAAGCAAGGTGATGCAAGTAGCAGATAACACAGAACTAATTGTTTGAGAAAAGTGTTGGCAAAGCCAAGAGGATACCAAGAAGGGTATAAGATGAGAAATTAAGTACTGCCTAAAGCTAAAAGAGTTCAAGGAACTGCAGGATAAGAGGAAACCTATATTGGCAGGAGCCAGAAGAATATATAAAGTGTAACCAAGTGCATGGTGGCCAAGCAAGCCACGGTAAAGTGTTAGAAGAGTGTGATGCTGATAAAAAAACACGCTCCACTCTCAAAGGAAGGCAGTGGCCAATTGTTGATGAAAAGCAGTCAAGAAGGGGTATCGGTTGTGTGACCTGTAATGGGTGGACCGTGTGATCCGACAACTGTGCTTAGACCGAGTGCCCCCTTTATGGAAAAAGTCAATGAAAGTATTTATAAAGATGCTTGTGTGTTGGAACAGCAGTTTATGTGATTTTGAAGTCAAGAAACAGAACAATCTATGTGAACCAGTGAAAAGTATTAATGATAACAGAGCTGGTAAGTGTCCCAAGGAATTGTGTTGTTTTGAAAAGGAAGAAGATATGAACTCTTGGGGAAGGGAACCCTGACACTTTGTGAACTGATTTGAACTTGGGGAAGGGGATGCTGATTACAAGCCAAGAGCTGGAAGAAGCTCTGAACCTTATTCTGAACACTAATCATTTTGATGCTGACATCCTTACACATTGTATACAGTTAGTTGTGAGGGCAAGTATACGTTTTGGACACAGACAGACTTTTGATTTGGACTTCCTGACACAGACTATCCTTAGTTTTTGTCAGGTACAGAAATCCCACCTTTGCATAGGGCAAGTTAGACCTTACTCCATCCTGACTTTTAAGTTATTAACACATTTTCTAAACCAATTTTGAATCTGCTGTCTGTGTCTACTCCATGATGTCTTCACAAAGTGTAGAGATCAGAGTCTTGACTCTGTCATATTTGAGGTGGGAATGACTCTTTCATATGTTCAACACGTTGATCCTGGCATCAGTGGCTCTGGTAGTGATAAACTGACAGAGTCTATGGTGGCTGTTGAAGAGGGCCACAAGGTAGCAAGCCCTGAGTGATAGAGGCGGGAGGTCAGTAGGGTAGGAGATAGAAAACGAGGAGAGATGGCAAATGTGTTCATGGAATCCTTCTTGTGGATAAAAAAAGAGCAGAAATTGTCGGATTGGATTAAAACCACAGATGCACAAATGAGATACAAAATGTTTTGTTTTTCTCATGGAATCGAAAAACAAATCCTGGGTTTGTTCAGAGGAAATCCCTGATTCAAAGTTGGAGGTATAACTTTCTCAGGTTTTGGTTAAACCTACTTCTCACCCGGGAGATTTGTACAATAGGATCCAACAGTACTGAAGAATCGGGCTCTTGTAGATTTTGCAAAGGTATGGCAGTAGAAGAAACGCTGGAACATCTCTTCATGGTTTGCCCCTATTTTTTTTTTTTTACAAACTTTATTTTCTTCTCATGGACTGAAGTTACAAACATGCGTGCAGGAGGAACATACAGAAATTTTGCGTTGTACTTTTATCCCCCCCCCCCTAGTCCTCTTTCCAAGTCTGTTGGAAGTCCATGAGTTTATTTTATAACATCCCCCCATCCCTCTTTTAGTCTGTAGTAACGTTATGAACATGTTTCCCCTTTTGTACTTCCCTCCCCCCAAATGGGCTGGTTCCAATTTCTTACACCGATGGCTAGTGCGTTTGTAGTTCAGGCTTTATTTGCTGTGGGTTTCCTCGAGTTTCGGTGTTATCAGGGGCCTTAGTTCAGAATTGATCTCAGCAGGTTAGGTCTGTGGAAGTAGGCTTCCCTGTCTGTGACATAGTCTACGAATGGGTCCCACACTTCTCTGAATTTCAAGTATTTGTTGTCCTTTATGGCCCCTACCTTTTCCATCGCCAGTATGTGCCATATTTTGACCCACCAGGACGCGACTATTGGGCTTTCCGGATTTTTCCATCCTTGGGCCAGGGTTGTCTTTGCTGCGTTTAGTAACTGCGTGGTCAGGGCTGCGTTGTTACCTGTCTCTGCATAGATGCCTTCCACTGCGGTTCCCAACAGTATTACCTTTGGGTCGTAGGGAAGTTGTCTCCCAGTGATTTCTTTTATGTGTCCCAGTATTTCTTTCCAATATATTTCTGCTTTAGGGCAGGTCCACCACATATGGTACAGGTCACCTCTGTTACCACACTGTCTCCAGCAGTTGGGAGAGTAGGCCGGGTTCATTTTATTTAGTCTATGTGGGGTTAGATACCATCTTGTGTATAGTTTGTATGATGTTTCTTTGATTGTGGTGCATTTGGATGCTTTCTGGGCCCTCTTCCAGATTTGTGCCCATTCCTCCTCGGTGATAGGGGTTCCCAGATCTTTCTCCCAATTGTCTGCGTATGAGAATCGGTCCTCGATTCGTGCGCTGTCTAGTAACTTGTAAATTCTCGATATTGCTTTAGGGGAGTGGCCTTCGTGTAGAGTAAGTTCCAGTCCTATGGGGGTTCTAGAGGCTGCCTTCTTCACCCCACCCTGGGAGATCCAGTGCCTGATTTGGATATATTTGAATCTTTTGCTTTCCCCTATGCCGAATTTCCGTTTGCATTCGTCAAAATGTAGTGGGGCTCCTTCGTGGTAGAATTCTTTCAGGAGGAGCGGGTGTGTTTGCCCCCAATTTGCCCAGAATCTGTCACTTTTACCCGGGGTGAAATCCTGGTTGTGTGCCATCGGTGTGAAGGGGCCTAGGCTGGGAGTTACATGGCGTCTTCCGAGTGCTGTGTCCCATGCTCTTAGTGAAGTGTGGGTAGATTCTAGAAGGTGGCCCTCTGCCCCTCTGGCTTCTGTCCGTAAGGCATGTAGGTTCCTCAGAGGGATGTTTGTTTCCCCTTGTTCTATGCCCACCCATCCCGTGTGTTGGTTCCCTCCAGTCCATTTCAGCATGGGGGCTATTTGGGATGCCAATGCGTATCTTTCTACATCAGGGAGTCCCAAGCCGCCTAGTAGGGGCGGCCGGGTTAAGATTCTTTTTTGTATTCTAGGTTTTTTCCCATTCCATACAAAGGCAACTATATCCTTTTGTAGCTTTCTGCACATTTGAGGGGGGGTTTCTATCGGGAGGGAGATAATTACATATAGAAGACGGGGTAGGAGGGTCATCTTGAGCGCGGTTATGCACGCGAACCATGAGACCTCCTGGGCATCCCATCTCGAGAGGTCTTCTTTAAATTGTTTCCACAGTGGGACTATTTTCTCCCCATATAAGAGTTTGTATTCCCGTGTCAGTTGGACCCCTAAGTATTCTAACGTTTTGGGCTCCCAGGTTATTGGGTAGTGCGCTGCCATTTGTTGGGGTATCTTCTCTTCTTCCGTTATGTTTAGGGCTTTGGATTTTGCGTAGTTAATCGTGAACCCTGATACCTTGGCGAAGTCTTGTAATCTTTCTAGAGCTTTTGGAAGTGATTTGGCAGTGTCCCTAAGTAACAATAGGATATCATCTGCGTATAGTGCTATTCTATGTTCTAGCCCTCCTGCCCGTACTCCTTTTATTTCTTGGTCCTGTCTTATGGTTTGTGCTACAGGTTCCATTGCCATTGCAAATAAGAAGGGGGATAACGGGCATCCTTGTTGCGTACCTCTACGGATTTGTATTGGAGCAGTGGGTCTACCATTGACTATGAATGTTGTGGAGGGGAGTTTGAAGTTTGCCAGGACCATTCTTATAAAAGAGGGGTCACAGCCATATTTTCTCAGAGTAAACTCCAGGTACGCCCAGTCCAGACTATCGAAGGCCCTGCGTGCGTCCAGGGCCGCTATCGAGAACTTTTGTTTTGATCTATTCCCGATTTCTATAATGTCTACCGCACGCCTAGTGTTGTCCTGTGTGTGTCTCCCTATGATAAATCCCGCCTGGTCTTCGTGGATTATTTGGGGTAAGACCTTCGCTAATCTGTTTGCCAAGATTTTTGCGTATAGCTTAGCGTCGGTATTAAGTAATGCTATTGGCCTGTAACTTGCGCAGTCTGTGGGGTCTTTTCCCGGTTTCAGGATGAGGACTGTGGTTGATCTGCCCATGTCTGGTGTGACTGATCCAGTTTCCCTGATGTGGTTGAAAAGGTTTGTTAATGGACCCAGGAGCTGGTTCATGAAGGTTTTATAGTAACCGTTCCCGAGCCCGTCCGGTCGAGGTGTCTTATTATGTGGGAGGTGCGTGATGGCGTCGCTTATTTCTTGGGGCGTTATGGGGGCTTGGAGGTTCAGGTTGTCTTCCTCCGTTATTTGGGGAAGGACTATTTTGGCCATGTATTCTGACTGGAGTTGTGGGGATCCTCTCTTTGGAGGAGGTCTAGGTGTAACTTTTCCATAATGTCTAATTTACCATCTTCCGATGTGCTTATTTGGGATGTAGGTCATATGGTCGAAAACAAAAGGATCGAATGCCTTTTGAGCGACACTAAAATGATCGAAAAAAATTGTCAATTTTTTTTTTTTTATGGGGGTTCCCCCCCAACCGCCTGTTTTCTTTATTAAAAACATTCTCCTACCAACCCAAACTAAAATATATATATAAATAAATAAATTTAAAAAATAGACCTTTTTTTTCGACCATTTGACTGTCGATCAAATGGTCATTCGATCTTTTATTTTCGACCATTTGACTGGACACCGCTTATTTGCCCTCTTGGATTTTTAAGACTGACTATATAGTTGCGGGTTTTAAGTTTGTTGAGTTTTGCTGCTAGGAATTTGTTGGCTTTACCTCCGTGTGCGTAGTAGGACTGTTTAGTGTGTAATATGGCTTGTGCGGTGTGCTCTACCATGTGAGTTTCTAGTTGGGCTCTTTTTTTTCGGAGGTTTCTTACTGTCTTGGGTGTTTGCTTGGCTTTATGTTGCGTTTCTGCCTCCTTCAATTCAAGCTCCAATTTCTGTTTAAGTAGCCTTCTCTCACGTGTGTATGCTGTGGTTTGGGATATGAGTTCCCCGCGCATCACTGCTTTCCCTGCATCCCATATTACCCCCCAGTTTGTTTCTCTGCTGTCGTTGTCCCGAAAATAGTTTTCAAGTGCCGTTTCCATGTGGGCTCTGAGGGCGATGTCTCTAATTATGAGCTCATTGAATTTCCAGGGTCATCCAGGACGGGGCGTCTCCGTGATTGGGATCATTTTTAATATGACTGGGGCATGGTCAGTGAGGTATTGTACTCCTATTTGTACGTCTTCAATTTGTGGGATTAGGGTAGATGAGGTTAGGATCATGTCTATCCTGGAATAGCCCCTGTGTACTGGTGAGTAATGGGTGAATTCTCTTTCTGTGTCATGGAAGAATCTCCATGTCTCTATCACCTCTAGGTCTCTAAACAGTTTGCCCAGTGCTTGTCTGTTCCTGGTGTCTGCCACTGTAGGGGGGAGGGTCTTAACTAACGTGGGGTCCATTATGCAGTTGAAGTCACCCCCTATTATTATTTGTCCCTCGCACCGGCTTCCCAGGTTCCGTAGGATTTTGCCCAGAAAAATGTCTGGTCTATCATTTGGGGCGTACAGTGCTATCAGGGTGTAGATTTGTTCGTGAGGGGTCCCTTTGAGTAGTAGGAATCTGCCCTCTATGTCCCTGTATACTGTCTTTTTCTTAAATGGCAAGTTTGCGTTTAGAAGAATTGCAACCCCCCTGGTTTTTTTCTCTCTTTCTCTGGAGGCGAAGTATTGTTTAGGGAAGGCTTTGTGAGCCATCCGTTTCTCGTCTGGCGCGAGCAGGTCTGTTTCTTGTAGGAAGGCTATTGCGACCTGGAGTTCCGTCAGGCGTGTCAATATACTGCGCCGTTTCACTGGTGAATTTAGGCCCTGTACTTTCAGTGTTATGACCGTTAGTTCAGACATGAGTCCTGTTTGGGGGATATTTCATCGTCTGAGTGCCCCCTTTTGCTGTAAATTGTGTTTGGTGTGTTGTCGCGAACCATATCCCATAACATTCCCAACCCAACATAACTGAACGAAAAACATTGTAAACTTGTCAACTTGTTTCTACCCTCCTGGTAGTGGGACCGAGGGGTCTCTGCACCTCCTCCGGGTGCCTCCCGGAGCGTTGGGCCCCTTGATTCCCCCCACTTCCCATTCGCCAGGGTATGTCCGGGCTTGACATGGGTTCCAAGATCTGCCCCCCCCCCTCCCTCTCTCCGTCCAGGCTTAGTTCAAACACCTCTATGGTTTACCTTTTGTTGTGTTCGTTTTGCAGTTGACGGTACCACCCCCGTTCCCTTTCCGGGTTCTATGACGTTCATTGTCGTCGTGTGGAGCCTGTTCCTGTAGAAATTAACGAGGTTTGGACCCTTCTGATACACGTTCTCTTTCGTGTCTGCGCCTGGTGTCGGGGGACCATTCCCATCGCCTGGGTCCTCCCTCTCTCCTCGGCTGGTGTGTTTCCATGTTCTTCTAGGATGCTTCTTCTTCCTAGAGCTGCAGCAGTGTTATCCCTTCTTCACATGTGGAGATCCGCTGTGGTTTGCCTTCCCATGTAAATTGGAGTCCGAAGGGGTATGCCCATCTATATATAATGTTTTTAGCTTTCAGTGCCCTCGTGACTGGTTGCATCTGTCTCCTTTTGTGTAGCGTGGATAGGGCTAAATCCTGAAAGAGTCGGATTTGGTTACCATTAATGGTGATTGTCTGTTGCTTGCGGGCTGCCCGTAAGATTTCTTCTTTCATTAAGTATGAGGTCATTGCCATGAGCACGTCTCTGGGCCGGGCTCCCGGGTCATTTCTCCTGGGGCCCATTCTGTGTATCCTGTCGATGGATATGCTTTCGGGTGGGATATCATTGAGCATGCTGCTGAAGCATAGTTGAATTGTGTCCCTGAGGTCTTTATTCCCGATCGTTTCAGCCAGGCCTTTGACCCGTATATTGGACCTTCGTGAGCGGTTCTCGAGGTCCTCCGCCTGTAATTCGAGGTTATGTGTAGCTCTGGAGATCTGCTCTAGGAGGATGCTGTTCTGTTTTACGTCTTCTGCTGCCTCTGAGAGGCCCCTCTCTGTGGTGTCCACTCTGTCCCCCAACTCTTCGATGTCCTTCCTCACCTCTTGCAGGGAGGATTTTAGGTCTTCGTGGATTATGCCCTGTTGGGTTTGGAGGCATACCATCATTCTGTTCTTCATACCTCTCTGGCATTCCTGTAGATCCTCTATGTTCAGGGCCATGGTGTCCAGTTCTGTTATGGGCGTTTCTACGTTTGAATCCTCTGTCTTATTCCTGTATTGTTTGTCCACCCGAGGCTGTGTCCAGTATAGTTCCAATTGTCCGCTTTTCCCCTTTGCTGTGGATCTGGTTCTTGCTGGGGTGCTCTTTGGTTTGGTACTGGGCATCTGTGTAGTGCGGCTGGTTCGGGGGTGGGCGCGTAGTTCTCTGTTGTCCCGGGATGGTTGTGAGTGTTGTCGGATTACGGTATTATAATGTTCCGAGAGGATCCTCTGCACTGGCTGGCTTTTCAGTAGGGCGACGTTTCCAGGCGCAGGAGGCTCAGTGCGTGGTGTGTGTTTTCGATGGCTTTCCGTATGATGCTTAGCCATCTCCAGGCCCACTAGTTCACACCTATCCTGGGGTCCTACTGGTCTTTATCGTGAGGTGATTTTCCTCCCTTCGTGGGCTTCTTGTACGTTGTGGGGTCTCTGGTTTCCCCTTAGGCGCTTGATTAGTTGAGCCTGCGATCAGGAAGCATTTCCGTGGGCTCCCTCTTGGTTGTGTGTGTGCTTGGGTTGGTTTTGGCAGACCTTTATGTGCAGGGTGCCGGTTGCACTTCCCTGTTGGAAGCGTTAGGCCGAGTGTGCCTGGTTGAGTCTGGAGAGAGCGCGGTGCTGCAGCGTTAGGCCGTGTGACAGGTGTGCCCAGCGGGCCCCGAGTGTTTCCCAGGAGCAGGTTTCAGCAGTTGGCGGCAGGGGGTGAGGGCCTCTGAGTGCAGGATCCGTCCGTTTTCCCCAGAGGTAGAGTTCCGTTTGGGGGATAGGGATTGCGGGGGTGAGTACTCCTCCTCGGGTGTATCGCGAGGAGACAGCTCAGTTCAAGAGGTTAGGGCTGGTGGTCGGCGCACCCCCGGGGTCACGGGCCGGGTTCCCGCTCAACACTCCCGCGGGGGGAGGCCGTTTCTCAAGGGCGCTGCGTTTGTTTTCAGCGTGTGCCTTTCCTTCCCTTTCTCTCTCTCTGCGGACTTCACGGGGCCCTTCGTTCTCAGATCCTTCTCCGCCCCTAGTGGTCCTTCCTCTGAGCTTTGTGCTCGGCTCCCTCTCCCACCCCTTGCAGGTTTTTCTCTGTGTTTCCTCTCCTTTCCTGCCCTCTGTGACTCTTCCACGGGCTATCTTTGCGTTTCCTTCTTCCACCGGTTACTCTCCGCCTCTACGGAACCGGTCTAGGCTGCTAGCTGCTCTCAGGCAGTGCTCTCCATACCTGCTCCTGTGTCCTTGAGCAGGTTACACTGTGGTTACTCCCCAGTGCCCCGCCAGCCACCATTGGGATCAGGTTTACTCCTCCAGACCCTCTCATTGCCTACCCACCCATCTTGCGGTTGGGATTCCTTCAGTCCACTGCATCCCTCTAGAGAATCATCAAGCACAACATCCAACCAGTCCATGCAACTTCTGGGGTTTTTTATGCCGCAGTAGGCTTTTACCCCCAAACTGCCAATCCTGGGAAAGGGGCCTCAGGGTCTGTGTACCCACCGGCAGCACCTGTGGCTTCCTCTCAGGGTCGGCCCTAACTCCATAAAAAAAGGACTACAGATTCCAAAGACGCCAGGTAAAGGACAGCCCAGACTCCAGCCCTAAAGGTCCGGAGGAGGAGGAGGAGTGGGACTCTGGGGAAGACATCAAGGAACCTGTCACTGTGAGACAACTGTTGATGCATTGTGGGATGGCCAGGCTGAAGGCATAAGAGGACACAAATAGCTGGAGTGCCATCGGCAAAGAGGTAGTATTGGAACCCAAAGGAATGGATGAGTTTACTCAGTGAAGAGGCAATGAGTGGGCAGGGGAGTGGTCCTAGGACTGAAACCAGGGGAACGCCCAATGGGATGGGATTGGGAGGGAAATAGTCAGATGCCCATAGGATGCAGAAGGAGCAGTTAGATAAGTATGAGGCGACAGTACCAGGGACACTTTCCTGGAATACAATGGAGAGGGGTTGGAAGAGAGCCGAGTGATTTACCTTGTCAAGGCAAGCAGAGAAATTAAGTAGGATGAGGACGGAGGAGAGATGTGAGTACTGAGCAGCTGCCAAATTTGGAGGCATGAACGAGAACAGTTTTGGTACAGTGTTTTCTCCGAAATGCTGATTGGATGGGATCTCAGAGTGTGTGCGCTTTATGGTAGTTCACAATGAGACTGAAGACAAACATGCACAAGGGTTTTGGAGTGTTGGGGCAGGAGAGAGAAACAGAAATAGGGGTTGTTGGGATCAGTAGTGGGTGTCTTCAGTATGGGAATGACAGTGGCTATTTTATATCAGGTAGGGAAGATACCTACCGAGAGGGATAGGTTGAAGAGGGAGGTGAGGTGAGGGGTGGTAATAGGTGCCAGGCCTTTAATAATCTGTGGTGTGAAGTAGTCAATGAGAGCCCAGGATGGGTTGGCTGAGAGGGAGATGAGTAGGATGTAGGAATTTAAAGGGACAGGAGGCAGAGAAGTAGGAAAAGGGGGGCTTTTAGGCAAAGGAGAGGATGAAGGAGGTGCAGGGGCTAGGGGGATGGAGGAGGTGGAAGAAAAGGGTGTGCAAGGTGTCCCATATGTTTGTAATCTTCATGGAGAATTAAGAAGTCTTCATCAGCGAGGAAGGATGATGGGTAGGGACTTTTGGGAGGGAAAGCATTGCCTAAAAGTGTATGGATAGTTTATGGGGGGAAGAGGACATAAGGGTAGTATGGTAAATAGATCTGGTGGAGTTAAGAGGAGCAGAGAGTCTCTGTAGGTGGTAAGAGGAGTAGCAGAGAGATTTGGTTGCCAGCTGCATAGGTGAAGGTACATGGCTGGCTTTAGCTGTTGGGTGGCTGGGGACATCCACGGTTGGGGGCAATGTTGAGAGGGGTAAAGGCAGGGGTGAACTGGCAAGGGAGGCAAAGGGGCAAATGCCCCCAGGCTGGCTGGGTTGTTACCACATGGGCCAGAGCTCAAAAATGTAAAATAACTCATTGAAAAATATGAAATCCTTCAGAATCTAGCCTGCCACAAATGAACAGAGTGCTACAAAGCCTGATCAGATTTTGTGTAAAAGGGACAAGGCATTCGTCTTGATCATAGCAATGTAATTGATGTGACTGGGTGTCCCCCACACAAAGACCTCCACAGTGAGTGAGAGGAGTCCAGGCTGCAGGCGGATGTTCCTACCTCCCAGTGCCAATGTATGCATTGAAATAACAGATTCTGTCACCCTCAATGGTAATGTTGGCACCTCTGCTCCCCGTAAACCATTGGTCTGTAACCATTCATAACAGCCTATCATGATGCCTACTTGCCAAGGAAGTAAGGGTTCATCTTATCAGAGTGTGTACTTGGTTTGATTCTGTGGGAATGCTTCCCCTATGTGCTGCTGATATATTTTATTTATATCGTGCTTATACACAAGTGTTTCAGAGCGCGACCAAGCAAACCGAGGGCAACACGGGAGAATAAAAACCAAAGGTCTTACTAGGCCCAGTGACATTAAGAACGTGCAAGTGCATGGAAAAGGGAAAAATTGGGAAAGTGCGAGGAAGGGGGAGAAGTGTAAAAGTGCGGCACAAAGGAGAGACCAGAATAAATAATGAGTGCAATAAATAGATAAATGCAATAAATAAATACATAAATAAAGGCAGAGGCAAGCGCGTGATTTGTCAGATAGGGTATATCTGATAAGTGCAGAAAAAAAACTTGGGACTCTATGGGTACAGATACAGATCCCAGTGCAAGGGGTGGCTAGGAGGGAGAGCAGGTACATGGGCCCTAGGGTGGCCAGGAGAACGGTGCCAAGAGAGAAAACAGATCAGCAGGGGAGAAGAGGGGCAAAGGCAGAAGCAAAGAGGAAGTCCTTGAGGTGCTTCCGGAACCGGAGATGGTTCTCCTCAAGTTTCAAAGTGGCCAGGAGGCTGTTCCAAAGGGAGGCCCTCGCCGAAGGCAGGTATCTGGCCCAAGCTCGTTTCTTTGAAAAACGACTGACCCTGAGGGAAATAGAAGTAGAGGAGTGAAGGACTCGAGAGGGGAGGTATTTACAGAGGGATAGTTGAAGGTATTTTGGACCCAGGCCCCAGAAAGCCCTGTGGACAATACAGAGTGTTTTAAATGAAATCCTTGCATCCACTGGGAACCAATGAAGGGATTTCAGAGCTGGAGAGATACGATCCCAGGGCTTGAGGCCAAGGACAAGTCTTGCAGTCCTGTTTTGGATTAGTTGTAAAGGGTGCAGGGAGGAGGCAGGTAGATTTAGAAAGAGGCTGTTACAGTAGTCCAACCTAGAGAGAACCAGAGCTTGGTAGATAGTGATCTTCTGTGGGAAGGAGTGGAAAGACAGAGTACCTCTAAGGAGGTGCAGTAGGAAGTTTTACTTTTTAGAGACGTCAGAGATGTGTGCAGAGAAGGAAAGTGTGGAGTCAAAGATGACTTAGAGATTGTTAGCTTTGCAGGAAGGGGTAGGAGGAGGGCCAGGGGAGGCTGGCCAGAGAGTGAGGGGAAAGGATGGTGCAGGTGTACCAATGAGGAGGATCTCAGTCTTATTGGCATTTAGACAAAGATCGTTGGCGGCACACCAATTTTGAATGGTGATTAGGCAATCGGAGATGAAGGAAGGAGAGGAGGTGTCAGAGGGAAGCCTGAAAATGAGTTGGGTGTCATGAGCATAGCACTGGAAGTTTGAGTCTGAGCAGAAAATGGAAATGCAATAGGTAAGAGTAGCTAGATATTGGTTGAAAAGCCAGGGCGAGAGGTTAGACCCCTGGGGAACACCGCAGGTAGAGAAGGAGAGGGAGGAAAGGAAGGACCCAAGTTGTACCTGGGAGGGTCGATCAGAAAGGAAAGAGGTCAGACAAGCCAGGGCTTGATCAGTGATACCCAGGTTGTCACAGAGACGATTGAGCAGGATGGCATGGATGACTGTGTCGAAAGCAGAGGAGAGATAGAGTAGGATGAGGACAGAGGGAATGTTAGAGTCAAGGTTGGAGAGCAGGTCTTCACAGATGTTCAGGAGTGCAGTTTCCGTTCTTCTGGCAGCTCTGAAACCAGATTGGTGCTCATGGAGAGAGCCAAAAGAGTCGGAATGAAGATTGAGCTGTGAGATGGACAGCTTTTCAAGGAGCTTCCCCAAAAAGGAAGTAATGGAAATTGGGCGATAGTTAGCTGGACAGGAGGGATCGGCTGTAGGTTTCTTGAGGAGAGGATGCACAAGGGAGTGCTTGAGAGGGGAGGGGAAAGTTCCAGAGGCAAAGGAATGGTTACAGAAATCAGCAAGGGCCAGAGCAAGGGTATCGATGTGGTCCTTAAAAGTTTTAGAAGAACAGGGATGAACCTGTTTTGATGAGGCTTTCATAGATCAGACTTGTCTAGCAACCTCATCCGGGGAGAAAAAAGGAAAGGAGGAGAAAGAGGGGTGCAGGGGGGGGGGTGTCTGAGGGAAGGTCAGTTGGCTAGGAAGGAGAGGGGAGAGGAGGGGAGCGGAGGAGAGGGAGGACAGGATGTCCTGAGTTTTGGAATTAAAGTGTGAGGCAAGGGAGTTGCAAGAGGAGGAGTGGAGACTGCAGCACGGTTGGCCAGCTCCTTGCAGATTTTAAAGAGTTTGGCCGAGTTGCTTGATGCTGCAGAGATGCAGGCTTGAATGTGGCCTCTCTTCTTATAGCAGACAGCGAGATGGTATTGCCTTTGGAGCAGGCGGCAGGTCAGTTTGTCAGAGGATGAGCAGGAAGCCCTCCATTTCCTCTCAGCCGCCCTACACTTACGTTTAAGTGTAGCTAGGTCAGTGTCATACCAGGAATTACACTTGGCTTTGGACTTCAAACGGATCCTCTTGACAGGGGTCGAAGAACATCAAGAGTAGTGGAAATAGAGGAATAGAGCAGGGACAGGGCTGTGTCAGGGTGTGAGTCAGCCTGAGGTGGAGGAGGAGGGGAGAAGGTGGCAGCGAAAGCCTCAATTGGCACACGCTTCATGGGCCGGATGTCCGAGAATGTGGGTGGCAATCTTGGGGTAGGCTTGGCTTGGGGGAGGAGAAGATGAGAGGAGAGGAGACAGTGATCACTACAGGAGAGAAGAGTGGTGAGGGGAGTATAGAGGAGGAGGCCAGATGAGATCAAGACATCCAGTATGTGACCAGCAGAATGAGTAGGGCCAGAGGGGAGCATAGAGAGGGAGAGTGAATCACATAGGTCACGAAAGAGTACAGATGAGCAACAGGGAGAATCAAGATGGATGTTGAGGTCACCAAGGAGGATGAATTGAGTGGTTGATGCCAGGGGGGAGAAGGAGAGGTCTGCCCACTCAGAGAGAAAAGAGGTAATTTGACCAGGGGGGCCGGTAGAGATTAGCAACAGTGAGAGAGAGGCTAGGAGAGGGGGGAGAGCCTGCAGACAAGGCATTCGAAAGAGGAGTAAGTCTGAGTGGGGATGATGGAGGCAGGAATCCACTCAGGGAAGATCAGGGCTACACTACCTCCAGGCCGGTTGGATCTTGGGGCGGAGAGGATCTTATAGCCATCAGGGAGGAGAGTGTCAAAACTCATGACAGAGCTGGCCGTGAACCAAGTTTCGGTAAGACCGAGGACATCCTGGTGAAGTTCTTCCAGGAGGTGGCAGATGTCAGAGGAGTGTTTGACAGCAGAGCGAGAGTTGAGAGCGGCAAGATGAAGAAGGTTGCCAGCCTTAAAACCTTCCAGGGAGGGGTACAAATCAGGGGTATGCCCTGCAGAGGTGCGGAGGGACCTTGAGATGGGGTAGAGGTGGAAGGAGATGAAGGCAAGGTAGCAAAGGGAGGAAAGTAGGGGTCAGCTGGAGATGAGAGGAAGTTGATGAGGCGGGGAACCGTCTATCAAAGAGGAGGAGATTAGCCTAAGGGCCTTGGACCATGACAGTGCGATTCAGGTAGACATTATTGATGACTCTGGAGGAGTCAAAGAAAGCCATGAGGACTTCTCAGCGTGTGCCACCATTAATGGGAGAGGAGGCGACAGGACAGAGCACAGAGATCATCTGAGGGGTCCATCGATCAGGCGAAGGAACAAAAAAAGAGAATGCCAGTGAGGGTTTCTGGCAGATATGCTCGAATAGGTATCAGCAATGGGGAGGCCTTGGTTGGAAGCCAAGATATCCTTTTTGAATTTCTTCTTGCCAGTCTTAGTGAGCAGGGATGGATAGTTAATAGAGAAGCAGTAAGATTAGATAGGAGAGACAGATAGCGCCATAAACAGGTAAAGGGAGGAGGCAGGAGGAGAAAATATGCAAGTACAGCGGAATGAACAGTCACTGGGCTAGCAGGTGCAAATGAGGGCCTAAAAAAACAACCCAAATTTGAATTACAAAACACACCCAGATTTGGATTACAAAACACACCCACATTTGAATTATAAAACACACCCAGATTTGGATTACAAAACACGCCCAGATTTGAATTACAAAACACACCCAGATTTGACTTTCAAAACATACCTAGATTTGGATTACAAAGGCAAATACTAAGGGAAAATAGGTGAAGGAAATATGGTATGAGTTAGAGGCAGGTGCAGAGATGAGGGCATTTGAGAGCAAACAGGGAGACCAGTTGGAGCAAATAGAGGGAGATGTGAAGGTCAATGAGGGGAAAAAAGGAAGGGTAGGCAGAAGGAGGAAGACTAAACCATGGAGAGAGAGGATTCAAGAGTCTTGGTATTTCTGAGTCATTGCTGCGTGAGCTGGCTGCCGCAAGGGAGGGCCTGGTTTTGGTGGTAGGATCATGTAGCGTCCCGGTAGAGGAGAGGGGCCTTAGATGCGGGCATTGGCGGAAGGAGCCGGCTAAAGCCTGCCGGTCCCGGTTTGGTGGATATCAGGTCCCAGCTAGCTAATCTGGTAAGCAGGAGGCAGAAAAGGAGGGCACTGCGGTGGCTTCTCACCAGCAGACAAAGCCGTCGGCCATGATGGATATGGCTCGTGAATGGGATAACAATGCTGCTGTAAAATGTCTCTAGGCTGCTGTTCAGTGCAGTGAGCCTCAGTAGCAGGCCAAAACAATTTTCCCATTTGGTGAATTTCTTGATCCCCAGTGTGTTCATACAAGCACAGCTTAGTAGCACCCTGAGTAGCACCGCTGGATGTTAATTTTATAGTGGTTATAGAAATGGCTGTTGGACTGCTTGTGGTACTTACTTTTGGACACAGTTGAAAAACACACATAGAAAGATGCAATATTCAGGTATTAATTATTTGAAGACTACAAACTAAGGGAGTCATTCGGAGTTGGGCAGTTTTTTTAATACAGCTCAAGAAAGTTACCAGCTCCGCCAGTGGTATTTCTGAAAATCCACCCCACTCAAAGTTGACCATCAGCAGAAGTGGTATTTCTGGAATACCTCCAGTGCTATTTCGGAAATACCACCTCCAATTGTAAAAAGAGTTTTTTAAAAACATTTTATTCAGCCATTTTCAGCATGAATGTGACGGGAAAAATTGATTATGCACACTAGTGGCTCATATAACTACTGTTGATTTTCTTTATGCACAAAATGGTCAATTGTGGCCCTTTTATGCATTATATTGGAAGGTGTCGAAAGGGGACAATTGGAGGTGCCACCTTCTTACCCCCACAACATGGCCCTTTGTAAAAACTTTTTGCACTCTATTGAAGGGAAGCACATGTGCTTCCGGTCTGTACAGTAAAAATAAAGATTTAAAAAATGTGGGGCCAGTTTGGATTATTTACCTCTAGCTTAAAGATGGGAGTGAAAATAGGTGGATTTTCTGCAAAACATCCACATAAAATACCACTGCTGATATTCCCATGGAATGTCACTGACAGTATTTATTCAAATCCTGAATTGGATGGAAGGTCAAATCTACGGTATTTGCTATATACTGATGATTTTACTGTTACCACCCAACTCAGAATGACCCCCTAAGTCTGATCGATTTCCATTGTCTTGTCCAGAACACTCTTCTCTTATGTGACCAACAAAGACAGACATGCAAATCAACACCATATTCAGATACTTAGATACAAAGTCAAAAGAACTCAGATAGATCCTTCCACCTATAATTTAAACTGTCACAAATATACTCAAGCACAAGCTCACACACACACACACACACACACACACACACACACACTCCGCCTTATTTGAAAACACACAAATATAATAGGCCGCTGTTGCTCCCTCACTCCATCAGAAAGTCCTATGCGCATTCCCCTTGCGTTTCTGTCTGCTTCCGTGAGGTGGAAAATGCAGCCCACTTTCCAAGAAAGTGCAACTTGGCAGCGCAAAAGAAAGCCACGTTCCCTGGCCGTCTTTTGCTGTGCATTGTCCAAGTGCAGACCCCATAGCCACAATTACCAGCAAGATCCAGACCATGGCTTCTTATCATGTCTGGCAGAGGCTGAATGGAAAATCCAAATGGTCTACTGTCGAACTCTAAGCCAGGGCAACGGAAGGTGGTGAGGGGCAAAGAATGGGATTGTTGTGATGGGCAATTAAAGAGCTTGAGTGGCAAATAATTGGTGACTGAGCAATGTGAGCAAGGCAGTAGGTGTGTGCAAGGTAAGAGAAGGTTATTGAGTTAATAGTTGAAGGACGGAGGAAAGGGGGAATGGAGGTCATTGTGAGTGCAAGGGAAGGACACCAGAGGATGATGGGTAAGGAACATTGGGTAAATGAGACAAAGGTAGACATGTGGAAAGTAGCTCGACTGTTCCTTACATCTATTATCTGCATGCCACTGCAATCAATTTTGGGACTGGGTCGAACCCATTTCTTTTTTCTGGCTAAGTGATGCATACTTGCTTTATGAACATAATGTTTTAATTACTATTTCTCTATTTTTTCAGGTTACTTGTATCATGTGACTTGGTGCTTTGAAAGTACACACAATTGTACAGGCTAAGATTATATTTGTGTATGTTTTCATTATAATCTTAGTCTATTTCTTAGATGTGTGTGCCTCAGGATACAGACGATGAATAGGCTTCGCCAGTGTAGATGCATTGTTCTTTAAAACCATATTTATTGAACAGTATACTAGTTTAGCCCATGAATAAGAAAATAACACATTTTATGTTGCTAATATTGAAGATGGAATAGGAGATGATGAAGTATCCCCTGCTTTCTGAATTGGCAGTTGTGCAACCAGGAAGACAGGGCTTAAATCCCCACCATCCACACTTCATACATTATGCAATCCTGGGCAAATCACTTTTTATCACTGTGCCTTATTTCCCTTAACTATCTCTAGGGAAAGTCTCACTCAAATGGGTTTAAACTCTTTAG
This sequence comes from Ambystoma mexicanum, assembly GCF_040938575.1. Taxonomy (NCBI): domain Eukaryota; kingdom Metazoa; phylum Chordata; class Amphibia; order Caudata; family Ambystomatidae; genus Ambystoma; species Ambystoma mexicanum. The sequence goes on along the minus strand of NC_090935.1, from coordinate 1,452,151,367 downwards.
TGTTAGTCTATAAACAATTCTAATTTTAACATTTAATGTTAAGTATAGTGGTGAGGAGGCAGGGTGGCAAGTGAGGGTTTTATGTTGTGCGGGAAGGGTACACAGGGTGCAGGTATGGATTGTTTGTTGTGGGCTGGGGAGGCAGAAAGCCAGGTATAGGTCTTTAGCCATGCCAGCTCATGTTTATCTCTGAGAGCAAACTCAGAGCCACACACTCAGTAATGGTTCTGCTCTACCAATGAATTCTCTAGCTTCACCTGGAGGATAGCTCACGGGCAATGTGTTTTTCTGGGAAACAAGACCACGCAGAGCAGCAGAGGTTCAAATTCCAGTCCCATGCATAGAAACTGGTCTCTGGTTTGAAGCGTGTTATAAAAGATGAATTAATTAATATTTCTAGTTAAACTAAAGATGGGTTGGGATGGGAGGAGATGTAGCCTGCTGTCAAATTACAAACTGCAACACAATGAAAACTCGGCTCAAATCCCAGCTTTTCCATTAATTTTACCATTTGGTAAGTGGGAGAATTCATAGCGGTCCGGGTCTCTAAGAAACCACAAACTAACTGAAAACTATGCTGCTTAAAAGGAAAGTAATCCCAATAACGTCTATTACATGTACTTCAGAATGTGTAGGGGCGGGAGGGGTTGGTATTGAGTTTACTTGTTCTGGCAGTTGGGGCAGCTGCACTGTGAGCTGGAGCCACTGCACAATGGGCCAGAAAATAAACTTGGCCTCCAGCCAAATGTTGCTAGTCATCCCCTGGGTACAGGGGTGAGCAGGGTACTGGCAGTCAATATAGTGTCGCTGAATGCGATGAAGCCGAGTTCAATATAGTGGGTGAGAAAAGTGATGTGGCAAGGAGGGTGGACTTGACCTGGTTGAGATAGGGGGGCATAGAGTCATGTTTACATTTTCTTTTGGTAATTACTAAAGGAGGGGAAGTTAAGGGGAAATGGATAAGCGATTGATCAGAGGGAGAGTAGATGACAGAGCACCGAAGAGTTAAGAGTAGAGTATAGAAAGATGAAAACAAGAGAGCGCTCTAAGGTACGAGTAGAAAGATTATACATTATGCATGTGTGGTGAGTTCTCAGGGCCTCTCATCCTGATTTACCGGATGTAGTGGTGCATTAGGATAGAGACAGGGATGACCCAGCAGCTACCTGATGAGAATCCCCAAGGGCAGCTGAGGTTGAATACTGTAAGGAATGTGGTAACAGTCAGGAATTGGTGTCAGCAGAGGATAGAGAAGTGCAGATTACAGGGCTGTTAAGGCACCTATAATGTGAAAACAACATGGGAAGCAGGGAACCAAAAGATCTAAGTGTTTCAGTCCATCATCGCAGATGCAGCCTGAGCCGCTGCATGAAGTCACAGTAACCCAACCGAGCAACCCACAGAAGAGGATGCGGGATGAGCCATTCTGAGAAGTCACATCAAACAATCTAAATAATAATAATAATAAATAAATATTCTAGCATGTTACCCGCAAAACGTAGAGACAAATTGGCAAAGCACAGAAGGGACTCTGGAGGAATGCTAAGAGGAGCAGGGAGGGAAGCTGTGGAACCGCATACAGATAAGTTTGGTGAAATTGTGAGAATCAAGATGGCGGCAATGACAGCGCCAACTGTGAAAACTTTACTAACACAAACTAGGACACTACGGGGCTGTTATATAATTATCCAATCGACGTCCATGATTAAAGATTCAAATAGAGGTGACTAATGCGAGAAATTAGACTACCACAGGGGGAGAATATAAAAGGGACTGGGCAAGCTCAGTCAAGAGAGAGACCTCGGGAGACATTCCGCACTGAACCCTTGACACAAAGGGAGAGTGTAATAGGGTGGTCAGAAGTCAGCGGCTTGGTGGCATCCCACCAGACTGTGGCAGATCTTACTGTGTGGCAAAAAGGGGCACCCGTAATGGGTGAAGGGAGTTGACTGTAACACAGCATTACTCCACCTTCTTGTAATTAGAGGTAACACGCTAAGCCTCCACGGGCAACCCAAAGGAGAAAGGCCAGCTTGTGACAAGATGGCCTAAGAAATATGACTAATGGAATAGTAGAACCCCAGAAAGAGTGGGAGAGGAAGAGAAATCCCAATCTAAGAACAAGCAACTAAAGTACCCAGGAGAAACCTGGAAACCAGAGGGGGTAGTTTGAAAACTTTGCTTGGAAATATAACAGAGAACCAATCCCATTGACCTGGTAGCAGTGACCTGTTAGGTGTACAGAAACCGTGCAGGGGACAAGGAACCAAGAAGGTAAGTTGCGTGACAACAAAAAGACAACAAAATATTTAAATGGCCCAGCAAGGGGCTGCTGGAGAAAGCAGATTCGGGTTAGAGCAGAGCTGGAGAAGAACCCATTGCTACATCATATATCACTTATCGTCCCGCCTGGCCTGGCTGCAGCTTTTGTGGCAGAACTAATCAATTCTACAACCAAAGCCTTAGCAAAAACAACAAATTCTTTCATTTTAAAAGATTTTAATCTGCACAGGGGCCGTACCAATCATGCATTGCACTCAATTCTTACAACTTTATACTCTTAAACAACACTGTATACTGTGATGAATTCGATGGACTCATCACTGATTCCCTGGTGGTGACCTCCTCCCTTGTGGCCAGGGGATGGCAGCCGCTACCTGATCCTGACCCTGGGGGATGGTCACATGAGGGAGGATCACATGGGAGGGTATGATTACCAGCAGGAGAGGATGACTATCGGGTGAGGCACAATATTTCTCCCCTATTCCTGAAGAAGACCCTATATTACCTAAGTTCCGGATGGCTTGTTTTCACCTCACAATTCCCCCTTATTGTGAAAATCAGAAATCCCCTCCTTTCTGGCACTCTAGACAAAACCCCATGTATATCTCAAACACTCACAATACACATAAAACATATTTTGCTCCAGACATTTCTGTATGTATGTTTTTTGAACAACAACCATTTAAAGACCACTTAAATCTATGGACTCCAACTCCTATAAAGCCTGAGACAAAGAAGAAGAGGGAAGAGTTGATGCAAACCAAGTCAGGTCCAAATAATAACATGCAGACTAGTTGTTCTGTGAGTACCAAAGTGCCCGGGACCTTTAAAAATGGCATTTGCAAAAGTAATGCAGGCATTGCTGGAGAGAACCGTGAAGGAGAAAGCCGACAGGGAGAAAACGGACGCATCCGTGCACCAGCTCGCGAACGCGAGATGAAAAATACAATGCGTGCTGCAAAAAAATACAGCAGACATACCTGAGGGGCTGCGGGGCCACCGAGAGACACGGCGGAGCTCCTGGAGGTGCGGTCGTGCCGGGGTACGGCATTCTCCGGTCCAGGCCACAGAGACAAGCCGGCGAGTAGGTGTGGAGCCGCAGGCAGAGCTGGGGCGACGTCTGCAGTCTGTCAGAGGTCAACCCAGGGGGGAAACTTTCATTGCAGAAGCAAGCCAAACGTTGAGGGCGCCACAAACAACCAGTGAGTCTGCCCAGAGCCATTGGTGACCCTGGGGCATACCGATACCCACATAATCAAGAGAATGAAGTACATGAGATTGATATTACGGACAATGCTCACAGGAAATGTAACCATAATCAAACTCTAATGTTAAATCGGTGTTTGCAAGAGAAAAGATTAGAATACCGACAAAAGTAAGTGAAACAACAAAAAGAGACCCAATACCTCTGCATGAGATGCCAATGTGTGGAAGAGCTAAAACAAGTGTTACCCTAAGTAAAACCATTTGACAGAACAAATTAGATGTTGATGTGGTATATTGGAAAGGACAGTAAAACCACTAAGAAGTCCTGATAAAGAGAAGACACCATGCAGCTGAAATTTGGGGGAGGGTGGCAGATACCTGGCAAGGACGTATACCACGGATCTCTGAAACCCCAGAATGGGATTCCTGGTAGGCGAGTGTACCAGGCAATCCACCAAAGTTGTGCAAAGACCTGAACATTCAGGGTAGATACCTGGCAGGGGGGCATATCGGGGAATCTGAATCGTCCCATGAAAGGATACCTGACAAAGAAGTAGATCAGGAATCCAACAAAGAAGGAACTTATCAAGGGAATCCTGGCAGCCAAGTCTACTAGGCGTTCATTGTGAAACACTGTGAAAATACCTGCCATGGGAGTAGACAGACACCCTGAAAAGTTAATAGCAAGACTATTTGTTTGAAAGTTGTTAGTTAAACAAAAACTTTCTGTATCCAGTATAAGACCCTCAGGGAACGGTCTGAAAGAGACATTTTGCCATCCTGAAAGAGTCACTTTTTGCCAACCTGAAAGAGACACTTTGCCATTCTAAAAGAGACATTTTGCCATCATGGCTAACAACCCAGAGCAAGGGAAACATCATCTGAAACGAAGGGTTTCTCCTTGGAAAAACACTTTTGGATTTATTTTTATGTTTGAATTATGGGCACTTTACACTGAACATAAATCAAAGACATTTCCTTGCATCCTTAATGGTTTGTTTCTAGTGTGAGGGTTAGTTTATAATGTTTTGCCATCAAAGGACTGTTTGACACAGACTGATTCTTAGTTTTAGTTTCCTAGGCAGGAAACCTCTTTATTTTAGGAAAGGTTTAGACAGCCGTTATTCCAACCCATTTTGTGTTAAATAAAATGTCTGATTCTGGGAACATTATAAACTTGTGTCTGCCTCTCACTGCTGACCCCTCACAATACTCCCAACTCATGATGAAGGGGGTAATTCTGACTGGCTGGCCCCCTCCTGTTTCGTTTGACTTATCCCTTCACGTGGATCGGCTTGATTGGTTCAACCATGCATTGATCTAAACCCACATTTCTGGGAAAAAGCTATTTATAAAGGTCAACTAAAAAGATCTCAGATTTTGAAACAACCCTTAAAAAAAATATTCCCGGGTGGCGTGACTTGAAGTGCCGGCTATGCGGTCGCTTTTCGGATAGCATCTTTGAGAAGCCCCGCACGGAAGCCATGGAACGCTGGTTCCAGCATCCAGAACACTCATCAAAACTGGGACCCCATGGGGAACCAGAGGGGAGACTCGAGTGAAAGCAGGGAGAAACATAATCCCCAAGAGAAAAAAAAATGTTTGTACTCAAGAAAGATGTGTAACCTGTGTAAATTTTGTAAATATTACTATTCCTACCAACATAGTATATAACATATGAAAAGGGCGTTGGCTTCTTTAGATTGCCCACTTGTTTGCAGTGTACCCTACTCTGAAACCACTGTACTGATTCAGCTGAAATCCATGTCTGTAACCAATCTCTTAAGTTTTTTACATTTTTTTATTTTTATTTTTCAAAGAGAGTTACATCGAACACATATTTCAAAGCAGTTGGTAGGGCAGCTTGGCAGTTAGTATTGATCTATGCATTGTTACATTACAAATTCAAAATCAATTAGGTTGGCAACAGTGTGGTATTGTCTTCTTCAGGAAGCATGTAGAGGCGAAGGAGAGTCCATATGTCCTTGGGTCGACAAGTCGACGGTCCAGTTACAACAAATTGTTCCTCACATTCATTTATCATCGACAAGTCTTTCAGAAAGTTCTCTTTTTTGGGAGCTTTTGTGGATTTACAGCATTTCAGGATGTTTCGCTTAGCTACGACACATGCAATATTGAACAACCGTCTCGTGGTCTCGGCCTCCTTGCCAATATCTCCAAACAGATATTTCAGTGGGGAAAGTGTGGCTGGGATCTCGGTGATATCTTCAAGGATTTCCGCCACTTCCTCACAGAATTGGGTTACCAAGGGGCATGCCCAGTACATATGATATGCATCTGCCCTAGGGGCGTTGCATTTGGGACATTTACCTGTGTGGCTAACTACAAACTTAGCTAGCTTGGCGGGTGTGTAATGGAGTTGATTTAATACCTTAAATTGGATTTGTCTCAGGCCCGAATTCATGGAGACACCTTTTGTGAGTTGACAACAGCGCAGCCAGCTAGTTTCGCCCAGTTCTACTCCCAGGTCCCGTTCCCAAGCCTCTTTGATCTGATTGCATGATTTATAGTGTGTTTGGACCAAATTATACAGTATGGAGACACCTTTCCCATGACCACCCGTTGGTGTCATTGCACTGACACATTCGTGAGTAGGGGTTTCTGCCGGGAATGTGGGCCATTTGGCGGCGAACGCAGTTTTCATTCGGTAGAACTGGAAACGCATGAGATGTCCCCCACCCACTGCCTCAACAAAATCTCCCAGCTCACAAAACTTGCCATCTGGGAACATATCACGCATTTTGAAATGTTTGTTTGGGTCCCATGCCCTTTGTATTGCTTTATCGAATGTGGGTCCTATGCCATGGAAGTTGCATAGTGGTATCTCTGAGTCGTATGGGGTCGAGAGACCGATTATTTTATATATCCTAAACCAGGCATGTGTGGTGGTACTAACAGGGTCAAACTCGCAGGAGTCCCTGCGCTTGGAGTCAAACATGATGGACCGTAAGTCCGTCGGGGAAGCAGCATATTTTTCCAGGGGGGTGTGTGCTGCTGTATCGTCTCGGTCGAATCAGTGCCTTGCGAAGTGTGCCTGTGATGCTAAATAATATAGCTCAAATTCCGGCGCCGATATCCCACCTTTTGAAAACGGCTCAGTCATTTTGGCCCACTCCAGCCTGGCTGTTTTGCCACCCCATACAAAAGACGTAGTTAATGTCTTAAGTTTTACGAAGAAGTCTCTACCTGGCCAGATCGGGATGTTACAATAATTTTGGGAGAACTATCATTTTAAGGAGTGCTATTCGTCCATATAACGAGATAGGTAAATTAGTCCATAATTGGAGCTTGATGGAGAGAGATTGTAGTAATTCCCCATAGTTCTCGGAGTACAGTGTATTTTTATCCCTAGATATCATTATTCCCAGATAGCGGACATGTACGGGGGACCATTTGAACCCATTTATGTCGGACACATCTTTGGTGTTGGGGTTGAGTGGGAACAGTTCGGATTTAGAGACATTCATTTTATATCCCGAGTAATTGGAGAACACCTCTATATCCACCATGATAAGCCCCAGGTTTTCTGCCGGATCTCGGACATACAATAGGGTATCGTCTGCATAAAGGGATATTATTTGCGGGGTTCCGGTCATTCTGAGTCCTCTGTACGCGTGGTTTTGCCGCACAAATTCAGCCAGGGGTTCTATTGTTAAAGCAAATAAAATGGGGGACAAGGGGCATCCCTGCCTGGTGCCTCTGTTCAGTAAGAAGGAAGGTGACAAAATACTATTAGTTAGCACCCCCGCGCTTGGGTTTGTATAGAGTAAACGGACGCATTTAACAAAATATTGGCCTAGACCGAACCTCTCGAGAACCAAAAAAAAACGATCTCTTAAGTTTAAAGCACCTACATACCTGTGGGTTTTGAGCGCTATATAAATGTTCAAATAAATAAATAAGGTGCTGAGCAGCAGAGGAAACCAGCTCTGTTGTGTCCGCGGCAGAGCGCATCCAAGATGGCAACCACCAACCGAGCAAGGTTCGTAGCTCAGTCTCCACTAACTTCCAGCAACGGGGGAACAAACAAATGAGGGGAGAAAGAGACCCGACCGGGTAGAGATATATAACCCTGACTGAAGAGGAGCGCAACCCGAGAGGCCCGACCAACAATGCAGCACTGACAACGATCAGCAGGTCAGAGACAGAGGCACAGGCCACCAGCCGGGGATCTGATTCCACAGATAAACAATAAAGATCTTGAAGCACTTGATAAAGATGACCAATGGGACGAACTAGTTCAGATGAGGAAAAGACTCATCCGTACAGAATTACATGTGATTATTATGCTGGAGTATGTTAGAAATCAGGCTTTACCACAGGGTCTCACTGTGAGAAATGAACCCAGACTGTTTTTAGACAATCCAGAGTTTAAATTGAAATGGAGTTACATTTCTAATAAATGTGGGTGTGACTGGTTGACATTGATCATTGAAACAGCACAAGAAACAGCCAAAAAAATTGAGATTGACCTGAAGAGCTTAGAAGAAAAAATCAAGAGCAAATTTGATGTGTAAAGCTTTAAAAAAGGCCTAGACAAACATTTAAAAGAGATGCAAGATTTCAAAGATGAAACTGTCCCAGAAAGGGTGAAAAGAATGAAAAAGGATATTCAGAACTTTTCTCATGAGAAGACATTTCGCTATACCAATAAAGATTATAAAATCGGAGAGTCTAGACCCAACACAAAACAGAACCGGAGAGTACGTTTCCATAACACATCTTACAGCTCGAGTGGAGGGGGGGTCCTCTGATTATGAAGAATCTGGGGATACGGATACTTTGAATAATAGGGGAGGAGGCCGCCCTTTTAGAGGAAGAGGCTCAAGAAACAATGGTCAACGTGGCAATAATCAAAGACAATCTTTTTTAGGAAGAGGAGGAGATCAGAGACAGTGGGAACCCGAACGGATGCAAACACGCAGCTACAGGGGTTGGTAGTGAATCTCTCTAACATCCAGATCACTGAAAAAGAAGTAGAAGTACTCAACAAGGGTTTAAATTTTGTTCTTACCAAATTCCATAATCCTTTTGAGTTTAGGATTGAATTCAATAGTTTCATGCGAAAAGTAAATCTAAAAAAGAGTTATTCCTGGACAATACATTTGATAAAGGTGACAATTGCAGTGGGTTGAGAAATCCCTCTACATTTTGTGCTCCGGCTAGTGCACACTCTGCGGAATCTAAGGTTTTTGAAAGGAAGGTTTTAGAGGAGATTACCAAGTTCGAAACTAGAGGTATCCCTTACCATTCCAATTTGAGCGCAATGGAACATAAGATTTTGAGGAATTTGGGTTCCAATGATAAGATCATTATCCGTCAAGCCGACAAAGGAGGCGCTATTGTAATATTGAATAGGGATGACTACATCAAGGAATGTGAAAGGTTACTATCGGATGAGAATCATTATCAAAAAATAGACAAAGATCCCAGCAGTGACCATTTAAATATCATCCGAGATAAGGTATACAAGGCTGTAGAGGAACATATGATCAGCAAACAAGAGGGTGAATATCTTATTAGAGAGAATGGTCGGGTGCCCATTTTCTATACACTCCCTAAAATTCATACAAGTTTAGAGAACCCCCCGGGTAGACCCATTGTTTCAGGTGTGAGCTCCCTTCTGGAACCACTTTCCAAATTTGTAGACTTTTATTTAAGACCTTTTATTCCAACTATGAGAAGCTACGTAAAGGACACCACAGCCGCTATTAACAGAATAGAGGGGAACATTTTTGACCCTAAGGTAAATCTGTTAGTATGTTTAGATATACAAGCATTATACACGAACATACCTCAATTAGCCACATTGGAGGCAGTGGAGGAAACGTTATTGAAAAAAGGATGAAAATCCAGTGTCTAATTCATTCATCAAATGATGCACAGAAATGGCTCTCACAAAAAATTTCTTCCAGTTTATGGGACAGTTCTATAAACAAATTGAAGGTACGGCAATGGGTTCAGCCATGGCTCCTAATGTCGCAAACCTGTACGTGAACATGTTCGAAGAAACTGTCGTCTATAATGATCGTAATCCATTTCAGAATAATATTCTATGTTGGCTACGTTATATAGACGATGTATTTGTCATTTGGAAAGGGAGTGAAGTAGAAGCTGGCCATTTTATTCAGTGGTTGAATCAACAAAACAGATATTTGAAATTTACTAGCAATATAAGTAACAAGGAAGTCAACTACCTAGATATCTGTATATACCATCATTATGGGACACTTCTAGTACGACCATATACAAAATCCACTGATAAGAATGCTTTGTTACATTTTAAGAGACACCATGCCCAGCATGTTATTAACAATCTCCCCTTTGGGCAATTTTTACGCTTGAAAAAGAACAGTAGTACTAATGAATCGTATGAAAATGGAGCAAACAAATTGATTACCAAATTGGTGCATCGGGGCTACCCTACTCCTTTGGTGAAAAGAGCAGCCAAAAGGGCGTTTAATAATAACCAGGAATCTCTTCTTGATCAGAAAATTCAGAAAGAAAAAAATGATAAAGATACACCTCTAGTTTTTGTCAACACTTTTAGTAATCTGTCGTATACGATTAAGGGTATTATTACAAGAAATTGGAATAAGATCATGACCAAGTAAGTAGGTAAGCCGATTGTGGCTTTCAAGAAGAGCAGCACTGTACGCAATTTGGTAATGAGAAATGATGTGAGTGCCAGAAAAAGCCCTCCCAACAAACCACCCTATGGGGCTTACTGTTGTATCTTGACTGTCGTGTAGTCAGAAGAGTCCTCTGTCCACAAGTGCCGCACAGAGAGAGTTAATAGTATTCCCTGTACAACCTTTGAGGCCACAGGTGGGAGATCGTCTTCCGGAACTGTAGACCTCTTGGAACCCCGGACCACTGTAAACAAAGCACCGTTTAAGTATACGGCAACAACAACCAACGCTGACCAAACAAGAACAAACAAAAAGGTCTTACCCACAGAGGCGGTGACTGGATAGCCTGGACTAATAGGGTTTCCGGGACCCACCAAGGGCCCTCCTAGCGGGAGACGTGTGCCAGTAGGTCAGGTGTAATATTCGTGAACCGGGCCCAACTGATATTAAAGTCCTGGACAAGGGACCAAAGAACGTAATGCCAAAGGGTCGAGCAAGCGGGAGTCCAAAAAACAGTCCGTGATCCGTGTTGAGTAATCCAATAACAGTAGAAGGCAAAACCAGGGAGATCCAAGAGCAAATCCGTAAGGCAATCCAAGGTCAATTTCCAGGTAATCCAAAAGTCAGAATACGTAGTCCGAACAGTGTCCAAAATTAAACAGCTGTGAAGCATCGGATGTTCCGATGCGGCTGTTTAAATACTGGCGCTTTGTTTCCTTCTCGGACACGTGATCCGCAAGTTCCGATCACGTGACACGCAGGGGCATCACGTGTGCGTGTCTTTTTGGTCACGTGGATCGTGGCCACATCACGTGAGCGAGGAGCTCTGGTCATGGTATGCGGAAGTGCGGCATGATACCGGTCTTTCAATCGCCATGGGAGTTTCCACTGAAATGGTCCTCGCAGTGAGTGAGCAGCTGCAGGCTGGAATCCACGCAATGGCACACGGGAAAGTGAGGAAGGCACAAGTGAGACCCGGAATCGGGCACAAGAACTGGTGGGATTAGAGGAAACGGAGGGGGCACTGGGGAGACTGGGAGGATTGGGAACCCTGAGGTGTGCAGGCGTGACAGACCCCCCCCCTCCCAAGGCCCATGACCCCGTGGGCAGGAGGGATTGTCCCTATGGAACCGGGCCACCAGGCGGGGGGCATGAACATCAGTGGTAGGAACCCAAGACCTCTCTTCCGGCCCATAACCAGACCAATCCACTAGATACTGAATGCGACCACTACAAACACGGGAGCCCAGGATAGCAGAGACCTCAAGCACATCAGGGGAGGCCAGGGACACCGGGGCCGCAGGGGCACGAAGTCGCGTAGGACCAGGACAGGGTTTGAGCAGAGAACATGGAAAATGGGATGAATCCGCCAAGACTCCGGGAGAACAAGTCGATAGGCCACAGGGTTGATCACTCGGGACACCACATAGGGACCAACAAATCAGGGCAATAGCTTCCTACACCCCACTAGCCGTAGGTGCCTAGTCGATAACCAGACGCGAGACCCCACAGAATACAACAAGGCCATCACCTGCCGTTTGTCAGCCTGCGCCTTCCTGGATGCCTGAGCCTCGAGGAGATGGGTCGAGGTCTGAGCATGTACGGAGGCCAGGTCTCTAACACAAGCAGCAGCGGCCGGGTTGGCCGGGGAGGACAAATCAGGGATGGGCAAGACATGGGGGTGCTGAACGTACAGAACATAGAAGAGGGAAAACCCAGTGGATGAGTGGACGGCATTGTTATACGCGAATTCTGCAAGAGGTACCACTTGTAGCCATGATGAGTGTTGTTGCAGGGTCAAACAGCATAAGTATTGCTCTAAGGTTTGATTGAGCCTCTCGGTCTGACCGTCCATTTCGGGATGATATGCTGATGAAAAACAGACGTCGATGCCGAGCAACTTGGTCAGTGCCCGCCAGAAGCGTGACGTGAATTGAGAACCCCTATCCGAGATGAGAACCGAAGGCAGCCCAAAGAGGCAGAAGATGCTCACAAAAAACATCTTGGCCATTGCAGGAGCGGAAGGGATTCCTTTGCAGGGAATAAAATGAGCCATTTTTGAGAAGGAATCGATAACCACAAGAAGCCCCCAAACCAAAACGGAACACCTGGGCTAAGGTGGGCAAGGGACGTAAGCCATGAATAATACCCCTCAGCAAATGTGAACCCCCTCCACACCCCCATCGAGACTCTTACTCAAGGGTCCGACTTGGTAATCCGCCTCTGACTCTTCCATGACGGATGGAAACTGAATTCTGCCTTCTGCCTGGCGATACACGGCTGATGGCCAGCCAAGCCAGGCGCGTTACGACGCTGATAGGCCAACGGGGCAGACATCCCGACTCCAGTTCTAAGTTATGGTTGTTAGGTTTGAAGTGGTCTCCCCTGGTTGTGAGACCACTCTTGTTTTGTTTATGGATCACTAAGTTACAAACTTTTGCATTCTGGGATTGAAAGGCTAACGGTCCTAGATGACGGAAGAACTTAACCCGACACCCCCCCCCACTGCCCTCCAAACAGAGGATCTGGACTGCAGCCGCCTCATCAGAAACTAAACCTTGTGTCTCTCAATGTACGAGGCCTAAAGTCTCCCTCAAAGCGTAAAGCCTCTCTAAAGCGCCTGCAAGACTTACACAGCTCAGTGGACTTCCTACAGGAGACACACCTACTCCCATCGGACTTCACACGTCTTCGCAACAGAAATGTTCTGCTTCAATACTTTGCTTCCAGCAGCTCTAAAAAAGGAGGCACAGCAATTCTCCTGGCAAGGGGAATCACATTCAGAGAGCTGGAGACGCTGCACTGCCCTGAGGGACGCTTAACATGAGTAAAAGGTATGCTTTTTGGCCAATTATATTCCCTGGTTTCTAACTACACACCTAATGAGGGACAAGAAACCAATTTTCTGCAAAATGGTCATGGCCAATTACTGTTCACCTAAAACCACCCTCCAGGTAAACCAGGGAATGTCAGCGCCCATCCCACTGGCTTGCGGGACAAGACAGGGGTGCCCTCTATCCCCACTACGGTTTTCCCTCATAATGGAACACCTAGCCCAGTAGATCTGAAATAACCCCTCCATCAAGGGAATCAAGGGCCACACACAACACAAATGTTCCCTCTACGCAGAGGACATGCTGTTTACCTTAATGGAGATCCAGCCCTCTTTGAAACATGCTCTCCGGGATCTACACAGATTCGGGATGGTCGCAGAGTTCACGATTAACTACGGGAAATCCGCCGCCTTGCGGGTGGGCTTAAACATAGAGGAGATAGATACTCTTAGACCTCTCTGCCCCATTCAAAGGAATAGGAAATCTATGGACTAGCTGGCGGTATGTATTCCAGCCATACCAAGGGAAGTATATCAGACGAATTTTACCCCTCTAGTCAAGGAATTGAAAAAAAACCTGGCGAGGTGGGCCTCCCAAGAGATAACACTACTGGGGCGAATCACGGCCTGCGAAATGAACCTACTCCCATGTTTCCTATCGTTCTGCTCTACTTTGCCCATCCCAATCCCTTTGCCCCCTCTTCTTCACCTGCAACGGAACATGCTTAAAATTCATTTGGAAAGGTAAAAGAGCCAGGATTCCTAAAAAGGTCATGATTGCCAACGCTCACTTGGGAGGACTTGGGGTCCCGAACCTCCGCAAATATTACGTGGCTGCACAGTTGGCACGATTCCCGACATGGCTCTCCTCACCAAACCCACCAAAGTGGGTAGACATTGAACAATCTAGGGTACCACTAAACCTCAGATTTCTCCCATACGCCCCTCCCCCCAGCACGAAAGCTCTGGATGGGTATCCTCTCCTCCACACAATGCACACTACAAATTTGGGACTGGGCACTGAAATCTAAAGGCATCCCAATTGGTCTGGGCCCAAATACGCCTGTCTTTCACAACCCTACTTTCACCCCTGGTATTCCACAAACCTCAAGAACTGGGTAAGGGCCGGACTCGAAACCCTAACACAATTGTTTGATAATGGGCCACCGCACACATTTGAGAGCTGTAAAGTAACCTTTAAACTGGTAGAGACAGACAGATTCTCCTATATCCAACTTTGCCACTGGTAAACCCACCCTCTAGTGAGACAAAGAGCAACACGAGTCCTTAGCCCCATTGAACTTACCCTGCGGGGAGATCCAACCAGAGGAACCGCTTCCAAACTGTACAGATTGCTGTAAAATGACATGTTATCCCATCACTCTACATATTTGACACAATGGCAAGCAGACTTGGGGCATCCAATCGAGGATAACACATGGTGGACATTTGGACAAGAAGTCACTCATCATTGATATGTGTCGCAAACTGAGAATGCGCCCTCAAACGACTTCTCAGATGGTACTATCCCCGAGAGCGCCTCATCTGCATTCAGAATTCATTAGCTGCTGGTGAAAATGGGGAACACGGGGCACCTTTCTACATATATGGTGGGAATGCCCCCTCACCCAGGCCTTCTGGGATAAAGTCCTCTCTGCAATTGAAGCCATCACGACCGTTAAAATTCCGAAAGAACCAGAGGTGGTCCTTCTGGGTGTCTCAATTCAGACGGTCTACCCGAAAACAGGGGCAACTGCCAAACTCATCACTCAATTACTTTTGGCAGGCCGGATCACTATTGCTCGTACCTGGAAAACCCTAGAAGGCCCCCTACTCGCACTATGGTGGATCAAAATATGGGATAATCTAGTGGTGGAAAAGGTCACAGCAGCGAAAGAGGAGTTTCTCCTGAGATTTACAGACATATGGGCCCCACTGTTGAACTATGACCGTTCGTACCTCGCATTAACCTTCAACCCCTGGCTAGCAACACTAACCCTGAGGGAAGCCCCCTGAAGTTATCGCCCAGGACTCCACTCGGTGTACAAGAACCTCGGGCCAACAGAATCTGGGCAGAGTGGGGAATAAGGGATGTATTCTGCATGCATGACTTAACCATGCTCTGGTACAATGAAGTTGTCCCGTACGTCCTATAAAAGAGTCATATTGCAAGCCAAAACTAACATTTACTCCACCCAAATTCAAGCAGATGCAAAGAAACACAAGCAGCTTTTTTACATTGTTGAAAACGATCAAAACCGCAAT
This sequence comes from Ambystoma mexicanum, assembly GCF_040938575.1. NCBI lineage: Eukaryota > Metazoa > Chordata > Amphibia > Caudata > Ambystomatidae > Ambystoma > Ambystoma mexicanum. Next base: position 1,452,136,127 of record NC_090935.1, on the reverse strand, counting down.
TTAAGCCACTCCTCATACAGTTACTTCGGCTCGCTGTAGTGATTTGTCTGTTTTTTACTTACTTCCTCTATAACCTGGCAGGTTTTTGATCATGCTTCCTGCAAGCAATTTCGTCCATTATGTTTTGAATTAAAGTGAAGGTTCGACCAATATTAATGACATCCGCATCGCACTAAATATCAATGTACTAAACTTATTTTTTCATGGAGCATAACTTACATTTCAAACAGTTAATAAATGTGAACCACACCTGTTCAATCGTCCACTTTTGTGTGTGAACGTAATCTCAAGGATTATCAAGCAGAGGCCAAGTTCCCTGCCGCAATATATCATTGCACACGCCCATGCTTTCGGCTTACTGCACAAAAACCCAGACTCATTTAAAAGTGGAAAAGGTCGCTTTAATGTGACAGGCCCAAGCTTACAATTAACGCTTACCTGGCTCCATGGCCTTACAGACTAACGAAATATTTAAACAACCAATTAACTAATTACACATTTTCATTTCCCCCAACAATTAAATAATTAAATAAAGCCAATTCCTCCCTAACTGTCCCTTGGACCCTACCATCTCCTTACCCCTTTTCCAGGCGTCCCGCTTTCTCCCTGGGGCCATGCCCCTCCAGGCTCAATACCTGTTCCCCCGGGGTGGCCCGCTTGTGCAAACAGCACCACCCCATCCTTTCCCGTGTCATTCCCCCATTGTGCTTCCCTCCCCCCACATCAAAAGGGGCCATGCCCCCGGCACCAGAAAAACCCTCCCCCGAGGTGTTCTTTCTGCCCCACCCCCCCAACCACCTTCTTTTATTTCCAACTCTTCAACCAATCTCCCAGCCAACAGCACAAGTCCGCCAAATAGTGATTGTTCCCATAAACCGACAAATGCACCCCATCCTCCCTGAAAATCATAAAGCCCTCATACACTATTTCCTTATGTTCCATCACCTGTACTGCCACAGAGGCACAAAACTTCACCATTTCTCCGTTGATCCCCTTTCTAGCCCGCTCTATAGCTCCCTCGCTCCTCGCTCCCCTCCATACTCTACGCGGCAACAACTTGGTCCACAACACCTCCGCTTAAGGCCACATTTCCAGCACCCAAACCAAATCCCTTTTCATTTTCCTTAGCAGGGCCACCCCAGTATCCTTCACCAAGTCATTCTCCCCAGCGTGAATAATCAACACCTCCGGCGCCCCATAGCGCTCCCTCAACCCCGCCAGCATAGGCAGCAACTGGTCCCAGCGCAGGCCCCCTAACCCGTGCCATCTTACCACCATATCCTTGTAGCTACACCCCAGTTGCCTGCCCATAACCCTTTTCTCTGCTTCTTTCCCAGCCAATTTAACAATTGAATGGCCGGCAATCCACACTTGCGCCAACTCCCCCTCCTTTCGCACAGCATCTGAAAAAGAAATTACAAAATGACCACCACAATACAATACCAACCCCACGCTGTTGTCAGCCCACTTTTACCCCCTTCCTTCAACAATCCCCCTTATGAAAATCCCTGACGCACCCCTTGTATCTCCCAGACTTCCACCGCCCCAAACTTTTCACCTTATCCTCCGTGAAACCCAACCTCTTTCCCTCCGATGCTGCGCCCATCCTGAATGAATGTGTACCAAAATCCTCGCCCTTTTCTCCTAACACCCGCAGAGCCTTCCGCAGTACCCCCAAAACTTGTGCCGCTGAAACCGATGACCCATCCTCATGCTTGAACACCAAGCCTGTTTTCAACCCACACCGCTCCTTCCACAACCTACCTGCCAGCACTGGGCATAACTCCTTACTCCCCCGCCCCAACAAAACCCATGAACCCTTTCCCTTCTGGTCCGTTTTATACTTATTAATCCTTATGTCCAAACCCAATTCTGTAATGTGCACATCCTCCCACTGCAGACCCCCAGATCCCCCTTTTCCCCCCACCAACTCCGAAACCCGAAAGACCCCGAAAAATAACCACGTAAAACATGTCGCAAACAGCTCCCCCTCCCATACCGACCAGCAAATTCCCCCTACTGCCTTAACCAACCTCTGCAGCAATTCCGCCGATATTGGCCTCCTCCTGTCCTGTCCCTCTTACTTTCCCTTGCCCATCCTTCCAACATCCTACTCGCCATTTCCCCCCCCACTCGGCTGAAAACCCCAAAACCACTTCCCGTAAAAAGCAATTCCTGCTAACTTCCCCGCTATGGTCGCTCTTGACCAGCCCGTCTATACACCTCGGGAGGAAATTCACGACATCGTCCCTCCTCCTCTCTTCCGCATCCCATCTGCCCTTCCAACTACGCGCCCCCCCCCAATAAAATCCTCCCATGCCCTCCTGTATGCCTCCTTAGACGCCCCGGCCAATGAACCCTCCACCAAAGCCAGCGCTCTCATCTTCCTATCTTCCACAGCTCTTCGGGAATCTGCTGTCCCTCCTGATCCGCCTCTGGAGCCAATCCATGGAATCTCTGCCATTGAAAACGAGATAATGCATCAGCGATGCCATTATCCTTCCCCGGCACATGTGTTGCCTTAAACACCACATTCAGTTCCATGCATCTCAGCACAAACTCCCTCATGAGTCTTGCCACCCTCTGATCCCTTGCTGACTGCCTGTTTACCACGTGGACCACGCATTCATTGTCCACATTGAAATTCACTTTCCTATCCCGCAAATCCTTCCCCCACAGCTCCAATGCCACCAGTAGTGGGAAAAACTCAAGGAATGCTATACTCTTCCCTCCTTCAACCACAGTTCAGGCCATTTCTCCGCACACCATTTTCCCCCCCAAAAAACTCCGAAACCCCCTGCTCCTGCTGCGTCCGAAAATATCTGTACCTCCCATGTCACCGGGTCCCCCTGCAACCACATTGACACCCCATTAAATTTCTCCAAAAAACGCAGCCAAATTCTGCAGTCCTCCCGCACTGACCCCGATACTCTTATCCGGTGATGTGGGCATTTTGCTCCCGCCATAGCCCTCGCCATGTTCCTACAAAACGTCCTCCCTGGGGCTACCACCTTACATGCAAAATTCAGATGCCCTACCAATCTCTGCATGTCAACCAGCGTCATTTTCTTGGCCCCCACTGCCTTTTCCAGCAACACCACCAGTTTGCTCACCTTGTCGTGCGCCAAGCGTGAGGTCATAGCCACTGAGTCCAGTTCAATTCCCAAGAATGTCAATACCACTGCAGGCCCTTCTGTTTTGTCTTCCGCTAACGGCACCCCCAACTCCTCCATTAGCTCCTGGAACAGCTTTAGCATCCCTCTGCACTCACCCTCTCTATCTGCCCCGCTAATGAACAGAAAATCGTCCAAATAGTGCAGCACACTCTCCCAACCCGATTTAAATGAAAAGAAAAAACCCACTGTAGGAATGAGCTGAAACGTTCAAACAGCGCACAGGAAATTGCGCACCCCATTGGCAAGGCTTTGTCTATGTATATGCGATCCTCAAACTGCAAACCTAGCAACCAAAAATCCTCCGGGTGCACCGGCAGTAACCTGAACGCCGCTTTGATGTCACACTTGGCCATGAAGGCCCCCCGCCCTTCTTTCCTTACCAGCTCCACTGCCTGGTCAACACTTGCATATACAACCCCACATTCTTCCGGGGCAATGAAATCATTCACCGACATGCCCTCCGGCCAAGACAAATGGTGTATTAACCGAAACTCCCCCTGAGCTTTCTTGGGCACCACTCCCAATGGGGATATGACTAGGTCACCCGGCAGGTCATCAAATGGCCCCACGATCCTTTCCGCCGCTATTTCTTTGCTCAATTTTTGCCTTACCGCTTCCACATTTTCTTTGGCTGACTTCAGATTTTCAGCCCACCGGTGCACCCTTGGGCCCTGATACCCCAATCTGAAACCTTGACTGAACCCCTCACTCAAAATCTTCACCCCAACCCTGTCCGGATAAAATTGCAACCATTTTTGCAGAACCCCCACCTTAATTGGCATAAAAGCCTTTCCCCACAACCCCTCTACCCGAACCTCTCCCCCTCCCCCTGTCTCCCTGTTGGAAGCACTGCGTAAGCGGGTGTTTTCCACCACACTTGCTACACTCATGCCTGAACCTACACAGGGTCCTAGTGCAGCCGTCCTTGTTGAACGCCCAACATGCCGCTGAGGACTGCCCTCTGCCCCCTCCCCCCGCCCCTTCATGAGCGGGGCGACCAAGAAAGGGCCGGAAGGGCACCGGCAGCCCACTTGCTGTGTGCAATGTCGGGGCAGGCCTCGTTGGAGCCATCCATTGCAGCCAAAGATCCATGTCTATCTCCCCCCAGACCGCTTGACTGTCCTCCGCCATTCTCGCTCTGAATTCCTCGTCATACCTCACCCATGCAAAACCCCCAAAACTTGCGAAAGCCTTCCTAATTACGTCCATATATTTAAGTAGGGCCACACAACGCTCAGGAAATTTTTCACAATAAACACTGGCATAAATGATAAATGCCGACGTCCAATTCTCAATGGTCACCGGTACCCTTGGTCGCGCAGGCAGTTCCCTCTCCTCTTCTTTAGACCCCTCCTTAGCTCTCACTTCCCTATGGAGCAATTTAAAAACATCTACAAATTCCCCCACCTGAATCTTTTCCCTGGTCGCCGCCATCAAGTGCGCCCCCAACAGTTTTGTTATCCCCATGTATGGCAATTTTTTCTCCTTTCCTTTCATTTCAACCTCCTTTTCTTTTCCCCCTTGCACCTCGAGCCCCAATGGCTCCACCACCTTGTCCATCTGAATCTCCACTGAGCAAATGCTCTTCTCAGCCCCCAAGGCTCCAATGGCCTGTACACCAACTTCTTTCCTCAGCCCTTGCAAACCCGACCCTTCGTTTCCCACCCCCCCTCCTGGGACCCCTCTCTGCCATGCAGATGACCATTCCCTTTCCCGCTCACCTCTTTCTGCACCCGCCGTCTGCTGCCTTGCGTCCACACCAATGCTCCTCATCTCCTTCCTTATCGGGCTCCTTCTGCGGGGACAAAACATGTCAGCAGACTCACCCAGCCAACCTTTCCCCCTCCCGCTTGCCCCCCGACCCCTCTGCACCTGTCTTTCCATATCCCAAGCCCAACTTCTTCTCTCCTCCCCCCTTACCCCCGCCGACCTATAACCATCCACCTCCGACTGCCCCACATAATCCTCCAAACCCATTTCATCACCCATCAAATACCATCGTGGCTGCGAGCTCGTGCCCCAGTCGAGTTGCTCATCCTCATGCGAGCCCGGGGTGTCCACCCCGCCACTCCTCTGACGTCTTCTCGGCGGGGCCGTGGAAACCCCTGCCTTGTCCTCTTCTCTCAGGCGAGGCGCTCCGACCTCCACCATGGGTTCTTCATTGCTAGGGGCCGTGCTGCACCCTCTAGGCTCTCCGTACGCTGACCAAGAAGGGGCCGCTCTCAAACCCTCTACTTCCATTTGACCAGCGGGGGCTGCACAGCGCCCTCCGCCCTCACTCACCCTACCCGGGGGGGGCGTTCCGCACCCCGCCCTATCCACCTCAATTGATGGGGACCTCCCTCTCCTTCTCCCACCCGCTCTCTTCCATAGGTATTTCCCCCCTCTTCCCCGCTGCCCTTGCACCCCCTTCTGCACCTCCACCATAGCCCCACCGTGGTTCCTTTGAGCCACCTCCATTTGCGCACTCACTGCTCCCTTAGTGCTATCCCTCATTCCCTCCCCACGTGGCTGCCCACCCGAAATCCCTTCTTCCCCGGACGCCCTCCTGTCTATCTCCCTCCTCATCTTCCTGCCCCTGGATTCCCAAACCTCCCCTCTCCCCGCTGCGGGGGTGCAAGCCACCACTGCCGCGAGAGCCCCATCAGCTGCCACTCTCCGCTGCGGCCTACCCCCATTTGTCTCCCCCTCACCCGTGACCTCCCCCACCACCCCCTCCAGCTGGGCCTTAGTTGCCCTGCTAATTATGGCCAGGGCCTCCCTCAGTGCCCTCGCATCCACCAACCCCTCCCTGCTTGCACCTTGTCCCACCATCGTGCCCCAACATTTACTGGTGCACTAAAATACGCCCCTTGCCGCTCCCTGCTACCTATGCCCCCGAGCCGGGACCTACCCGTGGAAAGAAAGGCCCCTACTAGAGGCGAAACCCCAACGAAGTTGCGCTAACCGCTAAATACCCAAGAAGTTAAATAACCCCTGGTCCCTACAACCTTATTATCTCTATCTGAAAAAACTGATTTTTTTCTTTTTTTTTATTCCCCTGGAGCTGGGAACCCCCCAGAAAAACCCCTTCCTTTCTCTCCTGTTCCTTTATTATTTCTTTTTAACTTTATTCCTGAGCACCCCTGTGCATATTCTTTACTCTGCAGCCTGCCCCCTGGTGGCCCTCCCGCCACACCGCAGTGCCCTGCCGCTCGTTGGAAGCAAAAAAGGAGCGGTCCCTTTAAGAGGACCGCACTGCCCTCTAAAGACAAAGCATGTCACCGCGCACTCGGCCTAGCGAGCCCGGAACACACGGGCTCCGACAACGGCCAACCCAGCCTCACCCCTGCACCAGCGCCCGGGAAGAAGCCCGGAACGAAGCGGAGCCAGCACCGGGTCCTCACCACACTCCGGGGCCCCCAAACGAGGGAAGGACGCGCCTGACCAGAAACTCCCCCACAGCACCCCCCAGGGACCTCGAGACACCAACTCCCTAGACTTCCCAAACGCTGCGCCCCAGACAACGCGGGACCCGCTGGTAAGCCGACAAGGGGTGTCTTATCTACGGCACCCCTACTACACGTTCCCCAATATTAACTATCAATTCTTTTTTTTTTATTTTTTTATTTTTTTTACATTAAGCTAACAAACTACCTACCCGACCACTCTACCAACCCTCCTCTTCCTCACCTCACTAACTCGCACACCTGTAGGCCCCGCTAAATACCAGGGAAGGCTCGGGAGCAGGCAACGTACTTGACAATCGCCAAGTCCAACCGTCGCCTGCGTCCCAAACCTTCCCTGCCCCCTTAAATACCCCAGAGGGGCGCTCTGCCCCCACGGCCACTCGCTGGCCGTGTGCAGTGCCAAAAACTTCCCCGGGGGGAAACGCTTTGCGCTCCCCCCGGGCCCCCCCTTTTAACGTCAACTGCCGCAGCCGCAAAATCTCACCCCAGATTGTGATGTGAGCAGACGATGCAGCTAAATGTACTCTCTAAGTAGGTACGAAAGTTACTACTTAACAATTGCCGCTTGGAAACAGTGAACTTTGAAGCAAAATAGTCTAGTCCATGTACATACTGTGACGAAGCAAGGCATCATCACTTCTACAAAAGAGGGGGGCACTTCTGAGTTGGGGACGACCATTTGGAGAGAACATGGTATCCCCATAACTCACCTGACCCTAGACCAGAGGTCTTCAAACTGTGGGGCGCACCCCCCCAGAGGTGCGCGACCGCATCCCAGGGGGACGCCAGGGCCCAGCATGAAATGTAAAAAAATAATAATTATAAAAAAATATATATATATCTTTTTTTTTTTTTAGATTGGAAGAAATGGGAAGGGGCAGCTCACATGGTCAGATTGGGCACCAATGAAAAAATGGCCAGCAGTTGTAAATGGATATTCAGTGTTTAGTCACAGACTGTTTGAATAGTACCCAAGGGGTTGTTTTTATGTTCCAATGTAAACAAATGGTGATATTTAAAGAATATTTATTCAGCAACAATGGTCAAAACTACCAGATGCATAGTGAAGTAACTCCTCAAACTGGCCCAAATTGGCCAAAAAAGTGGCCCATTTTTACTGGCTTACACTAGCATTTTGCATTTTTGGTACGGTCATCGCCCTATTGCCCTATAGGCCAGTCCAAGCCTGCCGGCTCATCCATAATGGGTGAGGGGGCGTCCACCTGCTGGCCACCTCACCCTTTATGGAGGAGCCGAGGAGCCAGCCCAGTGAAACACTGAGCACTCCCTCAGCTGCTTTTTTCCAGCTGAGGGAGTGCTCCTGGGCTGGCTGAACTGTCAAAGGGAAACTCTGTTTGCCTTTGACAGTTAATTTCCCCAGCCGCACATGATCACTGAGCCATGCAACGCTGGGGGTGTTTTGCTTCTCCAGCCTTACATAGACCATTGGAAATGCTGGCTGGGGCACTGCATGTATGTATGTGCGAGGGGGTGCTCCTGCGCCTCCTCGCACATACGGGCAGAGCAACCTGGAGCGGGGCATTTTAGCAACCACGCGAGGGACGTTTATGGCGATTTATTTTTTATTTAAATGTGTATGGATGTGTGTATGCTTGTGTTATGGGACTGTGGTGGGAGCAGGATGGGCGGCAGCACTGGGATAGTGGTGGGAGTAGGGTGGCGAGAACCCAGGGTCTGTACTGGTAGTAGGGTGCGGTGACGGCACGCAAAAGTTCATAGCGATTTCTACATACTGTCCATCTGGCACTTTTGGGGGGGCCCAGCCTGCCCAAACTTTGCTCAGGGGGGGCCCACGCCAAAAAAGTTTGAAGACCACTGCCCTAGACCCTCTCCCTACAACCCTAAGAACAACCCCTTCCCTAATAGGCTCATAAATTGTAGTCACCCTACCATTCCTCTAGAAAGTACTGGGACGAGGAAGAATAGGAGTTACCTAAGATCCCTTTTCTAGTACTGTGACGAGGGAGAAGTATGGAGGAATGCTTTCCCAAGACCTATTAGCCGGAGCCAGTACAAAAGGGAAGACAGACTCAGGAAGTATGATACAAGCCCTCCCTGGAGGAGCAAGGAAGCTATGCTGCAGGAGAAGGAGCTGTGGACCAGAATCCTTGCCAGAGAGAGAGGGAGAACCTTTGCATGCCAGCGAAGTGCTAAGGACTTTGGGAAGCACAGGATAATTCCTCTCTAAAGGACTTGATACAGAGTCTAGCCCTCGCTGGAGGAACCAGAGGTCAAGCCTTCCCAGGAGCATTCTGAAGTAGAGAAGTCATAGTAGTAGTCTGAAGCAGAGAAGCCGTGAGAAGGGGGAAAGACTGCAGAAGCCCAAAACCGAAGCAGAAAGAACCAGAGACTGACCTACATCTACAGGGGTGATGGGGACTGTCAGTAGGGGCAGAGGGAGCAGTGGCATTCCATGACTCAGCCAAACAGGGGAAGGAGGGAAACGCGGGGAAGTAACGTAATCTTCCTGAACCCCCAAGAAAGTAACCAAGAAAGATGGGTCTGGGACCCACACCCAATGAAAATTACCCTTGACAGTCATCTGCAAGTCGCAGTACTTGACAGGGTTGTGAACCAGGTCTGCGAGAAAGAAACACTAAACAAACTGTGATACGGGTCTCAGACCCACAATCATAGCGTGACACGAGTCATCTTTCTCTTGGCAGTAGTCGGCCAAGAGGTGGGGCAAGTGAAGCGAACCAAAAAAGAGAGACCAGGGTCTGGGCCCCACAGCAAGTGACAGTAGGGAACCAAGGGAGCAAACAGAGACAAAGGCCAGGGGAGAGGAGACACCCCCTTTCCAGATGGAACAACAGAAACGATAAAAACGAAAAATGCAAAGAGAACCAGTTGAGTGAACCCCTGACGACACAGATAACACCTAGAACCGACAGAGAGGGGGACCACCCGCAAAAACCAAAAGAGACAATGCTCGGCGGAACCAACTACTAGCAACAACCCAATCTAGACACAACAATAGCTAACAAGGCTGACACAACAAGGGTTCTATTTGACTCCTCTCTCACCTTCTCTCAACATATTTCCCTCACTTCCCGCACCTGTCGCTACCACCTCTTCAATATCCGCAAAATCCATCCTTCTCTCACCTTCCATGCTACTAAACTCTTAATCTCATCCCTCATCTTCTCCTGCCTCTTTTACTGCTCCTCCCTACTCTTTGGGCTTCCTACTTCTCACCTTGCCCCTCTTAAATCCATCTACCACTCTGCGGTTCGAACCCTTTGTCTACTTACCACCCGTGACTCCATCTCTACCTCTCTCTCTTCCCTTGGCTGGCTTCTTTTCCACTCCCAACTTAAATTTCAATTTCTCTGCCTTGTCTTTAAATCTCTCCATGGTCTCGCTCCCCCTTATCTCTCCTCCCTTCTCTCCTTCAACTCTCCCTCCCGTTCCCTTCATTCAGCTGACCACTTCCTTCTCACTGTACCTCCCTCCCCCTGTGCCTCCTCTCGCTTCCGCTCCTTCCAACTCCTAGCACCTCTACACTGGAACTCCCTTCCTCTTGCCATCCGCTCTACCCCCCACCTTCACCTCCTTCCGCTCTTCCCTTAAATCTCTCCTCCTCCATTCTCCTCCCTGAATCACCTCCCCCCCTCCTGCTTCACCCCTTCTCCTCCCTATTCTTCCCCTAACTATTCCCCCTCTCACCCTCCCCATCCCTCCTCCTACTATTTTTCACCACTCCCCTCCCATCCACTCCCTCCCCCCACCTAACTCCCTCAGTTAATTGCTCTTTTCATTGTTTAGTCGACTGATTCATAATGTATTTGCTTCTACTGTTATTGGTTGTTTATGTAATTTGTTGTTCAATTGTACAGCGCTTTGGCGTAAAGCGCTTAATAAATCAATAAATACAAATACAACAACAGGCCCAACTATCAACCTCACCCACTACCAAGCATCCCCCAGACAGACATGACTACATGAACCTTGTGTAAACCCCCAACCCAACCCAATTGTGCATCCACACGATCAAACTACTACCTCACGCTCACAAGACAACCACCCTCAAACTAACCCTGCATTTAAGCCAACCCGCCAGCCATATGAGACCACTATGACCACACTAAGAAACCCACACCCAAGCTAGCAAGTAGAAGATGGAATGCACTAAATTGACATACACAATACCCAAGTAGTATTCTTGGAGATGTACTGATCTCGTAACGATTAGCCCAACACACACAACAAAATCATCTGAGACATAGGTATGGTGATTCACTTGCATCAACCCAGACATCCTGGTAAGGACTGAATTGTACCAAGTCACACTCAGAAAGAGCAAGGGATATGGGCATAGGTCACAACTAGATAGATCTGTGGGGACCAGCTTGCGTCAGGCTCAGACTGAGATGTAGGGGCTGGCCTGAGTAAGAACAAAGATAGAATTGTAGAGATTAACTAACGCAACATATGGACAGAGAGATGAGAGACAGCCTTGTCATGCTGAAACTTTAAGGAAGAAATCTTATTGTAATCTCGAAAGACACACAATATGGTTGTGCATTTCTCGAGACAACAATGCTAATAACCAACCCTACTAAAACCTCACCCTACTCACACACCTCTCACACCCTAACTAAACACAAACATACCTCTTAAACCACACCAACCTGCACACACTTCACCTCACCGCAACAACAAGCACACCACACAGAGCCTTGCACAACAGCACACAACGGACTCCAACTAGATACCACACCAAAAAGCTCAGCGAATGGTGTTAACCAAACTGAAGCTGCCAACAGCCCATCACAGCTCCCTTGCTCTTTCTCCAAACTTTACCAATAACCTACCCCCCTTTCTTTCAGATCCACCAAAGCGCCAGGGGACCACTATGGTGGTGATAGTGTGCGGTATAAATATCCTTTAACATTAACATAACTCTATTTCTATAATGACAGCATTTCTCTTGGTTGAGGAACCCAAACACAATATTGGGATGTAATTGAAACAAAAGGACCAGACTCACCCTCTGACCATCCCGTCCACACCAGGACAATTCCCCATGTAGCACAGACAAGCTTTACGTCTGTCCCTTCCAACAGATAAACGGGAGACTCTAGAAATCCCTCCTGATGGAACTCCACACCAACATAAATTCCAGATGAAACAGGAAGAGAAGTGAGAACCATCTATCCTTTTAAAACCCCCTCAAAATTACCAGGAATTAGAGACAACCTCAAAACCTAAGAAGAGTGAACAATATATCAACGCTACCACAGTAGGAGGTAAAGATGAAGCTATGCTATTTTCTTTTCGTTTGCCCTCTCCCTTCTTACCCTGCACTTCCCCTCCTTTCCTTGCACTTTGCATTTAGCATAAACCTACACCCCCCTTTCCCTTGCACTTCTTGTTACTGCACTTGCATGATCCAAATGTCACAAGGCCTACTAGGATCGTTATTGTTATCTTTCTCCCTTGTTCCCCCCACCCCCCGTTTTCTGTCTTGTGGCACCTTGAAACACCATTTGTTTATTAGGCGCCTTACAAATGTCAAATAAAAAAAGCCTCTATACTCAATTTTCCTACTCGAAACTAAAACATTTCTTTTTGTGGAGAATTTGGTCATCTTGTTAGATGTTGCCCTTTTAAGAGGAGTGAGGGCTCTAATCTAGGACTCCCTTATGCTAGTTTCCAATATGCTCAGTCTAGTGAGGTATCAGCAAGCTCGGAAGAGAACAGCAGGGAAATGTCCCCCTTGAAGAAAGAAAAATAAGGTTAGGAGAAACTCGAATAAAACCATCTACAGAATCCCAGTCACCCTTAAAGGAAAAAGGTTATGTGCCCAACTAGATAGCAGAAGTAGGCGGCGTGCCATACGATCAGAGCTACTTCCCCCAGTGTGGATGCAGATGGAGAAAGAGTCAGGTGCATCTGTGGTCATGTGGTAGGGTACCCCCAGATGCAAATCCCCATTACCATCTTAGGGAGAGGAAGTTGGGTCACAGCAGCCGTGATTCCCGGTTTGCCAGCTCAATGGGTATTGGCTAGCACAGTACCATAATTTAATTAGTGGATGACCCAAATTGCCCAAATAGGGATAAGAAAAGGAATAAAGGAAACTGGTGCTCCTACTCAGACTAGACTATCTTCTGTGGGAATGCCAGAAGCCCTTTTATCAGCTTTAGATGGGGAAGGAAGCCACCATCCAAAGGGGAAGGGTATGTGATGAAGTGCAAGGCATGGTCACTTCTCCAAAAGGGGGAGAGCACTTCTTATGATGTTGGGGGCGACCACTTGGAGAGAAAATGGTATTCCCATAACTCACCTGACCGTAGACCACCTTTCTGCAACCCAAAGAACAACCCCTTCTCTAATAGACTCATATGTTGTAGTGACACTACCATTCTCCTAGAAAGTACTGGGACGAGGAAGAATATGAGTTACCTAAGTGAAGATCCCATTCCCAGCACTGTGACGAGGAAGATCCCCAATGACTCACGAGGAAGTGTGAAGGCATCATAAAGGAAGACGCAGAAAACAGATTCACTTTTCTTAACAAAAGTATTTTATTTTAAATGTCAGGATGGAGTAAGGCCTAACTTGCCCTATACTAAGGTGGAATTTCCTATTCTAAAGAAACTAAGGATTGTCTATGTCAGTGAGTTCAACTTAAAAGTCTGTCTGTGCCCAAAAACCTATACTTGCACTCTCAACTAAAGATATACAATGTGAAGGATGTCAGCACCAAAAGAAACAGTGTTCAAAATAAAGTTCTGAGCTTCTTCCAGCTCTGGTTTGTTTCTTGTTAGCCTTTCGCAAATTCAAATAGTTCCACAAAAAGACTTAGGTTTTCCTTCTCCAAGTGCAACACAATTTCAGGATTTCTCAGGGTTCCCTTCCCCAAGTTCAACACAGTACCAGAAATGTTTCAGGGTTCCCGTCACCAATTCAAAACAACTCCAGGATATCTCGAGTTTCCCTTCCCCAAGTTCAACACAGTTTAAGTCTCTTGACTTTCAACAATACTTCCAGTCTCCCTTGATAATCCTTTAGACTCTGTTATAGTTCGAACAGGTGCTTTCTTTTACTTCAACACTTGTACCACACAACCTTTGTCTCTTGGCTCTTTTCCAAGCCGGGCTATGCAGTCTTGGCACAGTTGTCGGACCACACAGTCCACCCATTATAGGTCATGCAACCGATAACCCTTGGCACTTTGTAATGCTCTTTGTTTTCCCTTGGTTCGCTCCAAAATCTGAGAGCGAGTCACTCGGTCTAGGCGCAGTTGTTGAACATGGCTCACCCATTAGAGGTCACGCAATTGATGACCCATTATACTTGGTTATTAACTGGTGCACAAGAAAAGAGGGGGAATATGGAACGCGCAACATACTCAGATAGTCAACACGTCCTGATAAGTAGGTTGTTTGAGATGCATCCCTACCTTTTGTGGAGCCCGAAAAAAAAGAAGGGAAGATGGCTCATAACACAGGCAATGTTTTACAGTTAAAGGGAAACACGTAAAGTGGCCCAGGGTCCCAAATGATCAGAGCGGCCCAGCCTGTGGGGCAGCAAGGGAAGACCTTAAGCATTTTTTATTGTTCTGTCCGGCGTATGGAGATGTTAGATGGTCCACAATTTTGCAGGTGGTTAAGCTCACCAATATCCGCCTCTATAGGCCGGAATTACTTTTCCTTTTAACGAATTAATCTGTGCAGACAGCCTGGGGTCTCTTGTCTTATTTTAAGAGCCATGCACCTGAGAAAGGGGTTTTATGTGAAAAGTAAATGTTTTAATTGTTTTAAGAAACCCAGTCTTAATCAATTGTATTTTTATCTGTGAAATGTCCTGACAATGGTAATGCTGTGTTTTAAGGTGTGATGCAATAGCATTGTTGACTTTTATGTGTATGTGATGCTTCTGTGTTTAATGGATGCTTTTAATCTGAATAAACTTGATTGGTGATGAACTGGTGTATCTTCTCTGTCAACCTGTATCAGATGATACCACTTAATGCCACTTTTCTTTACCAGTCTCCTTGTTTGGCCTTGATACAATTAAGCCCGGCGCGCGCAAAGGGCATCGGAAATTGTGGACTACAGGAGCTGTTAGGCTGTGGCTGCGACCCCCTCTCACCTGCCCTCTATCATCATCCGGAGGATTTGAGGTACTGCTGTGGGTCCGCTGACACGCACCTTGAGACCGTGTGAAAACGGCGTGCAGGACTGAGCGCCGTAGCGCTGGTTGGCTCCGCCCCCTGCCCGCCCCCTGTGATGAAATCAGGAAGTGAAACAAAAGCTGCCCCCAGACACCCTTGCGGTGCTAAGCCCGGCGCGCGCAAAGGGCATCGGAAATTGTGGACTACAGGAGCTGTTAGGCTGTGGCTGCGACCCCCTCTCACCTGCCCTCTCTCATCATCCGGAGGATTTGAGGTACTGCTGTGGGTCCGCTGACACGCAGCTTGAGACCGTGTGAAAACGGCGTGCAGGACTGAGCGCCGTAGCGCTGGTTGGCTCCGCCCCCTGCCCGCCACCTGTGATGAAATCAGGAAGTGAAACAAAAGCTGCCCCCAGACACCCTTGCGGCGCTAAGCCCGGCGCCCGCAAAGGGCATCGGAAATTGTGGACTACAGGAGCTGTTAGGCTGTGGCTGCGACCCCCTCTTACCTGCCCTCTCTCATCATCCGGAGGATTTGAGGTACTGCTGTGGGTCCGCTGACACGCAGCTTGAGACCGTGTGAAAACGGCGTGCAAGACTGAGCGCCGTAGCGCTGGTTGGCTCCGCCCCCTGCCTGCCCCCTGTGATGAAATCAGGAAGTGAAACAAAAGCTGCCCCCAGACACCCTTGCGGCGCTAAGCCCGGCGCGCGCAAAGGGCATCGGAAATTGTGGACTACAGGAGCTGTTAGGCTGTGGCTGCTTGCTGTGGCTGGACAGGGACAATCAAATTACCAGCTACCGGAGGATACGGTGGTAAAGCTGCATGAAGAAGCCTCAGAAAGAATGAAATATATTCCGGCATCAAAGGACACACAAGGTACAGGTTTAAGAACACGTCTGCAGGTAAGACAGAGATTTGGTTCACTCCCTGAGGCAACTGGCAGTCCAGAGCAAACCTCTAGAACCACGACGTTAAAACAAAGTCGCTTACCATTTTGTATTGAAAATAGAAAAAGTCTATCAGTGGGAGAAAAGCAATCAAATATGGAAAAATTCAATCCCACACAGTTGAAGGACATAGACGACAATCTGTGCCTGGCCCCGAAATCCTCTGAATTACCTATGCCATGTACGATCCCCATGGAAAGAGAAATTGCAAAAACCCCTTTACCACTTACAAATGGCGGCCAAGTAGAGACGCTACTTGAGGATCATTGCAAGGGGAAATCAGATGGGCTAATCTCCTTGAAGTCCGATGAAGTGGATGAATTAACAAGGGATGACATCTGTAAGGAGAACCTGGTTCCATTTGATAAAGTAGTAGTAGGCAAGGATTATATCCTTGTACAAGAAAAGGAAAACTCAAAGTGCCAGACCCCTAATTCTCCAGAATTATCTAAGCCATTTACGACCCCTATGGAAAGAGAAGCTGTAAAAACCTTGCTACCACTAATAAAAGCTAACTTCGGCCAAGTGGAGACGTTACTTGAGAACATCGACAAGGGGAAATCTTATGGTCTAACCCCCTTGGAATCTATTGAAGTAGAAAAATCGGGAATTGATGGGATCTGCAAGGAGAAAGTGGATCCATCTGATGAAGTAGCAGTAGGAAAGGATGATATCCCCGTCCAAGAAATTTAAAAATCAAAGTTGGAAGTATTACCAACTAATCCATTGGATGACATCTCATGTAATCAGAAGGTCGTGCAATCAGGAGATGAGGATATTGGAACAATATCCAATCATGGAAACGGACTAGACTTGAGTGAACCAATAATTAAAGAAAGTTCGGTTATAAATCTGGAGAACTCTATACAATCACCAGATACAAATAATCGACAACCAGCAGATATATTGTGGGACCAGGGAGACAAATGGGACGTGTTCGAATTAGGACACATCGAAGAGGCACTTCATGACTCAATCAATCAAAAGGAAAAGATTGATTACAGAGGGCCGATAAGGATAGCCCAAGAGCCTATTGATATTTTTCAACCATATAGGGAAGAGAGGATTAGTCCCATTTTGAAGAACTGCCCCCCAATTGCAAATCCTACAAAAGGGAATGCATATCGATCTGTAAACTACACAATTGAATCGAATAAAGGAATCCATATGGATGAGCATGATGCAGAACCTATTAGGCGCAATTTGGGGGGCAGAGACCTTTGGAAAAATCGAATATGAAGATTGTTAAAGTCAATCCTCCAGCAGGTCTGAGTAACTTATGTCTTGCAAACAAGATAATGCAAGACATTTCTACACTGATGGATAAAATAGAAAGAGAAAAAGAAGAAGTTTCAGTCTGATTAATGAGAAAATGGCCGCTCTGGATAAAGAAAAGGCTGATGATATCGCTACACCGCCGATTGGGCAGAGCGGAAATAGGCCAGCCCTAAAAGAAGAGACTCAACTGCCATTGGAGGATGGGAGAAATAAAAACTTGCCAGCGCAAATAATGGAACAGTGTATGGGTAAGGCAGTACCTGGTTTGGAACAAACAAGAAATAATATAGCCAGCTCCCAAATCTTGGAAATTGAAAGCAGACCTATAGGAGAAATATGGAATCAGCAAATCATAAAGACTATCAGTGAGGTCTGCAAGACTGAAAGGGAAAAAGATTTGGGCCACTTTGAAAAAGTGGTAATGGCCTCCCTAACTATAACAATGGCCCCTTTCCTCAAGCTTTATGAGGCAATCAAAGACTCATTACAAGAGGTAGCTACCAGCAATGCACAAATAAAAGAGACACACGTTAACATGGCCTCGGCTTTGCAAAGCTTAAATGAACGAACAAATAAAGACGCGGAATTAACCCATACCTGGCAATCTCGCCTTAGTGATTTAGCTAGACGGGATGCGACGGACAAATCTGTGTTAATGGAAGCGGTATTGGAAGACTGTAAATGGATGAGATCTATCCATAAACATGACAGTCCGAGGGAAAAGGAGGATCGGCCGAATATAACTCCTAAAGAAGGAAAGGGACCAATGAAATTGAAACAGGATGCAGCTGGCCCCCCCAATCAAAAGGAGCACCATCAGGAAAAGGTGACCCTGATCCCACCTGGGATAAAGGAAACTAAAAAAGTCACATCTGGAAAACCAGAACGATCTTCTTTTGCAATCTTTGCTGGAACAGTGCCAAAAGATTTGAATGATCAAAAAAGGAGGGAGAACATAAGTGCAGCGAATGAAAAGGGGAAAAAAACCAAGAATGAATCTGTCAAACGAAAAGTAAATGGTTCAAGAGCCTTTTTAAGAAACTTAAGAACGCCACCCACAAGAGAGAACTCACAATGTGCAAAGAAATCTCGCAGAGAGGTGAATATGAGTGACCATATAGAGACTGGGGGGCGAAAAGATCAAGAAAAGATGCTAATGGAAGACAGTAGAGAGGACTTAGAACAGCAAGCAAATCTGACTGATCTCATAGATCTGATGGAATCCGATAGTGAGAAAGAAGCTTGGGACAGCATAAGTGACTCGGACTGGCAAACACTTGATAATTGGGAAACAATCGATCTAACTGCAAAATCAAAGGAAGCTCAGAAATTGAAGCCTCATAAAAAAAGTGCCCGAGAATATAGTAAGGAAAAAGAAAGAAGAGCTTGTGGAAAGGAAGTTGGCTTAGAACTAGATCATGAGCCCAACAGATTTAAGACTCTGGAGCAAAAAAGAAAAGATACGGTGAACAAAGAGAGGACAGATCAAAAGGGCTGTGACAGCCCCCGTCCTAAAGAAATAATAAATAAGGGAAAAAAAAAAACAAGGACATTGAAACAAAAATGAAAGAGATACCGCTAAGGTCACCCCCGATCAAATCAATTCTATTTAAAGGATGCTACTTAAAACTAGAAACAGCTGCGAATGGACCAAGAAGGGCAATCTTAAATAGGAGATATGTGGTGGAGCTTTGTAAGCAAGTTCTGTCACCAGGAGAAATTTCAACGGATGATATAAAAGTAGTCGAATTCCCAAAGGAACAGAGGCTAGACCAAGTTATCTTGCATTTGACGTCAAAAAATGTAAAGCGGAAACTCTTGGAAGTGTCAGATACCTTAAGAAAAAGAGGTTTCTTGCTGGAGGACGTGGACGATGAATCCAGAAAACTAAAAGAAAAATCTCAAATGGAATTAAGAAAGGATACAAAAAAGGAGGCATCAGTAAAAACTAGATCCTCAACTACGGGGGGAAAATTGGCAAAAGACAGAATTGATGCCGAAAAACTGAAGAAAAATAATGGAAAAAGCAAAGAAGAGAAAGAGTCGCAGGAGGAAGAGTCTTCAATATTCGAAAAAAGCAAAGAGTCATTGAAAACCCTGAGGTTCACAGTAGATAACTCCGAAAATTCAAGGAGGAATAAGAACAATCCCACTAAAGCAAATAATTAGAGCAAGGATTGGGCTTGGATGGCCAATGCTCTGAACTCAAAGAAGAAACAATAGAGTACGGAGTATGAGCAGAACTCAATCCTCTGTGCATCATGGAACACAAGAGGATTTAAACATCTGCTCTCAAACACAAGCTATTTCCTGACTCAATATGATTTCATTTCAATCCAAGAATCTTGGTTACGTGAGCCCCCCGTGTGTGAGGGCTATGAGGTTTACATCAATCCGGCGAGAAAGGGGCCAAAGGGAAGACCGTTTGGAGGCCTCATGATACTTAAGAAACTGGAATGTCCACTAAAAGTAAAAGAACATCTAACACCAAACCCATATGTTCAAATTCTCAAAGTTACGTCTGAACTAGATGGCCAGACAAACCCGAAACAAATGATCCTGATAAACATCTATTGGAGCGAGAATATGTTAACCCAGGAGAACTTTCTAACGTCAATCACGTAGGTAATTGATCAATCCATGACGGAGGGGAATGATCAGTTGATAATATTAAATGGTGACTTGAACATCAAATTACTGGATAAAGATGGAAAGATCAAAGTCACTGATCATTTGTTAGGAAAGGAAAAAGTCTAGATGAAAGAAATGAGAATTCCTGAGATGAAGATGTTAAATGGTCAGACTAAGGGAGACCTCCAGGGTGCCAACACTTGGCACAGTAGGAAATCAGGCGCCTGCTTAGACTACTGCTTTGCAGGAGGAAACACTTTGGAGCGGGTGCTATCCTTCAAAATAATAAAACAAACGAGTAGTGATCACTGTCTGTTAGTTACTGCTCTTGCGTGGGAACTAAGTACTAACAGAGGGACCGAAAGAGTAATGGCAACTGAGGTCATTGGAGGAAGAAATCGTTTGAGAATTAAAAATCAGGCAATTCCAAATTTAGTTCAAGGATACAAAGAAGCGATTAACATCGATGAGGGGATGGTTGACTACAAATGGCTACTGGAAGCCTATGAAATTAAGTATGATCCAACTAAAAAAAAAGGGAACACTAAAAAAAAACGTGTATGACGAACAACTTGTGACAAGAAGAAAACAATATAGGTCAGACTTGAGATCTATAAAAAAAAGAAAAAGGGCCCAGGTCAATGTGATCTCCAGAGAAAATGCCAACAAACATATAAAACTGGCTGAGACAAACTCGACATCTGAGAATGCAGAATGATGCTGAAAAAATGATCGCAGCAATATCAACAAACAATGCCAGAGGTACTTGGGACCTACTTAATGACAGAAAGCAAAGTCAATCTGCCGAAGGCATCAATCAAGTCGCAGAAGACAAATGGTTTGAACATTACACTACTCTTTATAAAGGAGATAGTGAGGAAAAAACCACAAAAGAAATCCCTGACACAATTCCTTGGGACTTGAAATTCGACAAGGATGACATCAGAATCCTAATAAAAAACTTAGTACCTCAAGAGCTGCCGGGCCAGATGGGATTTCCAACAAACTTCTTAAAGAAAACTGTGAGAACTGGACGGAGTTAATCTATACACTATTCCAACAAATTACGAAAACTAAACAAATACCATCTACATGGACGGAGGCTTATATAGTACCGATCTATAAAAAGGGAGACTGCGAAAACCCTAGGAACTACAGGCCTATAGCTCTCTTAGATTCAATTGGCAAGCTATTTGCATCTTTACTACTGAGAGACCTAAAAAAATGGGCCTCGGAGGCGAAAATCCTAGATGAAAGACAGACAGCTTTTGTAAGTGGAGTCGGCACCGCCTTGAATCTATTCTTGATCAATCTGCTGAAGGCAAATACACTAGCAGGGAAAAAAAAGCTTTACCTGGCTTTTATCGACCTCGAACAAGCTTTCGACGGTATCAACAGAGAGCGCTTGTGGTCGAAGATGCGAAACTGGGGATGCCCTAAGGACCTACTTGAAGCTGTCAAAGCATTATATACTGATACCTCCATCAAGATCCAAATAACAAGTAATGGAGGACTTTCTAGGAGGATTGGAACCTCCAGAGGAATTAAACAGGGCTGCGCAGTAGCGCCATTCCTCTTTGTTCTATATCTGGCCGATATGAAAACCGCTCAGGAGAAGATCCGTGCATTCCCGCCGAAGATAAACGGAAAAGAGATACCTTGGATGCTGTACGCGGATGATGCGGTATTCATAGATCAAACCCCTATAGGCCTACAAAGAAGGATTGAGACCTTTAATAACTATCTAAAGGAAAATAGCATGAAGATGAATGTCAAAAAATCTATGATCTTAACTATGAAATCTACCTGGGGGAGGAAGCAGGCTGGAAAAACTGCGATGTGGTAATTGGAAAAGCAAAAACTAGAGGAAGTGGAAACGTCACTTTATCTGGGGATATTGATCAACACAAATTGCAATGAACAAGCACGCTATTCTCTGATCCGGGAAATATTAGTGGCTCTAACAAATCAAGGAGTCTGCATACATCGCAGATATGGGAAGTTTTCGCTAACCCCTATTGTCACCTTCTTCAAGCAGAAAGTGGTGGCGGTCATCACCTATGGTACGGAAGCACTCTTGGCCCTAAGATGGGAGGTTTGGAATTTTTGTGAGGCGTATTTTTGGCGCAAAATCTTACGCCTCCCAACTTCACTACCAGTTGAACTCATAAGAACTGAGCTTAGGCTGCAATCAGTGACCTCTGTCGCTCTGTGGAAATCCATATCATTGTATAGGAAGTGTATTCTGGATGATCCACCAAAACCATCTGAAATTTTAGCTCGGACGAACGTTTGGAATGAAGACAAAATGTTTATGGAGTGGAAAAGCAGTTGTAAGGCTCACTTGCTGAAATTAGATCTTTTAGAAGACACCTTAAAGAATAACCCGGATAAAGCAAAAAGAGTAAATCGGGAAAAAGACTGGGAGGAAACACAGGAACAAAGATTGAAAAGAAACTTATGCTATAACATCGTGTGGGAAAAAAAAGCCTTGAATATCCTACCGCCTTACCTGTTGAAATTCCCGACTGAGCACTATCGGGATCTGTTGCTGCGCTGCAGACTTAATATCTGGACCTGCAGAGAAGTTAAATGGAAAAGAAAGCAAATTGAAGATACAGCAGCCTTTTGCCGATTCTGCAAAAGGAAGGATCAACTGGAAACAATAAAGCATGTTATGTTAACTTGCCCATCTTTAAAATCTAAAAGAGAGACCTTTATGGGAAGTTACGTAACGAATATTACTGAGGAGACGGAAGAAAACTATTGGGAACGACTCCTCACTGTTGAAAAAATTGGGAAAACGCTTGATGCATTAAAATTTGTTGAAATGCTAAACCTGAACCAGGAGGTGGAGGGGCCAGAATTATAAGACAAGGGCATGAGTTGCCTTATGTATTAAATGCTCGAGTTACCTAATTGGTTAAAAATGGAACAATGGACCATAAGGTAACTGGGGGTAAGGAATCTGTAATCACTGTGTGAAGAAAATTTGGATTGGAACTAAGACTTTTTAATGAAGAAATAATGAATTTACCAAAGTCACAAGGATGTAATGTTTAAGGTTTAATTATATCTAACCAATAAAACATTAAAAAAAATAGTCTTTGAACCTGTGTCAGCAATCAATGTTTGTTGTATTACTCTCCTTTGCAATCTTTTGGGCTTTGCCACAACTTGTAGATTGGCAGTCTTTTGGTTTTGCCACAACTTGTATTCACTTTATTCTGTGGTATATATCCTTTTCCACCAGGTTGCTTTCACATTGTCCATTCAAGTTCAGCAACATGTCTTTCGCACTTGCTTTTTACCTAGCTCATAAGTATTCATTTACAGGCTTTCACTTTGTTCATTAACGCTTCTTAGCGGTTTTCACTACTTCCATAATAGCACATCATTCGCTTTCCACTTGTGCTGTAATTTCCCATTATTTCCATATCTTCTCTTTAGTTTGGTATTAAGTATGTGTTGTTGTATTTCACAAAATGCTTGACAACTTGTTCAGGATTTGATGTTCTCTAATTCGGGTTCCAAACCCCATTCGTACAAGTTTCAGTTTGATCGCTAACAGCCAATGCCCAATTCCCACCCCAGGAGCGGCCTGGTACGAGTGTTCCCTGTCTTGCACTCACTGTGGCCTGTCTGCTCCTTCAGGCATCTTTCTTCTGTTCTCTGGCTTCCTCTTCACTCCGGGGTATGCTGCGGGATCTCCAGCGAACAACGCTCAACACTTGTGAACCTTGTGACAGCGGCACACAGCGCTTCAGAGTCTTCTGTATTCCCCAGAATCAACTGGGAGCATGCAGCATAGGGAATTGCAGGGGCTCTGAATTTCTCTCGGCTCATTAGGGTCGTAGTTCCTCTCACCCCTCTGCAATGCACAGCGTCCTCTCACCGGCCCTTCTCCAGCCTGCTCCTCGCCTTTCAGCTACAGCCTTCTCACCAGGCAGGTCTTCCTCTGCCGCTACTGGCCTCTCCTTTTAAGCACCTGTGGCATTTAAATGGGTTGCAGGTGCAAGTGCTTTGCCTGACCACAATTGTACCAACTAACTGGACATGCGTGACCTTCCATAGTCATCTTCCTTTTCCCAGTACCACAGTGCTGAAATTGACTTGAAGTGTGCATTACTCCTAGTAATGTAGGTCATTTTGTGTCTGTACAAGAGGGAAAGACAGACAATCTACAAAGGCAGGGTGAGGGTAGGGTGCATTCTGACAAGGGAAAGGGGGATGCCATGCCTCATCTTCTCTCCCCCAGTCGTCCTTTCCCACATATCCACCGCCAGGGTCAGGATCTAACAGAGACAGTCCTTGCCTGGGTACCTGAGAAGAGGCTATTAAGGGGAAAGAAGTGAGGTTGCCCTCAGATTCCTCACAGAAGTCATAAGATCAGTACTGTGATGAGGGAGAAGTATGGAGGATTGAAGATTACCTGCAAGAACCACATTCAGCCCTCTAGTGTTTTCCTAAGTCCTATTGGTCAGAGCCAGTATAAAAGGGAAGATATCTTCAGGAAGTATGAGACAATCCCTCCACGTAGGAGCAAGGAGCAGGGAAGTTAGGCTGCGGGAGAAGGAATTGTGGACCAGAGTCCTTGTCACAGAGGGGGAACCTTTGCACACCAGTGAAGTGCTAAAGACTGGTGCAAGCCCAGGAGAATCCCTCTCTAAAGGACTTGATACAGGGTCTGGCCCTCGCTGAAGGAACCAGAGGTTAATCCTTCCCAGGAGCAGTCCGAAAGCAGAGAAGTTGTAGTAGTAGTCCGAAGCAGAGAAGCCATGAGAAGAGGGGAAGACTGCAGAAGCCCAAAACTGAAGACGAAAGACACTGAAACCGACCAAAGACTACCGGGGAGACCCTAAAGGCACATGGGTGACCGGGTCGGTTGGTAGGGACAGAAGGAAGCAGTGGGATACCCTGAACCAGCCAAACGGGAGAAGGAGGGAAACTCTGGAAAGCAAAGTAACCTTCCCCAACCCCCGAGAAAACCAAGAAAGACGGGTCTAGGACCCGCACCCAATAAAGATTACCCTTGACAGTCATCTTCATAGTTGCAGTACTTGGCATGGTTGTGAACCAGGAATGCAAGACAGAATAGTATAGGAACTGTATATAAAGGCTGGGGTACACCCACTAATGAGTGCACTGAGACAAAAATACTGAGCTAGTGAGCTGCAGTTGTCCCCAAACCACAGGACTAATAAACCGTGTACAATTATCACTAATTGATTGGACCCCTGGTCCCGCTTTCCCACTTCACTCTGGCTAGCCTCCCTTGGACCTGCGCCCTCACCCACCACTGAGGAACAAAATCTGTGTGTCATCTTCGACTCTGCTCTCTCCTTCTCTTCTCACATCTCAGACATGTCCAAAAAGTCCCACTACCAGCTGCAGCTCCTCAGAGGTATTCTACCCTTAATCTCCTTCCCCCGGAGGCTCACCGTTTCCAGAACCCTGGTTCTCTCTAGACTGGATGACTGCAACAGTCTCTTTCTCAATCTTCCTACTTCTACTCTCCGACCTCTTCAACTTATCCAGAACAGAACCGCAAGACTTATCCTTGGCCTCAAGCCCAGGGACTGCATCTCTCTGGCACTGAAATCCCTCCACTGGCTCCCTGTGGCTGCAAGGATCAAGTTCAAGTCCCTCTGCATAGTCCACATATGTCTTTCTTGGGCGAAGGCCCATACTATCTACAAAGCTCTCTTCCTAAATATTCTCCTGCTCGAGCCCTCCGCTCGGCCTCCTCCAAACCCTCTGTGAGAGATTTGGGGGTAGATCCTTATCCTCTGCAGTTGCCTCCCTCTGAAATAGCCTCACTGCCTCTATCCGTATTGAGTTGGACCTCCTTAAATTCCAGAAACTCCTCAAGACCTTCCTCTTCTCTTACTCTTTCTCTCTCCCCTGCTAACCTCCCTTCTCTTCTCTCCTGCTTCCCTCCTTCTTTCTCTTCCGCAACTTGCTCAGTTCGCTTATTGGTCACCTGGTGCACCTCAAGAGCCTCACAGGACCCAGGCTCCCTGCGTGTCCTGCACTTGCCTACGGGCCTCTGCACTATGCTTGGCACTACTGCACTCGGAATATGTTCCATGAGAGGGACAACCTCTCTGCACTTAACCAAAGCCAATGCTGGACTGGGCGCACTTGTCCCCCCTCGCACTTCCTGTCTGCGCATTTTCACAACCTTGCATGTACTAGGCCTAGCAAGTTTGTCTGTCCTGTTCCCCCTATGTCTCCCCTCCACAGCTTGGTTGTGCCTGAAATACTCATGCTTACGCGCATTAGATGACCAACCACCAAGCAATCTAAAATGCCAGGCCTAGTACGGTAGTTTATTGTTCTGTATGTCCCCCACCCTCAAGCCCCCTTCTCTGTCACGCACTTACAGTAGTAGAAATGCCCCTGGCCTAGCATGCTAGTTATTGCTGTTTGACCATTCAGAATCTACAAGGCCTAAGAATGACGACTGTATTTCCCTTGTTCCCTTCCCGCCTTGAATTGCTTTGAAGCACTTCACTTGTGTATAAGCGCTTTACAAATATACAATTACAATTACTAGCACTTCACGCTTAGCCAAATGTCTATTGTAACAAGATATTAGAGTTTGTAGAAATTCAAGTACAACTGCATAATAGAATTCACATCCATAAGACAGCATTTAATTCTCTCCAAAGTGATGACGGTCAAAGCCTACATGTGTTTCGACACTTTGTCTTTGTCAATGCTAGAATTGTTGTATTATCAAACCCAGTGGTTTCCAAGTACGACCAATATTCAGTTTAATGTTAGTTTAGACACAGGTATGTCATCTTCCTTGCTTGTTAGCTTATTCCTTGTAACTCTTTGGGCACATTGGCTTCGAGAAGTTTATTACATATAGCTATGAATATATCACTCTTTATTAGGTGGAGGTGTCCCGGCGGGAATCACCCTGGCCAACCGAGTGCGTGCATACTAAAGGAACTGTGATACGGGTCTCAAACCCACAAGCAGAATGTGACACAAGTAATCTTCCTCATGGCAGTACTTGGCCAAGAGGAGGGCCTAGTGAAGCGAACCAAAGAAGAGCAACAGTGTGTAACCAAGGGAGCAAAGCCTGAGAAAGGCCTGGCTGCAGGAGACACCCCCCTGACCTTGTGAACTGTGAAAGCCTGAGAAAGATTCAAGGGAACAGCCATACCCCTTGGAATTGTGAACTTTGAAAGCCTGAGCAAGGCCAAGGGAAGAACCATACCTCTTGAGAGTGTGAATTGTAAGAAACTTGAAGAGACTCAGGGGAAGGGAATCACATCCTGAGACTTGTGGAACTTTGTTTCCTGCACCTTTTATTTGGAACTTTATGTTGGAACTCTGAAAAAGGGTTGCGAGTGGTTAGCTGATAGACAAATCCTTTTTCACGTTATAATGAGTTTTGCATCTGCGGGCCAGGTTAGGATTTGGACACAGGACAGAGTACTTTACTTTGGACATGCTGACATGGACACTAGTTAGTTTTGTTGAGGTAGGGAAACCCTTTGTGAGTTAGGGCACGTTAGGACTTTTCTCTAAAACCTGTTTTTGTTGTCAAATAAAAGTCTTTGCTAACCACCATGATACCCTTGTGTCAGAGTCTTACTCCTACACTCTCACAATACATAGATGACCTTGATGAGTCCTCACAGACATTTTCTATGAAACACATTTTTCGGTTTTAAACAACCATATTTGATACTTCAATGCTAAAGGTTCACATTTAATAGATCTGCAAGAAAACAGAACAAAAAAGTAACAGGCAAGTGGGGTTTAAGAACACTATTCATGTTTATACTTATGAACTATGTATTTCCAATGCTCAAAAATGGGATTTGAACTATACTTATAACATTTAAAAAAGAGCTAATGATGTAACATGTATTCCTCTTGGATTGAGACATTTGGTATGAAAACTGGAAATTGCGCCTTGCTTTTGGAGGGAATTATCATGAAGGACAAAAATTAAAATTGAAAGAAGAGCGCGACAAACTTGAGAAAGCCGCCATTATCGAAAAGATGTTGGATCCCACGCCATGGGTGACCCTGATCGTGGTCGCCTGCAAGGCAAAGCTAATGGGACAAGTTTGAATGTGTGTTGTGTGGCATGCTGGAGTTAGGAGTCAGACAAAGGGGCGGCATGTTTACAACAATCTTATTTAAATAATAATGAAAAAAGGCCTCTCTTCCCCCATCTCTAAAAGGTTTTCCCTACCTAACTAAAGAAGAACCTGGGTGCTGTTGGGAAATGGGGGGTGACATCCCACACTGGAGTGGTGTGGAGTAGGGGAAGGCTGGACCCGGAACTACAGTTCCCAGCAGACTCGGGAGTGAGGACACGCACAGCATGCAAGGCAGAAGGGAAAAGCGTGCAGCGTGCTCTCACAGGTGCTTATGATTACCACTGGGAAGCACACGCGCCTCAGTGCATGTTTTTCCCTTTTCGAAATTCCGGCAGGAGAACGCTGTGTGGCATAGAAAGTTGGGCAGTGGCAATGCATTCTCTGTTGTGCCCCGGGTCGTAGCAGTGCAGCAGGGGCTTCAGCCCCCCACTGGTAGAACACTGGGAAAGGCGAAGCAGCTGATGGAAGACAGACCACAGCGGTGTGCGTGGTCGTTTAGGTTGGAGGCCTGCTGCTGGTTGCCACTGAACTCATGCGTGAGCTCAGGGGCCATGCATTTCATTTTGGGAGCAACAGATGTTATATTGAAGGTCAAAAGTTTGCAGCCTATTTTTGGTTTCTTTTTCAATATGTATTTTTTTTAACTGCTACGAATTTGTGCTGGTCCTCAACTAGATAGTCTGGAATTGAATGCAGTGTTCAATATGAAAAGGTTTCAAAGGAGCAGCTTGGAATAGGGCATGGGTATGCAGGAATATGTGCAGGGAAATTAAAGAATGTTCTGTGTAAGGAGGTTGTGCAGTATCAAAGGGAAGTATGCACCAAGTCATGGATACATGTTCAGGAAATTAAAATGCAAAGTAACATGTGTTACTATGAGTTCATGAGTACATGATCAGGCAGAATAGACGGGTTAGGTGCAGGTGTTTAGTGTTAGGAGCAGTGTGTGTCAGGGTGTTGGAGAAGCACATTCAAGTGTGAAGTTCTGGGAAGGTGTGATCATTAGTTATTGTGCAGGTACTTTCCCTTGCTCCTCCTTCCTATCCATTACCTCTACCTAACCCTCTCCCCCCCACACTGTTTGCCTTGAGGTGGACTGTGTATTCTACATAGGCATCTCCTGCCAACGAAGCTGGGAGGGTCGTGCTCATGCGGCTTCTGTGGTTGGGCTGATGGTGCGGATAGCACTGTTTGACAGGTGCTCGGCGTCAGGGTGGTTGTCAGCCTCGAAATGTTCGTCCTCTGTCCAAACTAACCTACTCTAGCCCTACCACTAACAAAAGATATTAACATGAACAGCTCCAGGAGAAAAACTCTACTCTCCTGGTGTAATCGGATCAGCCCTAGGGGCGCATTTCTATTAGTCTCTGATAATAGTTAAAGTTCCAGAGTTTAAGAGAATAGCAGGAGAACGACTACCTTCTCCTGGTCCCACAGTTCAGCAGCTGTTATTTTCTTCAAGTCGACTTGTTCAGGCTTCAGGCTGCTGTTTAGTAACCTTTTGCCTTAGTTCCTGATTCAACAATTTGGGTGAAAGAACCAGGAGAATGACTGCCTTTGCCTGGTTCAGCTGATTCAGCCGTTTGCTAACTTTGAACAGTTTCCTGCAACAGTTTTTATCAACCATTGCACTTTATCCCAGTATCTAAGGCTTTGTTTAAAAGTTAAACAATCCTGTTGTTTACAACACACTGTTATTTCTTGTTTTTCTTTCCTATCCTCTTGTTGGTGAAAGCAAGGGAAACTGTTCTTGTAGTGTCCTTGATTTCTCCTAACACCCCGATACAAGAGATTGTTCATGTGGCACTCTGTTATGCTAGACACACAATTGGCAACCTAAATGAGGAAAGAACAAAGCTTACCGTCTGGCAAGATACTGGATGAAGTTGCAGTGCCCTGAGGTGATGACAACCTTTAATGTAATAGAGACCTTCGTAATGACCAACCCCACTAGCTGAACAGAACCTAAAGCTAGAGTGGTGAATCACTGAGAAGGGTGTGAATTTCCCTATTACGGAGAAAAACGATGTAGTTATGCTGCTTGTTCTACTGGGTAGCTTGACTAGCCGGATGGATTCTTCTCCCCCTCAGGATGCAAGTTCTGGCTCTAGGAGAACGGAATCTTGAGTGAAGGACTATAAGTATCCAAGGAAACGAGGTAGTAAGGAATGTTAGTGAGGGACTAAACCCGAACGGCACGGGGGACGCACTAGTGTCGGGCTGGTGCACTTGAAGTGAGCAAAGCGTCTATGAGTCCAATGCACATTTGTAATTAGAAACCAAAACAGATCCCAGGTGTGTAGAGTCCAATGTCTCTCAAATGTTCTCAGAGAGGAGGTATCCAATATGTAAAGGAAGGTGCAAGTGAAACAGCAGAATGGTAAATAGTTGTAGTGGAATTTCCCAGCACATAAAGTCCGTACTAGGAATGTTTTCAGAGTGAAATCAGGAAGGGTTAGTCGTGTACTGTCCACTGTAGTTGACGCTGATAAATACAAGGACAACAAGGAGGGAAATGCACATTAATGCTTGTGCGGCAGTGGAGGAGTTCAATCAGCCGTGGGAACACCGAATACGGAAGAAGCTGTGTGCTCTGTGCGGCAGTTGAGAGAGCCACACGGCCGCAGCATTGTTCACAGTTGCGGAAGAACTGGCGCAGGCGGCTGGCAGCCGTTGCAGAAACCTGAGGGCAGCCGCGTGCTCTGCGCTGCGGTGATAAGGGCAAATGCGACTGGTAATTACAGGCGCAGACAGGGTAGCCCGCCGTAGACTGCAGGCGCCTGTTCATGGGATCTGAAAACCTGTATTCTCCGTGCGGCAGTCGGAAGGAGCTGCTGTAACGCAAAGCAAGTGAAAGAATCCAAATGCCAGATGGAACGGCTACAGCAGCAAAGGATCTGCTGCTAGATTGAAGTGAATGGCTGAAGCTTCGTAAGGGAAAAAAACACTAATCAGAATCACTGGGTTGCTTCACCATGGTGCTTAAGTGGGGCCAGCCACGCCCCCTCAAACCATGTGACACTGATTCACGTAACATGTGAGTCCTGGAAATTAACGGCGTTTCCATGGGAATCTCCTCGAGATTCTGTAATATGAATAGAAGGGTCTAGCAGCCGTTCTAGTATCAAAGTTCTGTTTGGACTGCAAAACCTTCATCCTCCTAGCAGAATGCACAGTGGCAAAAGGAGCCTGTCTGGACCGCCTGGCAGGCATGACACACTCTCTAGCCTAAATGTCTCTTTTGATGATAAAGTGTTGAGAGAGATTACTCGCGATATGTTCTTCTCTTCAGTCTCTTTGGCACAACTGAGATGCGAAAGATCACTAAAGGTGTAATCTTCACACTTGATACTTCTATCCGAACTCTGGAGATCAGGGAGATTACTCCCAAGGCATTCTTTCCTTAATATATTCTTGATACAATTACACAGACGAGGGAGATTACCCCGATATCTTTTTCTCATTTGGTACTTCTGAAACAATTAGTGAGACGTGGGAGATTTCTCCAGAGGCGTTCTTACATTGAATTATTCTTGATACAGTTATTGAGATGACGGAGAATGCTCTCGATGTCTTCCTTAGCGTCAGCACCCTTCCTCAATCCCCTACCGGGTCTCCCGTGACTACAGTTACCTCTTCTTTGTTGGAGCCAGGTCGTCAGTTCTTCCTGGGGTGTTGAGTCGATGCGTTCCCATGGAACGTTCTCTTTGCTTCTCTTTCCGCTGCCAGGCTTTGTCTCTGTGGGGTCCCCGGCCAGATGGTATCGGCACAGTAAGTGGACCGCTTGGTCCACCTCCGCGCGGTCACGCCACTCTTAGTCGGGTTCCATCTTCCAGTCAGGCCTGCTCTGAGACGGCCTGCCAAAGACTTGTGCAGTCTGCTGTCAGCGTCCTCTCGACTGGAGGTTTGCTTCCCTGACATAGCTTCTTGCTCCCAGGTTTGAACTTGCCTTATCTGCCAGGCTTCATGCTTGCTTAGCATCTCATTAGGTCCTTTCTCTATTTTTATTCTATTTGGCTGGCTCTTCCCCAGCGGAGTGTCACAGTCCTTTCTTTGTGTCCATTAGTTATTCTTCATGCCTCCCTGAGGCCACCTCTTCCCAGTACCTTCTGTACTTGCAAAAAGAGTAGTTTGTATAACTCCTCTTCTTCACAGTACGCCTGGAAGATGACTTGAGAGCAGAATGTATGTCTATTTTAGACTTCCTGATCTTTATGGTATCAATATTTACAGGAAGAAAGGAAGGAGTATTACAATAGCATACAGTAGTGCTTCCAGATTCTTTCTCAGCAGACTTTATAGATTTTATAGATTCAAGGGCAAGAGGGTTAGGGAGTTCCATCATGGAAAGGGAATCCTTGTCCCCATGAGGGGAGTCTCTACCTGTGAGGTTCTGCTTTCCGCCACACCTAGGGGGAACGTTGCGTAGCGGGCACACCTCCCTAGCCTCAAAGGGAAGGATCCCTCTTGAGGAGAAGTGATGTAATCCCATGAATCGTCACAGTAGACATTAAGGAATTTAGCAATTTTCTGGGAAAGGCATCACAACAACCATTGATGACCTGATCAACGACCTGAGCAGAGCTGGATTCTTCTCCAAGCTTCATCTCAAGACAGTCAACCATCAGCTCAAATTTTAGAGGCAATCCAGACAAATCACCACCTCTTCAGTCTATGAGGGGATCCAACGATGAAAGAGACTCAACACCAGGGTCTCAACAGCCAACAAAGTCTTTCAAAACACTATCGAGAGTACCCTTCCTCAACTCAAAGGAGTCATTACTATTCGTGATACTCCCACACTGAGGAAGATCATCTACAGCACCTTTGTATGACATTTCAATGCCTGAAAGAAAATGGCCTTAACTTGCACAAGGAGAAGTGCCAATGCAAGACACCCCTTGAGTTCTTTGGAAACATCTTTGACCAACAATGTTTGCAACCCAACCAAAAGAAAGTGGATGATATAAAGTTTGCCCCAGGCCAGTGATCTCCTACTGAAATGCGCAACTTCCTAGCTATGGCCAATTACAGTGGAAATGTCATTCCTGTGCTAGCCACTATGAATGAGCATCTGTGGCCCCTTAACATACCCAACACACTCTGGGAAAGGATAGAACAGTACCAGATATCATTTCAGGACACAAAAGAGTCCTTATCATGCAAAACAACAATGGCTTACTTTGACAAAAAGAAGCCAACAGAGTTACTG
The DNA here is from genome assembly GCF_040938575.1 of Ambystoma mexicanum. NCBI lineage: Eukaryota > Metazoa > Chordata > Amphibia > Caudata > Ambystomatidae > Ambystoma > Ambystoma mexicanum. The sequence goes on along the minus strand of NC_090935.1, from coordinate 1,452,103,155 downwards.
GTGGATGCCAGTCACTGCGGCCTAGGCACTGTTGTGATGCAGCTGGATCGAGGAGGCTGGCCACAAGCAGGGACTTTTGCAAGTCAAGCTCTCAATGAGACAGATGTATCTGCAAATTGAACAGGAGGCCATTGCCGTCCTTTTGGGCATACGTCACTTTCAACTGTATACCTATGGACACCACTTCCCGATAATTACTGACCAATAGAAACAAACACCTGGAAGAGAATTTTCTGAGAACAAATGCACCAAACACCTAACTTCCAGGCCACATTTTTGCCTATGCCAACCATTCATCGTGAACTTACCAAATCACTGCAAAGATTATTGCTATGAGGCACATGTATCATGGCCCCGGATTTCCACACAGATCGGATCATACAACTAGCCCAGGAGGGGAATCAAAGGATCATCAAAATATGAAGAATTGCTTACCTGAGAGAGTCTGGCTCCTAGACATTAAGAAAAGGATCATATCCAAACAAACATATCCACCTATCTGATGTGCCAGGGCTCTGGAGGTGAAGACCCCCCTCCTCCCATACGATTCCAAATAAGAGGACAGCCTCCAAGGAGCAATGTGTCCACCGATTTCTAATGCCTTGCCTCTGGCAGGTGTCATCAACCACTTCTGCTGGTATCCAGTCATTGCATCGAATACAAAGCATTGAATGCCAAAAGCATCGGAAAAAAATGCATTGAAAAAAGCATTGAATTGCTTTTTTTTCAAAGGTAAAGGTTTTATTTTAAGTATAATGGGTTTTAAGGGGTAAAAAAACAGGGGTTCAGGGGGACCCCCATTAAAAGAAATATGGAATAAAAATGCATTCAATGCTTTTTTTTTTCTTTGCTTTTTTTTTTAGATGCTAAGGCATTCGATGCTTTGGCATTCGATGCAATCACTAGGAACCCTTCTGCTGATATACGGTAGTCGAAATGATAGGCTCCACAGCAGCCAATGCTATGATCCCCAAATATGAGAAGATCCCAGACGAACTGAAGGCTGACAATTGCCCACCATTTCAAAGCGCTAACATTAAGGAACACCTTAACCGGTTGGGGGTCCATCACCTCAAGATCACACCGTGCTGACCCAAGCCCACGGGACGTAGAGTGCTTTAGGTGAACCTTGAACAAGATGACAAGGATTGCCACCGAAGAGTGGAGAGACCTGGAACTCAAGTTGTTCTAATTTTTGTTGAATTACACTACACACTATTCCAAACCATTCTTCATGCTCTATAACCAAACGGTGAAAATCACAATCTCGAATCACATCACATGTTCTCCTCCCCATTGTGAAAAGGCCTATCCTGGAGCCTTGTCAAGAGGGGGTGAGGGGAGCCTGCCATTTACACCTTCTCTTAATGCCTATGTGAATCATTGCAGTACATCATGACCCAATAACATGCCTCACTAATTGATACTTGCCAGTCTCTTTTCCTTTGTTATAGGGAATCTGTCATGATCACTGCTTCCAAGGGGCTAGGACCAGCCCAACGTCCTTGGAAACAGGCCTCTAACCTTCATCCTAGGCACCAGCCGGTCCCCATTGGGACCTTTTGGACCTTGTCCTGGCGCCGGTGGCACCAGGCTCATCAAAATCACTGGTCCCGGCACTGGAAGCGCCGGGCTCATAACATGTATAAAGATGCTTAGGTGGACTTACCTGCAGCAGACCATGCTGCTTACTTACCAGCCATATGGGAATCCTCTACGAGCCAGGACTAGTTTCTTACCTGGGTGGGGCAGGCTCCACTCCCTGGATACAACACTGGAACTCTTCTAGAACAGGAACTCTTTTCTTTCCTGGGCGAGGCAGTGGAGGAAGACGCCTCATCACTCCAAGGCTATTTAAACCACACCCGATTGATGCAACGTGCTTCGCGTTATTCTGCATCTGCAGCAGAACGCTCACCGTGTCGGTTCCAGTCTTCATTCTTCCGATCCTGAACCTGTGAGAACAAAAGCTTACCTTTCTTGTATCCAGCCTTCAGAAGCACCTGCAAAGACAAAGAAACAACAGGTTAGCACAGCAACCTTCACTCGCAGCGCTTTTCTCACCTGATCCATCGGCAGTTACCAACTCTTCGCGCTGCTCCTCCGCCATTATAAAAGCCTGTGAAGACAAAAGCATAATTATTCCTGTGGGGAATTTACTTACTGGCACCCCTCGAATTCCGGTTTTCTTCAACGCTGCATTCCAGCACCTGAACGAGAAAAGGAGAGACATTAGGCAGGCTATTTACTCACGCGCCATCGCGCCCTCCACAATTAGGCGCCTGCAAATACCCCGGCGTTTTCCAGAGTCTCTTCAGCATCCGAACTCATACCTGCAAAAGAAAAGAGACAGTTGGAGTGCATTTCGAAAGCAGGCAACAGGCACTTACTTACGCACTCCCAAGCGCTTCATTCATATGCGCTGGCTCGAACTCCGGCTCTCTTCAAACCACCATCTTCCGCCTCAAGAGCCCTGCAAGACAAAAGGCACCATTTGAAAAGAATATTATACAGAGCCCTATTCCATACTAACGTGCCCACGCACCTAAAGACTGTAAGGACATTCAAGGTGCCCGGAAACTCACCGTTCGTGCAGTTAACGACGGTTAGCAATCCTCTGAAGTCAAGAGGCCTACGTTTCAACCCAGTGAAGGAACTGGTAACGGCACCCTGCACCAGACGCAGATGGAGAGTCCAGCATTCACCTATCTAAGGTGAGCACGTTGACCTTGGGGCTCCACAGAAAAGTGAGAGGGGGAGAGAGAGAGACACCCGACAATCCCAGGTCATTAACCCCATATTCTTTCACCTGCAGACATCTTACTCTTCGAGTTAGACACACAGTGCGAAGAGGCCCAGCCCCGGAAGCCAATCGAGTCCTGCACTTCACTTTTCAAGATACAGTTACCACCCTGCCAAGACCAGCGCCTCCGTGGGAATCAGGTGAGCATTACAGAACGCGAAGCCAACCGCAAAACTCCTACCCAGGCGCAATGGAAACCTCAGATACCGATCAATTGGCCCAGTTACTTGGGGAACTAAAAGCGGAAGTACATGCAGCTCGTCAGGAAACGAACGCTCTAAGAAGAGAGCTGATTATATCCAAGGAGCGAACAGATGACCTCGCTAGGCAATTGCTACAAACGCAGGCAGGACAAACACCTCTGCCCGCTTCAGGAGGAAACTATCCTTCAGCATCCTCCACAAACCCAGTGCAAATCAATCTACCCGGTAATGTGCCCTTGGCTCCGCCCGAACGCTTTTCTGGTGACCCAAAGAGATTTGCAGTGTTCATTAACCAGTGCCGCTTACACTTCTTATGTAGGCCAGCAGCCTTCCCAACAGATCAGGCCAAGGTGGCCTTCGTGCTTTCTTATCTCAGTGGCAGTGCCGCAGATTGGTCGATCCCTTTAGTCACTCAGGATGATCCGGTTCTTCATAATTTCCAGGCTTTCCAGTCCAGCATGGAGAAACTGTTCGCAAGACATTCACAAGGGCAGGCCTTGGACAACGAACTCCTTTCGTTACGACAGGGTAATCAAGACCTTTTGACTTACATCGCATCATTCAACAGACTTATACTGGAAACTCAATGGCCTGAGGATAAGAGAATTACGCTTTTCTACAGAGGCCTGCGTGGAGAGCTCAAGGATGTGTTAGCTCAAGTTGTGAATCCTCCACAAGACTGCTCAGACTATATTGACCTAGTTGTTCAATTGGACCACAGATTACAGAACAGGAAGGCTGATCGTTCCAAATTTGATACCCGAGTGTTTTCCAAACCGCAGACCTTAGCTAGGGGAGTTGACACCGTGGAACCCATGCAACTAGGGGGCATGAAAGGACCATTAACCCAAAAAGAGCGAGAAAGGAGAAGACAGCTGCAATTATGCCTCTATTGCGGAAACTCGGGGCACTTTCTTCGAGACTGTCCAGTGAAACCAGCTAAGAAGGCTGTAGGAGCTGCAGTTACCTGTACCACAAATTCTGAGCAGGGAAACGACCTAGCCCGACAAGTGTAGAGGTCCTCTTGCCGAGCGTTAAAATCTGTTCCGTGACCTCGCATTTCGTGGTGCCTATGGTCCTCATTAGCCCTGAACGTCCGGATCGTTTGCATGCAATTGAAGCTTACATCAACAGCGGAGCAATCGGCAATTATGTGGACCGTGAAATGGTATCAAGGATGAATCTACCTCTTTGTCCTAAGGCAGTAAAAGACGTCATTACTACAGTGGATGGCACGGAGATAGCCTCCGGACCAGTAACTCACACCACCCAGGAAGTGACGTTAGTGAGCCAAGATGGACACCGGGAGAAAATCGTGTTCGATGTGATCAAGGCCCCTCAGTTCCAGATCATTCTAGGAATTCCTTGGTTAGAGAAGCACAATCCTCAGATCGATTGGCGAGCAAAGACGGTTCAGTTTCCTGAATGTATCCCCACTTGTTATCCTCGGCCCGACGTTTCACTGGCAGCAATCTCTTCTGAGGTTCCCCAACTACCTCCTGAATACCAGGAATTCCAAGACGTCTTTCAGAAGGACCAAGCTAACTCCCTGCCTCCTCATAGGTCTTACGACTGTCAAATAGACCTGATACCCGGATCTACTCCTCCTTGCAGTAGGATTTATGCCCTCACCGAGCCAGAGAATCTCCACCTCAGACAATATCTGGACCAATACCTAGCTAACGGGTTTATCCGTCCTTCAAGATCCCCAGCTTCTTCGGCTTTGTTCTTCGTTCCGAAAAAGGAAGGAGACCTAAGAACTTGTATAGATTACCGCGCCCTGAACCAAATCACCGTTAAAAACAGATACCCGTTGCCTTTGATCCCTGAACTCCTGGACCAAGTCAAAAACGCATGTATATATACAAAGTTGGATCTCAGAGGAGCCTACCATTTGGTACGAGTAAAAGAGGGCGATGAATGGAAGACGGCCTTCCGCACCAAGTATGGGCTGTTTGAATATCAAGTTATGCCCTTTGGACTATGCAACGCTCCGGCCGCCTTCCAGTATTTTATGAATGACGTCCTCAGAGAACTCATAGATGTGTGTGTAGTTGTCTATATTGACGACATCCTCGTCTATTCACCATCTGAAGAGGAACATCGGAAACACGTTAAAGAGGTCCTCGAGAGATTGCGTCAACATAACCTTTTTGCTAAGCTTGAAAAATGCGTTTTCAACGTAACTGAAGTTGAATTCCTGGGATTCATACTGTCGCCTAACGGAGTCCATATGGATTCAAAAAAGGTCGATGCAATCATCAAGTGGCCTTCACCAACCTCTGTAAAAGGAGTTCAAAGCATGTTAGGCTTCGCTAACTTTTACCGCAGGTTCATTCCCGAATTCTCTCGAATAGTCCAGCCCATCACCGCTCTGTTAAAGAAAAACAAACGTTTTGAGTGGTCTACAGAGGCGGAACAAGCTTTCCAAGACTTAAAAGCTAAATTTATCTCTGCACCTGTTCTGAAACATCCCCGCCCAGAACTCCCCTACATCGTTGAAACAGATGCTTCTAGTCTTGCTATGGGGGCAGTTTTATCACAAAGGGATCCAGTTACACACCAATTACATCCTGTAGCCTTTTGGTCCCGCAAATTCTCGGCTCCCGAGATCAACTATACTATTACAGACAAGGAACTTCTAGCTATCAGATCGGCCTTTAAGGCCTGGCGGCATTACCTTTTGGGAGCCAGACACACAGTCACAGTAATGACAGATCACCGCAACTTACAATATCTGAAGACGGCCAAAGCTCAGTCTTCCAGGCAGCTCCGCTGGGCTCTGATTTTGGCTGAGTTTGACTTTATAATTACTTATCGACCAGGCAGTAAAAACGGAAAAGCAGATGCCCTCTCCCGGATGGGAATAGATGAACACTTGACCAATCCTGAACCAATACCCATAATCCCTGAACAAAGAGTTTAGGGTTTGGTCAGCGCTCAATCCCTTGAAGACATCGAGACAACGGTCAAATCACTCCTAACTCCGGCAGAATTACAGGACTGGCAACTCAAGGGGAAGGACTTCTCAGTGGATCAAGACCTACCATATTTCCGAGGACGATTGTACTTGCCCTGTGAGAAAATACAAAAACAGGTAATCTCCTGTTATCATGACTCATTAATGGAGGGCCACTGTAACGCTCACCTGGTTCCCTCGGAGGCGCGGGTCGTGGCTGGGCGGTGAAACCGTCTTCAAAGTTAGGCGTAGGGTCCGTCTGGCTCCCTGGTTTGGTCCCCTTCTCACCGAAAGCTTGACTTGGAGGGTGAGATGTCTACAAGTGGAAAAGATCAGGGGGTGTTAGTAGCTGGAAGGTTAGATGAAGTCTCTACCCCCACACTCTCTCCTCCCGTGGTACTCGGTTGTTAACTGTGCTCACCTTAAATAGGTGAATGCCGGGCTCTCCATCCTGCGTCTTGTGCAGGGGCTCTGGGTCCAGTTACTTCACTGGTTTTGGGATCAGCCTCTTCATTGCAGAGGGTAAGTAGAGAGCGATGCCGCCGTTAATTGCACGAGCGGATTTTGCATATATCAAGTCCTTAATGTCCTCTTTTAACGTCCCTTTCTTGCAGGGTTGGCTGAGAAGAAATGATGGCGAAAGAATGCCAAAGTTCGTGGAGGCACGTAAGTAGAAAGTCTGTGCAGGGCCTTTCAACGCACCTTAATGTCTCTCTCTTGCTTTCAGATGGAGAATGATGAAGGCGCCGGTGATGATGCCCAGGTTCGTACCGAGGCGCGAACAAGATGGTGGAGAATAGGAAGGCACGTAAGTAGAAAGTCTGTTCAAGGCCTTTAAACGCACCTTAATGTCTCTCTTTGCCTTGCAGGTAGCGGAGTGCGGTGCGAGCTGACTTTGGAGCGTACGTCGCAAAGGTAAGCCGTTCAGAAACAAAACATTACTAACCAATGTTCTTTTGTCTTTGCAGGGCTCGATGGCGGAGAAAGGGTGCGGCGAATACCTTAAACGCTCCGGTGGATCGGGTAAGTTGAAGCGCTGACCTTGACTCTTCTAATCTGTGTTTTTTGTTGTTGTGCAGATGCTGCTGAAGACTGAAGAATGGATCCTCATCAGGTAAATCCGGAGATTTCGCGTTCACAGGAGCTGGAATGGAAGATTCCCTGGAGCTGACACGGTGAGCTGCTGCTGCTGATGCAGAATAACGCGAAGCACGTGGCACCAATCGGGTGTGGTTTAAATAGTGCACAGGAGTGCTTAGGTGTCTTCTTCCACAGCCTCGCCCAGGTAAGAAAAAGAGTTCCAGTTTCCAGAAGAGTTCCAGTCCTAGGGAGTGGTTCCAGCCCCACCCAGAAGAAAAGTAGTTCCTGCCAGAGGAGGATGAAGACTTCATCCTGTTGGTAAGGAAGCAGCATGGTCTGCTGCAGGTAGGTCCACCCAAGCACTTCTGAATTTGCTATGAGCCCGGCGCTTCTTGTGCCGGGACCAGTCTCCACAATGAGCCTGGCACCACCGGTGCCAGGACAAGGCCCAAAAGGTCCCTAAAGGGACTTGCTGGCGTCTGCAATGAATGTTATGAGCCTGCTTCCAAGGGCGTTGGGCTTCTCCTGACTCCTTGGAAGCAGTGGTCATGACAGCACCCCCCCTCAAGGCCCCTCCCAAGTTCGTCTTCTCCGGGGGTCTTGGTTTGTCGGGAAAAGTTCGGTGAAACTTCTTGACCAGACTGGGTGCATGCACATGTTCCGATGGTTCCCAAGATCGTTCCTGGGGTCCATAACCTTTCCAGTCAATCAGATAATATAGTTTTGATTTGGAAATCTTGGAGTCTAGGATGTTCTGAATTTCGAACTCCAGTTCTCCATCCACTAGGATAGGGTCTGGAGATTTTGTCAAACGGGTTCCAGGTCGCATGGGTTTTAGCAAGGAGACGTGGAAGACGGGATGAACTTTCATATGAGTAGGTAAGCCCAATTTTACTGCCACTGGATTTATTATGGCGGTGATCGGGTAGGGTCCCAGGTATCGTGGATTGAAAGTACGTGGTCCTTTTAAGGGTAAATGTTTGGTGGACAGCCAGACTTGATCTCCCACTTGATATTGGGGAGCTTCCTTTCGATGTTGGTCTGCACCCTTCTTGTAATGTTCCTTGGCTTGCTGAAGGTGAGAAGTGGCTTCCTTAAAGGCTTGAGTGATTGTAGAGTGCAGGTGATCTACAGCAGGTGTTCCAAGAGTCTGAGGTGGATCAAGATTTGAGGTGTGGGGATGGATTCCATACAAGAGGAAAAAAGGGGTTTTTCCAGTTCCAGAATGGACTGAATTATTATAAGCGTACTCCGCAATCCAGAGGATTTCTTTCCAAGTGCCTTCTGCTTGCTGCAACATGCAGCGTAGATATTGTTCCAGAGTTTGGTTGGTCCTCTCGGTCTGCCCGTCGGTCTGGGGATGATGGCTGGTTGAAAGCCTTACGTCAATTTGGGCTAAACGACAGCAACTCCGCCAGAAGTGGGAAATAAACTGACTTCCTCTATCCGAGATTAGAACTGAAGGAAAGCCATGCAACCGAACGATGTTCTCGAGGAATTCCCGGGCTAGAATTGAAGCTGTGGGTAACCCCTTTAATGGAATAAAATGAGCCATTTTAGAAAATAGGTCCACAACTACTAAGATCGTATTATATCCGGAGCATGGTGGTAAATCCGTGATGAAATCCATGGAGAGAGTATGCCACGGGTGAGGAGGAATGTCTATTGGATGTAAGAGGCCTGATGGTTTCTCCTTCTGGCTTTTGTTCTGAGCGCACACCCCACAGGAGATTACAAAATCTTTAATGTCCTTCCTCCAAGAGGGCCAGCAGAAATGTCTTTTTACTTTTTCAGACGTTTTAGCAATGCCGGGATGCCCTTCCATTAAGGAGTCATGGTAACATGAAATGACCTGTGATTGTAAATCCGTACATGGCAGATATAATCTACCTTGAAAGTATGGCAAGTCTTTTTCCATTGTAAAGTCTTTCCCCTTGAGTTTCCAGTCTTTTATTTCTGCTGGAGTCATAAGTTTCTTAACTTTCGCTTCAATATCTTCAAGGGATTGTGTGTTAATTAAACCCAGGATTCTTTGTTCCAGAATTATTGGTACGGGTTCAGGACTAGTCGTGAGTTCATCTACTCCCACTCGGGAGAGGGCATCCGCTTTTCCATTCTTGTTGCCTGGTCGGTAAGTAATTACAAAGTCGAACTCGGCGAAAAATAGTGCCCAACGGAGTTGTCTAGAGGATTGAGCTTTGGCTGATTTTAAGTATTGTAAATTGCGATGATCCGTAATGACGGTGACTGTGTGTCGGGCTCCCAGGAGATAGTGCCGCCAGGCCTTAAAGGCGGACTTAATAGCTAAAAGTTCTTTATCGGTAATGGTATAGTTGATTTCGGGAGCCGAAAATTTGCGGGACCAAAAGGCCACAGGGTGCAACTGGTTTGTTTCTGGGTCCCTCTGCGAAAGCACTGCTCCCATCGCGAGACTGGAGGCATCGGTCTCAACAATATAGGGAAGTTCCGGGCGGGGATGTTTTAAAACCGGAGCTGAGATGAATTTAGTTTTCAGTTCTTGAAAGGCTTGTTCGGCTTCTGTAGACCATTCGAAACGTTTGTTTTTTCTGAGAAGGGCTGTAATAGGTTGAACTATTCGAGAGACGTCTGGAATAAACCTACGATAAAAGTTGGCGAAGCCCAACATGCTTTGGACTCCTTTTACTGAGGTTGGTGAGGCCCACTTAAGAATAGCGTCCACTTTTCTTGAGTCCATGTGAACTCCGTTAGGTGACAAAATGAATCCCAAAAATTCGACCTCAGTAACGTGAAAAACGCATTTCTCCAGCTTAGCAAAAAGTCGGTGTTGACGGAGACTCTCCAGTACCGCTGTGACGTGTTTTCGATGATCAGCCTCTGAGGCCGAGTAAACCAGAAAATCGTCAATATAGACAACTACACACACATCAATGAGTTCTCTGAGGACGTCATTCATAAAGTACTGAAAAGCGGCCGGTGCATTGCATAATCCAAAGGGCATTACTTGATACTCGAATAATCCATACTTAGTACGAAAGACCATTTTCCATTCATCGCCCTCTTTTATTCGTACCAAATGGTAAGCTCCTCTGAGGTCCAACTTAGTATAAATACAGGCACTTTTAACTTGGTCAAGTAGTTCTGGGATCAATGGTAACGGATATCTGTTCTTGATTGTTATCTGATTCAGGGCACAGTAATCTATACATGTTCTCAGGTCTCCCTCTTTTTTTGGAACGAAGAACAGAGCTGAGGAGGCTGGGGACTTTGAAGGACAGATAAATCCATTAGCCAGATATTGGTCCAAATATTGTCTTAGGTGAAGATTTTCTGGTTCGGTAAGGGCATAAATTCGACTGCACGGAGGAATGGATCCCGGAATCAGGTCTATCTGACAGTCGTATGACCTGTGAGGAGGCAGGGTGTTAGCTTGATCTTTCCGAAAGACATCATGATAATCCCGGTATTCAGAAGGCAGTTGTGGAGTCTCAGAGGAGATTGCTGCCAGCTTGGTGGGAGGCTGAGGATAACAGGTGGGAGCGCATTCTGGAAACCGAATTGTCTTTGCTCGCCAGTCGATTTGAGGATTGTGCTTCTCCAACCAAGGGATTCCCAGAATAACTTGAAATCGCGGAGCCTTGATCACGTCAAACACGATCTTCTCTTGATGTCCATCTTGGCCTACCAACGTCACTTCCAAGGTGGTGTGAGTTACTGGTCCGGAAGCTATTTCTGTACCGTCCACTATGGTAATGACGTCTCTCACCGCCTTAGGACAAAGAGATAGATTCATCCTGGCGGCCATTTCACAGTCCACGTAATTGCCGATCGCGCCACTATCAATGTATGCTTTTATGGCATGCATACGATTGGGCTGCTCTGGACTCACGAGGACCATAGGCATGACGAAATGCAAGGTCAAAGAACTGGTTTTAACGCTCGGCAAGCAGACCTCTACACTTGTCGGGCGAGGTCGTTTTCCGACTCAGAACCTTCGGCACCTTTATCGGATGCTCCTACCATCTTTTTCTTTGGTTTCACAGGGCAATCTCGAAGAAAGTGTCCAGAATTTCCGCAATAGAGGCATAATTGCAATTGTCTTCTCCTTTCTCGTTCCTTTTGGGTTAGGGGTCCTTTCACGACCCCAATTTGCATGGGTTCCACGGAATCATTTCCTTTAGCGGAGCTCTGTGGTCTTGAAAAAACACGGGATTCAAATCTGGAACGATCGGCCTTCCGATTCTGCAGCCTGTGATCTAATTGAACCACCAGATCGATATATTCAGAACAGTCTTGTGGCGGATTTACCACCTGGGCCAGAACGTCTTTAAGTTCCCCTCGCAGGCCTCTGTAGAAAAGCGTGATTCTCTTGTCTTCCGGCCATCCGGTTTCCACCACTAGTCTGTTAAATGACGCAATGTAAGTCAAGAGGTCTTGATTACCCTGTCGTAGTGAAAGAAGTTCATTATCCAAGGCCTGACCCTGGGAGTGTCGTGCGAACAATCTCTCCATACTAGCTTGAAAGTCTTGGAAGTTATGAAGAACAGGGTCATCCTGAGTCACTAAAGGTATAGACCAATCTGCGGCACTGCCACTAAGATATGAGAGCATGAAGGCCACCTTGGCCTGGTCCGTTGGAAATGCGGCGGGTCTACACAAAAAGTGCAAGCGACATTGATTGAAGAAGACAGCGAATCTCCTTGGATCACCAGAAAAACGCTCGGGCGGGGCCAAAGGTACATTTCCTGGTAGATTAATCTGCACCGGATTAGTGGAAGTCGTTGGAGCATGGCTCCCTCCCGAGGCGGGCAGAGGAGTTTGTCCCGCTTGGGCTTGTAACAACTGTCTGGCAAGATCATCAGTTCGCTCCTTAGAAACAACTAACTCTCTCCTTAAGGCATTTGTTTCCTGGCGTGCTGCGTGTACTTCTGCCCTCAACTCCCCAAGCAATTGGGCCAATTGGTCTGTGGCTGAGGTTTCCATTGCGCCTGGGCGGGAAATATGTGGTAAGGCTTCGCGTTCTGTAACGCTCACCTGGTTCCCTCGGAGGCGCGGGTCGTGGCTGGGTGGTGAAACCGTCTTCAAAGTTAGGCGTAGGGTCCGTCTGGCTCCCTGGTTTGGTCCCCTTCTCATCGAAAGCTTGACTTGGAGGGTGAGATGTCTACAAGTGGAAAAGATCAGGGGGTGTTAGTAGCTGGAAGGTTAGATGAAGTCTCTACCCCCACACTCTCTCCTCCCGTGGTACTCGGTTGCTAACTGTGCTCACCTTAAATAGGTGAATGCCGGGCTCTCCATCCTGCGTCTTGTGCAGGGGCTCTGGGTCCAGTTACTTCACTGGTTTTGGGATCAGCCTCTTGATTGCAGAGGGTAAGTAGAGAGCGATGCCGCCGTTAATTGCACGAGCGGATTTTGCATATATCAAGTCCTTAATGTCCTCTTTTAACGTCCCTTTCTTGCAGGGTTGGCTGAGAAGAATGATGGCGAAAGAATGCCAAAGTTCGTGGAGGTACGTAAGTAGAAAGTCTGTGCAGGGCCTTTCAACGCACCTTAATGTCTCTCTCTTGCTTTCAGATGGAGAATGATGAAGGCGCCGGTGATGATGCCCAGGTTCGTACCGAGGCGCGAACAAGATGGTGGAGAATAGGAAGGCACGTAAGTAGAAAGTCTGTTCAAGGCCTTTAAACGCACCTTAATGTCTCTCTTTGCCTTGCAGGTAGCGGAGTGCGGTGCGAGCTGACTTTGGAGCGTACGTCGCAAAGGTAAGCCGTTCAGAAACAAAACGTTACTAACCAATGTTCTTTTGTCTTTGCAGGGCTCGATGGCGGAGAAAGGGTGCGGCGAATACCTTAAACGCTCCGGTGGATCGGGTAAGTTGAAGCGCTGACCTTGACTCTTCTAATCTGTGTTTTTTGTTGTTGTGCAGATGCTGCTGAAGACTGAAGAATGGATCCTCATCAGGTAAATCCGGAGATTTCGCGTTCACAGGAGCTGGAATGGAAGATTCCCTGGAGCTGACACGGTGAGCGTCCTGCTGCTGATGCAGAATAACGCGAAGCACGTGGAACCAATCGGGTGTGGTTTAAATAGTGCACAGGAGTGCTTAGGCGTCTTCTTCCACAGCCTCGCCCAGGTAAGAAAAAGAGTTCCAGTTTCCAGAAGAGTTCCAGTCCTAGGGAGTGGTTCCAGCCCCACCCAGAAGAAAAGTAGTTCCTGCCAGAGGAGAATGAAGACTTCATCCTGTTGGTAAGGAAGCAGCATGGTCTGCTGCAGGTAGGTCCACCCAAGCACTTCTGAATTTGCTATGAGCCCGGCGCTTCTTGTGCCGGGACCAGTCTCCACAATGAGCCTGGCACCACCGGTGCCAGGACAAGGCCCAAAAGGTCCCTAAAGGGACTTGCTGGCGTCTGCAATGAATGTTATGAGCCTGCTTCCAAGGGCGTTGGGCTTCTCCTGACTCCTTGGAAGCAGTGGTCATGACAGCCACCCTGGCATTACCAAAACCATGGAAAAGGTCAAAAGACATTTCTGGTGGCCATCATGGAAGAAGGACATTAGAGACTTTGTAATCTCCTGCGGTGTGTGTGCTCAGAATAAAAGCCAGAAGGAGAAACCAGCCGGCCTCTTACACCCGCTTGACATCCCTCCCTGTCCATGGCATACCCTGTCCATGGATTTCATCACTGACTTACCTCCGTGCTCAGGGTATAATACCATTTTAGTAGTCGTGGATCTATTCTCCAAGATGGCTCACTTCATTCCCCTAAAGGGCCTAACTTCAGCTTCAGTGTTAGCCTGAGAATTCCTAGAAAACATTGTTCGGTTACACGGTTTTCCCTCGGTTTTGGTCTCCGATAGAGGAAGTCAATTCATCTCCCACTTTTGGCGAAGTTGCTGTCGCTTAGCCCAGATTGATGTGAGACTTTCAACTAGTCACCATCCCCAAACTGACGGACAAACCGAGAGGACAAATCAAACTCTGGAGCAATATTTACGTTGCATGCTCCAACAAACTGAAAACCCTTGGAAGGACATCCTTTGGATCGCTGAATATGCTTATAACAATTCGATCCATTCTGGAACCGGGAAGACTCCCTTCTTCCTGTTATACGAAACCCATCCTAGGACCTCTAACCTGGATCCTCCCCAAAAACTCGAAACACCTGCTGTGGATCACTTGCACTCGGTGATCACTCATGCTTTTAAAGAAGCCACTGCCCATCTGCAAAGAGCTAAAGCACTATACAAAAAAGGAGCGGATCTACACCGTAAAGAGGCCCCTCACTACTCTGTGGGAGATCAGGTCTGGTTATCCACTAAGCACCTACCTCTAAAAGGACCCCGCACTTTCATCCCGAGATACCTAGGACCCTATCTCATCTCTGCCATAATTAATCCGGTGGCTGTCAAATTGGAATTGCCTTCTCATATGAAAATACATCCAGTATTCCATGTCTCCCTACTAAAACCAGTACAACCAGAAACCCGATTGACCAAACTCCCAGAACCTGTTCTAGTGGATGGAGAACTTGAGTTCGAAGTAAAGAACATCCTAGACTCCAAAATCTCCAAATCTAAGTTATACTACCTGGTTGATTGGAAAGGATACGGCCCCCAGGAAAGGTCTAGGGAACCCTCAGAACATGTCCATGCACCTCGTCTGGTCAAGAAATTCCATCTAAATCACCCCGACAAGCCAAAACCCCCGGAGAAGACGCGCTTGGGAGGGGCCTTGAGGGGGGGTGCTGTCATGATCACTGCTTCCAAGGGGCTAGGACCAGCCCAACGTCCTTGGAAACAGGCCTCTAACCTTCATCCTAGGCACCAGCCGGTCCCCATTGGGACCTTTTGGACCTTGTCCTGGCGCCGGTGGCACCAGGCTCATCAAAATCACTGGTCCCGGCACTGGAAGCGCCGGGCTCATAACATGTATAAAGATGCTTAGGTGGACTTACCTGCAGCAGACCATGCTGCTTACTTACCAGCCATATGGGAATCCTCTACGAGCCGGGACTAGTTTCTTACCTGGGTGGGGCAGGCTCCACTCCCTGGATACAACACTGGAACTCTTCTAGAACAGGAACTCTTTTCTTTCCTGGGCGAGGCAGTGGAGGAAGACGCCTCATCACTCCAAGGCTATTTAAACCACACCCGATTGATGCAACGTGCTTCGCGTTATTCTGCATCTGCAGCAGAACGCTCACCGTGTCGGTTCCAGTCTTCATTCTTCCGATCCTGAACCTGTGAGAACAAAAGCTTACCTTTCTTGTATCCAGCCTTCAGAAGCACCTGCAAAGACAAAGAATCAACAGGTTAGCACAGCAACCTTCACTCGCAGCGCTTTTCTCACCTGATCCATCGGCAGTTACCAACTCTTCGCGCTGCTCCTCCGCCATTATAAAAGCCTGTGAAGACAAAAGCATAATTATTCCTGTGGGGAATTTACTTACCGGCACCCCTCGAATTCCGGTTTTCTTCAACGCTGCATTCCTGCACCTGAAAGAGAAAAGGAGAGACATTAGGCAGGCTATTTACTCACGCGCCATCGCGCCCTCCACAATTAGGCGCCTGCAAATACCCCGGCGTTTTCCAGAGTCTCTTCAGCATCCGAACTCATACCTGCAAAAGAAAAGAGACAGTTGGAGTGCATTTCGAAAGCAGGCAACAGGCACTCACTTACGCACTCCCAAGCGCTTCATTCCTATGCGCTGGCTCGAACTCCGGCACCCTTCAAACCACCATCTTCCGCCTCAAGAGCCCTGCAAGACAAAAGGCACCATTTGAAAAGAACATTATACAGAGCCCTATTCCATACTAACGTGCCCACGCACCTAAAGACTGTAAGGACATTCAAGGTGCCCGGAAACTCACCGTTCGTGCAGTTAACGACGGTTAGCAATCCTCTGAAGTCAAGAGGCCTACGTTTCAACCCAGTGAAGGAACTGGTAACGGCACCCTGCACCAGACGCAGATGGAGAGTCCAGCATTCACCTATCTAAGGTGAGCACGTTGACCTTGGGGCTCCACAGAAAAGTGAGAGGGTGAGAGAGAGAGACACCCGACAATCCCAGGTCATTAACCCCATATTCTTTCACCTGCAGACATCTTACTCTTCGAGTTAGACACACAGTGCGAAGAGGCCCAGCCCCGGAAGCCAATCGAGTCCTGCACTTCACTTTTCAAGATACAGTTACCACCCTGCCAAGACCAGCGCCTCCGTGGGAATCAGGTGAGCGTTACAGAATCCATGCAGAGGGAGCCAGCAAAGGTAAGAGGGCTATGGGAGCTCCCACCCTCCAGCGTCTTCCTCGCACACCTGCAAGCAATTGTGGCTCTCGCGCTGGCAGTCCACAGTGGCAGTGGACGTTGCCCAGTGGGGAGACAGCACACCGTGGGACTTGTGCAGAAGCAAGGAGCTGCTGTGGCGCACCAACAGTGATGGCATCAATGCAACTGCCATAATCCCAGAGCCCTGGGAGGCTACACAAAGGGCTGCAAACGTTGCCACCCTCTGACTTACCTGTGAGGGGAGCAGAGACCAGGTTGGAGTACAAGTCCTGAATTTGGCCAACCATGAAGACCCCTATGGTGGAAACGCAGGAGAAAGTGGGCGGGCATAGCCCCGTTTTTTGCCTCCCGATTACACCATCAAAACCCAGGGGAAGAGAAAGAGAAAGAAGAGTGGTTACAGCCAGGGAGCCAATCACCAAAGAAGAGGAGATACAAAAGGGGAAATCAGGAAGTAGGAAGTGTGGGTGACCCGGGTGAGGTCAGAGAAGCAGAAGGAGCCAGAACAAGAGACCAGCAGTAGGAAGGAGGTACAGTGGAGTGCGGCAGCTACTATAAGAAAAGGTGAGGTGTTAGTTCAGTGAAGACAAGGGTACTACAGTGTGAGTGAGTGTGACCTGAGAGGTGAAAGGAAATAGACTATTGTAAGGAGTGTTTGTGACATGACTGATTGTATGAAGGGTGTGTTTTAGTGCTTCTAGAAGGAGAATGGTAGTAGTAGGAGAGTGGTAGTGGTAAGAGGAGAGTGGTAGTAATAGGAGGAGATTAGTAGTGGGGGTAGAGTTGTAGGCAGAGAGCCATAATAGTAGGAGAGTGGTTGTAATACTGATAGGAGGAGAGTAGTAGTGATAGGAGATTGGTAGTAGGTGTGAAGTGGTAGTAGTAGGAGGAGAGTGGGAGGGGTAGTAGCAGAGTGAGCATGACAGCAGTTAGTAGGAAGGAAGAGAAGAAAAGTAACATCCATGGGTGGAGGTAGGAAGGAAGGCAGAGTGAATCTCTGAGGGACAGATGGCAGGAGACAGGGAAAAGTACGTAGGTAGCATAGAAGGTAAAGGAGGGTCTAATTGGAACACAAGTCTTACAGAATGGTTGCAAAAAATGATCCCATTTCTCCCTAAACCAAAGTTGACAATTGAGAGAGTTAAACTATCCCTAAGAGAGTTTGTGAGTTTGCACTTCAGGAAGTCACCTATAGGCTGGGATTAAGAATTAAAACAGTAGGAGTTACCGTTCCATAGCACTAACACAGGTTATGGATGCCTTGGTAAGGATGGGGGAAACCCAGTGCTATGCAGATGATACACAACTCTTCTTCAAACCTCCCTCTATTCCTCTCCTTACTTCCTCCACCATTCCTAACTGCCTGGTGTGCCTCCAATGATCTCTGCCTCAATGCCAGCAAAACTGAGATCCTTCCCATTGCGACTTCTGCTTCCTCTTTCCTCCCTACACTCTGTCCACCCTCTATGGCAGGGGTGCACAACTGATTTTGACAGAGGGCCGAAAGTACCTTACATGATGGCTATAGTGGGCCGAAAAGTGAATGTAGGTGGGGCGGTAGGCGCGGTGGAGCGTGACGTGGCAGGAGGCTTTTTCAACCCCCAATTTTTATTAAACACAAGGAAAAAGAATACGCTTTTGAGGTGTAATGATTTTTATTTGTTTTTCAAACTTATATTTTGTACTACACATTTTCCATTGTTATTTATTTCTATTTAGTTATTTCATATCATCTGTTTAATTAAATTATATATATTTTATTGAAACTTGATTGGACATTTCATTATTTTGGACTGCTATACTTTGCTGTTTGGATTGCCCAAGAGGAGTATGGCCTGGTTGAGTCAGGTTTCCACAAAAAGCAAAGATATACAACTCCTAACTGTGCCTGTTTTAGCTTTATTTTTGGGTTCACTCTTGGAGTGCGACACTATGCCCCATGGCTCCCACCCCTCAACCAAACACTATGCCCCATGGCACCCACCCCTCATGCAAACACTATGCCCCAAGACACCTACCCCTCATACAAACACAAGGCCCCAAGACACCCATCCCTCAAGCAACCACTATGCCCCAAGACACCCACCCCTCAAGCAAACCCTATGCCCAAAACACCCACCCCTCAAGCAAACACTATGCCCCAAGACCCCCACCCCTCATGCAAACACAATGCCCCAAGACACCCACCCCTCAAGCAAACCCACCCCTCAAGCAAACACTATGCCCCAAGACACCCACCCCTCAAGCAAACACTATGCCCCATGGCCCCCACCCCTCAACCAAACACTATGCCCCAAGACACCCACCCCTCAAGCAAACACTATGCCCCAAGACACCCACCCCTCAAGCAGCAAACACTATGCCCCAAGACACCCACCCCTCAAGCAAACACTATGCCCCAAGGCCCCCACTCCCCGACCAAACACTATGCCCCATGACACCCACCCCTCATGTAAACACTATGCCCCAAGACACCCACCCCTCAAGCAAACACTATGCCCCAAGACACCCACCCCTCATGCAAAAACTATGCCCCAAGACACCCACCCCTCAAGCAAACAATATTCCCCAAGACACCAACCCCTCAAGCAAACACTATGCCCCATGGCCACTAGTCCCCAACCAAACACTATGCCCCATGGCCCCCACCCCGCAACCAAACACTATGCCCCATGCCACCAAGCATGCACCATGCATACATACTCATACAGACCCCAAACCCCCCCACCCCGGCACACAAACTCACAAACATACACCATGCACCCATACAGACCCAAACCCCCCACCCCCAACTCAGCACACAAACTCACAAGCATACACCATGCACCCATACAACCCCGAGCCCCCATCTCAGCACACAAACCCACAAGCATACACCATGCATCCATACAGATCCGAACCCCCACTCCCAACTCAGCACACAAAGTCACAAGCATACACCATGCACCCATACAGACCCGAACCCCCTACCCTCAACTCAGCACACATACCCACAAGCATACACCATGCACCCATACAGACCCGAATCCCCCACCCCCAACTCAGCACACAAAATCACAAGCATACACCATGCACCCATATAGACCCGAACCCCCCACCCTCAACTCAGCACACAAACCCACAAGTATACACCTTGCACCCATACAGACCCCCACCCCAACTCACCATACAAACTCACAAGCATACACCAATACACCCTTACAGACCCGAACCCCCAACTCAGCACACAAACTCACAAGCATACACCATGTACCCATACAGACCCCCACCCCAACTCACCATACAAACTCACAAGCATACACCATGCATCCATACAAACCTGAACCCCCAACTCACCAAACAAACTCACAAGCATGCACGCATACAGACCCGGACCCCCCACCCCCGCATTTCAACATACACTGAACGTGCACACAACAACAACAAACATTCAGGCAGACCCAACCCCCCCACGGCCCACCCCCGCCATCTCAACATTCACTGCACTTGCACACAAACACATTCAGGCAGACCCGACACTCACCCACCCCGCATCTCAACATAAACTGAACTTGCACACAAAAACAAACATTCAGGCAGACCCGACACCCCCCTCTCCCCAGCATCTCAACATACACTGCACTTGCACACAAACACATTCAGGCAGACCCGACACACACCCCACCCCCGCATTTCAACATACACTGAACTTGCACACAAACACATTCAGGCAGAACCTACACACACCCCACCCCCGCATCTCAACATACACTGAACTTGCACACAAACACATTCAGGCAGACCCGACACACACCCCACCCCCGCATCTCAACATACACTGAACTTGCACACAAACACATTCAGGCAGACCCGACACATCCCCCCACCCCCCGCATCTCAACACACACTGAACTTGCACACAAACACATTCAGGCAGACTCGACACACACCCCTCCTCCGCATCTAAACACACACTGCACTTGCACACAAACACATTCAGGCAGACCCGACACACACCCCCCCTCCGCATCTCAACACACACTGCACTTGCACACAAACACATTCAGGTAGACCCGACACACACCCCCCCTCCACATCTCAACACACACTGCACTTGCACACAAACACATTCAGGCAGACCCGACACACACCCCCCCCTCCGCATCTCAACACACACTGCACTTGCACACAAACACATTCAAGCAGACCCGTCACACCCCCCACCCCCGCATCTCAACATACACTGCAGACATACAAATACAAACACCCATACACACCTGACACTCCCCCTCCCACCCCTGCATCTCAACATACATACAAAAACAAAAAAAACAGTCAGGACGGACCCGAGACAGACACACACAAACATACAGCCCCCCCACCATGTACTTACCCAGACGTGCTGGAACGCTGGCGAGGCTTCTGACACTATGGCTGGCGTGGGCGTGACAAGGCTGAAATACCTTCCAGCATCAAGCCTTACTGGCCACGCCAGCCGTAGTGCTGGCACTCCATTGGTGCAGCACACACGCACTACGTGGCTCGTACGAGCTGTGTGATTCGTGTGCACTGAACCAATGAGTGCCAGTGTTTTGTCCGGCCCGGAAGACAACAAAGACTTTCCTAATGGAGGGCGGCCGATGCTGCTTGCGGGCCGCCCTCCATTAGGAAAGTCTTTGTTGCTGGCGGGCCGGACAAAACGGCATGGCAGGCCGCAACTGGCCCGCGGGCCGTATGTTGTGCACCCATGCTCTATGGGCTCTCCTCCTTCTCTTTCATCTGAAGCCAGCAACCCTGGAGTCACCTTTAACTCCTCTCTTTCCTTCCTCCTTCACATACAGGACCTTGCCAAGGTGGTCCACTTTCAACTCTACCTCCTCGAAGGAATCCTTCCTTTCCTCACTTCCCCCAGAAGCTCAATGTCTCTAGAGCTCTGGTACTCTAGGCTGAACTACTGCAACAGCCTCTTCCTTAATCTACCCTCTTCCTCTCTACGTCCCCTACAGCACATCCAGAATAGGGCTGTGAGACTTATCCTTGGCCTCAAGCCCAGGGACCACATCTCATCAGCCCTAAAACCTCCCCACTGGCTCCCGGTTGCTACAAGGATCAAATTCAAATCCCTCTGCATCATCCATTAGGCTGTCTGGGGCTGGGGACCACACTACCTACAAGTGGCTCTCACCAAATACTCTCCCTCCAGATCTTTCTGCTCCTACGGTGCAACTCTCTGCGTGTCATGCACCTCTCTAAACAGAGAGCTGGCGGTCAACCTCTTTCCTCGGCTGGCTCCCTCCTCTAGACCAGCTTCCCCCTTCCTCTCCGTCTTGAGCCGGATCTCCTTAAATTCTTGAAGCTCCTCCAGAGTTTCCCTTTCACCTCCTCCTTCCCCCTATCCCTTCCTTGCTAAACCCCCCAGTCGCTGTGATTGGTGACAAGGGCCCTTATGTGTCCTTCTGGGTCCTGGCCTCCCCCTGCCCCAATCGCTTTCAGCATCCGCCCACTTTCATCACTTGCCTTTGGGCCCCCACTGGCCTTTGCTGTCTCACAGACCTGCACTTATTGAGTGACAGTTGACCACTCTTTCCTAGTTATCTCTACCAGGCACGTACGGCTGCTTGCAACCCACTAACAATTCCCTTTGTGGAACTCCTAGCACTTACCCCCCACCCACCTCGTCCCTTCTCTCTCTCTGCACTTGCACATTCTGAATGCTCACAAGACCTAATAGGACCGGCTCTTCTTTCTCTTCATTGCTGTTATATTTACCTTTTGATCCCATGGTCCCTCCGCGCTGCTCTGTGGGCACTTTAAAACACAATTTATTTTATGTATGTGCCTTACAAATGCACAATAAATAAAATAAGAGGGGGACGGCCACTTGCAAAAGTGGGTAACCTGAAATCCCTACCACTTGAAACGCAGAAGCAGCGAATGGTGTGATGACCATTAATCGACATGCATTTTTTCGATGGGTTTTTTGCTGGTTTGTTTCTCTCGAAAAAAAAACATTGAAAAAATAGGGCTCTGTTGGGAAGGGTATATACAAAGGGTGGGAGGGGTCTGGAATAGCAGTCGATTAATAGGGTTTTTTTTTGGAGGAAACCGCCCAAAAAGAAAAGAAAACATTCCAATAGGTTTTTCCGAGAAAAAAAGTCAGCAAAAAACCCATCGACAAAATGCATGTCGATAAATGTACATAGACCCGTAGCGAAGGCACTCGAAACCACAAAGAAAGTGACTAGTAGCCCCATGTCAGAACCAGGGGAAAAACCTGTTAGTCCCGCTCCGAGCGTTGACCCAGGAACTCCTATTCCATGGAACACTATGGTGATGTGGTGGATTCCATATAGTGACCCCTGTGACAGCAGTGTCTACCAGGCAGGCTCAGCTCCAGGTCCCCCCTGCACCCTAAATATTGTGAGAGATCTGGTTTCAAGTCTGGTTTGTATCTGCATTTTGAAATTATGGAGAGATGTTGCGTCTTGTACTGCACACCCGCATGCACGCCTGCGTGCATAGGTGACGTCACACATCACAGCGCAAACTAATAAAGGGGCCGACCACCAAACTCGGACGGGAATTTAAAGGTGGAGCACAATTAAGCATCCTACCACTGTCGCACACTGTGCATCGCCGGACAACACAAGAGGGGGGGCAGTTACATTTGTTAAAAAGAGCGTTATCTTTTCTGGCCCAACGGTCACATACACTTTACTATAAACGTTTCTGCAAGTTGATGTGTGTAGAAATGAATGGGAGCAGTGATATGTATGTATGTTTGTGAGCAAAGTGCACGTGTCTGTTAGCGGCACAAGCAGCCATTCTCAGGGTTTACTGCACTGGCACGCACATGCATGGTCTGCAGATAGCAGTGGTCACTTGCGAGAAGCATTAACTGTAATGGCTGTAGAATACACGTAATTTGTATCTGTACAGCCATTTTTTTTATTTATTTGTATTATGTAGGCAGAAGTGGAAATCGTGACAACAACATTACAAAAGATTGAATTCCTTGTGAATATTGCTAGTTAGTGACTTAAAATGGCGCTAGCTTTCCTTTTTCCAACGTGGATGTGTAAAATGAACTATATTGACCTCTGCTGTTTGGTAAACCTCGTTGCCAGGCCTACTGACTTTCCACTTGATATTTTTCTTTTTCGGTTTACAACTCTTTATGCTTTTGGAATATATAGTTTGGGGCTCCAATGCTTTTTGAAGGTAAAAGGACCGATCTGGAGCATATTTCTTGTTTTTTCATAAATGGGTTGAGAATGTTTGAGTTGTATATATGTTACTAAAGCAGTAGGATAGCACAGTATTGGCAGGTTCATTGAAAATGTGTAGTTTTATGCATACTGTTAAAAAGACATATGATGTTAGTACTACTTGTAGTCATCTAAAGTACTTCTTGCAAATGGTTTCTAGATGTTGCAATATCTACATTGACCATTTATAAAGTACACACCACATATTGAATTGCCTTGGTGCTGGAAATGGTTGTTGGCCTGCCGCGATTCAATCCAGTTACCTACAGATTACCCATATTTCTGCTGCAGGCACCTAGCCCACTTAGCACATGTAACAGTCCTATGATAGACTTGTGCCTTCCTATTAACTACCAGGTATTTTCCCTCATATGTGTTCTCTGGTGTCCAAGAAGATTTGGCTTCCGGCTGAATCTTTTGTCACATAAAGTGCACCAAAATGGTTTTTCTCCTGTATGCTTTCTTTGGTGAAAAATAAAACTCTGCTTAACTCTGTAACTTTTCCCACATTCGGAGCATTGATATGGTCTCTCTCCTGTATGTGTCCTTTGGTGTGCAAGAAGACTTTCCTTCCGACTGAACCCTTTGCTACATTCTGTGCACTGATAAGGCCTTTCTCCTGAGTGTATTCTTAAGTGTCTAATAAAATGAACTTTCTGACTAAAACTGTTCTCACATATGGAACACTTATGAGGTCTCTCTCCAATGTGTATTTTCTGGTGCCTAAGGAGATTTCTCATCTGATTAAAGGTCTTTGCACATTCATTGCATGTGTATCGCTTCTCTCGTGTTCTTGATCTCTGGTATTTAACAAGACCTTCTGGCTGGCAGATATTCTGTTCACATGGACCACTGGTATCCTGTCTTTGGTTTTGCGGAGTCTCTTGTGGACATATACCAACACTTTCTGTCCTAATGTTACTCAGAAATTCATTGTATGTAAAGGACATTTCAGAGTCGTGAGAGTCCAAGTGCAGAGTAAGATGGGGCTCCATTCTGCAAACACTTTCTCTTTGAATAGGTATTCTTCCCAGGTCATCAGAAGACAGTTGTCCTTCAGGCTCTGCCTCCTTCTGGGTTCTCTGGCACATGTTCACTCGAGATTGTCCGAATGAGGTCCTGCATTTTGTCCCCTCAGCAGAACTGACAGAACATACAGCTTTGCATTTTCCTTTTATATCTTGATAACCTGCTGGATCAAAAGTAGAGGAGCGACATCATCTTTCTATGTGAAGAATAGGCATTGATGCTAAACAATACAGCACTGTAAAACTGGGTGAGGCAAGACACCAAATTCTAGAACGGGATAGCAAATCAATATTGGTGGTTGCTTGTTCCTGTGCAAACAATCTTCACAAGCTTTATTTAAGATGTATGCATACCGACACAGATCGCCAATGTGTTTAAGATTTGACTGTGTACACAGTACTGGCTATTTAAAAAAAAGAAAAGAAAATATATATACACATAGATAGATATATTTTAAACTTAACCAGCAGTTCAACAATATGGTTGTCATTGAGCTAGCGAATACAAAGAACGGTGCATTCCCAATTAACGATACAAGGGATTGAAAACAAGCATCTTAAAATATACTCAGTGTGCAATAAAGTTGTCTTAACA
The DNA here is from genome assembly GCF_040938575.1 of Ambystoma mexicanum. Lineage (NCBI taxonomy): Eukaryota > Metazoa > Chordata > Amphibia > Caudata > Ambystomatidae > Ambystoma > Ambystoma mexicanum. The sequence goes on along the minus strand of NC_090935.1, from coordinate 1,452,077,976 downwards.
CTCTAGTCGTATGCAACCTACCTTGAAAAGCATTCTTATAAAAACAGACACTGTTGAGTGTTAATTACTTATGAATCCTTACTGGACTTTTCAACTAAGGTTTACCACAAGCATGACCATATACCCCTAGGTGAGATTAAAAGTGTGACAATTTGTGATAGGTTTCTTGGGAACTGCTGGCACAAACTAATTTGTGCATCTATTGAGCAGGCATAGGTGCAGATTTATGAATCCACTGTAAAGCAATACCTTTGTGGGCTAGCAACTGGGCTAGAGAAATAACTGTACCAGTTATTCTACCAGTTAGCGTAGGAAGGCAAGAAAACATATTCATTGATCTTCTAGTGCCTGATCCTGTGTGATAGCGGTCAAGGTGTCTATAACCAATGACCAGAAATTGACAATAGGGCTGCAAGACCACGGGGCTAAGTGTATGAAATTCAACATGAAAAAAACAGGACTCTCTTGATTTGTAATCTTCAAAATTAAAATTGAAACCTGTTAAGTTGGGAATAATCGATTAGACACGTTAGTTTGAAAATCGATTCTTCCTTATTCTAATGAATATGAAAAATCTTTTTGGAGCAGTCTGATCACTGATCACACAAATATAAACATATAAGAAGTTTGAAGTAAATTAATAAACTAATCCTACACAATATCAGTCATACCACATCAAAGTATAATATGCCCAAAAGAGAGGCATGTCGAGCCCAGAAAACATCAAAGACACCACACCTTTGGTACTTTCCTGTCGTTACTGGCCGCCAGGAAAACGACCCTAGCCTGTGTGTTGCCCCCTTTGTCCACTCTTTCATATCTCCACTTACCTCCGGGGTTTAGAAACAGGACATCCAGTGCTCCAGGTGCACCTCGGGCTGGTCTCTGCAGCAGTTGTGGTGCTGGTGTGCCATTCTGGCTTCAGGATTTGGCTCGCACTCTTGTGGCGAACTGAGAACTTCTTCTGTGTCTTCTTGCTGTGCTCTGCTTTTTCCCATTCCCCATTCTGTGCTTTCCACTCTCACACTGGACACTGGCTGCTCTCCCCAACAGGACAGGACACTTCCTTGCAGACTGCTTCCTTGCAGTGTCTCGATCCGCGTTCTCCTTCCTTGCGGCTTCCAGATCCACACTCTCTTTCCCTTATCCTTCTTCCTTTTCATTGTTCAACAACTGGTTACTTGGTTGCTCACTACCCCGTGAAAGACTAGAATGTTCATCTTTGTTCCACAGGGTGTTCTTCATTACTCTGCACCTCCTCCCTGTCTCAATATTTATCAGACATGTCTCCCTGAGGTAGTCTATGTTCTTCTTCTTTTCAGTAGAGTTCAACTCCATGGCCCTACACATATACATGGGTTGGTTAGGGGTGACCTTGGGGTTTATTGGCTATGGAGGTGTGTAGGGTGAGGGATGTCAAGCTGCATTCTCTCTAGATGGTCGTCCTTGTCCCCAGAGGTAGAGTCTATCTTTATGAGATCCTCCTGCTGGGTACCACCTCTTGGGGGACTATCAGGTAGCAGCCTCACCTCCCTGGCATCATGGGAAGGGGCTCCCCCTCGGGGAGAAGTGACGACATCTAATGATTCGTCACAGCAGATAGAGGCATTTAGGTAATTGCATTATTTTGATTGAAGCAATTCTGGCCATCTCTTAACTTTGGGTTGACACTCATCTAAAACAGCGCCATTATAAGCGATTACAGCAAACCTGCAGATTGGGCCACACTGATACCCAAGTATTTCACCTGGTCTCTTGGGACCATTTAAAGTCTTTGGAGTATTGAACCAGGGTTAACATGTCTGTCAAGGGGAATAACTCAGATGTATTGTTTATCTGTAGTCTTGGCTGAATTCACACACCTCCATTACAAATTTGTAGCAAGTTACTTTCAGGGTTTTTAACAAATATCGATAAGTCATCAGTATAAAGTAATAATAGAATGGTTTGGTCAAAGACTAAGTCTCTCAGCATGGAATTCATGAAGGATCAAAGCCAGAGGTTAGAAGGATTACGCAAATAGTATGGGGGAGAGAGGGCCACCCTGGCATATTCCCTTAAAATAGTGAGACCTGTGCAGAAGTCATCGCATTACTATAAACACAAGCCATAGATGCAGAGTAAAGTTAGAACATCAGTGACATGAAGTATGAACCAACAACTATAGAACTAAGCACAGCCAGCATTAAGTTCAAGAGAGTCGGATGCCTTTTCGACATTAACAAAGGCTGCAAGATCCGGCGATTTGAAGTTGATTAACGATATGAATCTGAATAGCCTTTTCGTAGGTTATGTTAGGTGAAGCAGCTTAGTACACATCCAGAATGATCATAAAGGTCACGTCTGAAAGAAGTGGGAAGAATTCTGCGGGCCAAAATCTTTGACAAAATCTTGTTCTCAGTGTTGAACATTGACAGAGGCCTGTAGGATCGACAGTCAGTAAGGTTTTTGTTAGTTTTAAGAAGGAATACAATAAGGTTTTGTCAGTTAAGGAAGGCATTGTACGCTATATCCACGCCTCCATTTATACCCACAGAGGTTTGGGGACTAGCGCTTCAACATATTTTTTATAGAATTTGAAAGCAAAGCCATCCGGCGCAGCAGCTTTGCCAGGTCCTTAATTGCTTCTATGACATCCGCTGTATTGAGGTCTTTTCAAGCAATGTTTGTTGTTTATCACTCAGTCAAATCATAGTGGCTTTATCTAAATAGGTATGGAGCTGAGGTTCTGATTAGTCAGATTTGGAGTAGTAAAGAGTAGAGTGATATTTAAGGAAAGTAAAGTTTATGGTGGTGGGGTCAGTGCAAAGTACACCTTCAGGTGATAGTATAGAGTATCTCCACAGAGCACCTTTCCTGCTTCACGGTCGACACTAATAGTCGCCCAGGTTGGTCAGATTCAGCATACCTTCGAGCCATTGTCTTTCAGGCACACATTTTAGAGTACTGGTTAGCCAGTGGGTGGAATTTAGCTAGTTGTAGCTGCAGGTCTTTCAGTGTACCCTAAGAGCTATTAGATGACTGCTCAGGTTCAGGCACTTTATTTTGATTTCGCATTCATCAAATTCTTAAGGCACTATTTTTTTTGTTGTCTTTATTTATTCTTCTGCATGTAATTTTAACTAACAGACCCCTCAACTGGAGAGAGTCTCCATCTAATAGCAAACTGTGCAAAAGCGTTTTAATTTTTATTGCAAATCTCCCCACTATGTACGTCCTCCACCCTCCACCCTTCTCCCGCCCCCCAGAAGGTAATGTGTAAACAACTATTTTGATTGGAGCGTGATGTATTGTTGCGCAAAAGATCCAAAAATCATTCAGACAATTTACAATTCATGCATTCACAGAGTTCCAATGTATCAGATCCAAAGATTTTGTTACAACTGTTCCCGCAAATATGCAGTTTATTCACAAAGTCCAATAGAATCAACAGCCGACACGTGTTTCGACCAAACAGTCGTCCTCAAGGCAAGGATTGCTGTTTATTTAGGTCCCATGTATAATGGTAGTCATCAAATATCTGAGGAGTCCAATCCGAAAACCCAAAACAAATGGGTTCCTGTTGCGATTGTGGAAATCTGCAGCTGCGGGTCAGCCAGCTGACAGTAGTGTCCTCAAATATGTGCGGCTTGATTATCCAAGTAAAGCTTGATTCTTCACTTAACAGTATTCAAAGCAAGTCCCACATGGGGATAATGACCTTGCTCATAGAGTAAAACTTACCTGATGCAGACCATGCTGCAAGCTTACCTGATGCAGACCATGCTGCAGAGCTCCAAGCCAAATAAGGCTTGGAAGGGACTATTTTACCTAGGGACTATTTTTTTACTCGGGTGGGGCTGGGGAGGAATACTTACCTGGGACTACTTTGGAGGCTATTTAAACCACGCCCGAAGAGCAGCAGACGCTTTGCGTTATTCTGCATCCAGCAGCGTAACGCTCACTGTGTCTGCAGCTCCTAGAAAAAGGGAGGAACAGAAGGAGAAGAGGTTAGAATAAGAGCCAAACCTTCGATCCTTACCTGAATTCCGGATCCACCGCGCCTTCGAGCTGGAAGAAGCATTTTACGCGCACCGCCTCGCCTGCTGCAGCGCCGCGCTGAACTCACCGGCCTTCGCAGCATCCTTTCGATCCACCGCATCCTTCTGCACGTTCCCGCCGCACTCTGGCACCTAAGGGGAACACGAGAACAGCAAAGGTGAGCCAAGGGAATAAACAGAGGCAATAGTAACTACCCCCATAGACTTACCTGATTACCGCCAGGGGTACTATTCCTCTTCACGGGTCGGTGCAGTCTCCATTGCATCCTCGCCGTACCCCGGCCCCTAAGGGGAACAAAAGGACAACAAGGTGAGATGAAGGACAAACAAGGGGAACTCTTCTCATCACAATAGACTTACCTAATTTTACCGCCGGAGGCATTATTCCCCGAACTTCAAATTTTCTCTCCACACCTGAATAAGGGAGCAAACCACAGGTTACATTCTGGCCTTATTTTATTGAACTGTGTAGGATAAGCCAAATCCTTACCTGAACTTCATCAGCTACCACGAGGAACTCTTCGCTGGGGTCAAGCTGCAACCTGCAAGGAATCGGACAAGAGTGAAAGTCAGACATGTGAACTCTTACTAACTACATATTTTTCAAAGTCAATATTGTTCTGGAACTCACCAATTCCTTCGAGCCAGTGAAGCAACTGGTTATCAACGCGCCCCTGCGCTCAATGCAGGATGGAGAGCTCATCTTTTCAAACCATCAGGTGAGACTATAAGAGGGGACATCAAAGGTGATCTGTGGCGAGAACAGCGGGGTGGGGGGATTTACGCTCAACCCCACGGGTGGTTAATTCCCTTTTTCCATTTACAGAAGAATATTCCTACAGGCCAAGCAAACAAGCTAGGTGGGCCAGTCCAGTCCGTCATCTCGGCCCTACGCGTCACATTGATGGAGACCGCAGCTGTCCAGTTCAGATCGACCCCTCTGTGGGAGCCAGGTGAGCGTAACACCTTCTCAATCTATTGATGGTGTCTTGTACCTCCTCCGGGGTAAATTGGCTCTCAATCGGGTCTACATTGCACTCCTTCAGTTTTGCCTTATCTATGACCCCCAGATACCTCTCCAGTTCTTCCACCCTCCCCTGGATATCACTATTATAGAGCCCCTCATAATATTGTGCGAGTGCCTGGATTCTAGCTGCTAGCATTGCATCAGCCTTGTCCCCCTTCTCACAATTCTTTTGTTTTGGATTATATTTTTAATATTTCGATTATATTTTGGATTAGAAATTAATCTTAGTGAGACCAAGGTTATGACATTTAAGCAATTTAGGAAACATATAAAGAAATGTAATTGGGTTATTCAGAAAACACCAATAAAAGTTAACAGATATATTTATTTGGGCATACTGATCCAAAATAATATGAGCAAAGTAAAATTTGCAGACACTATTATTAACATAGCTGTAGTGAAATTCCAGGCAGTCCACTCTTTTATATATAATAGTGGTGGAATGTCTGCTGAAGGTCTTCTGCATTTATACAAGGTCTGTATTGTACCAGGAATTCTATATGGCCTGGAAATCCTTACAGCGGGTGAATGGAGTGCTTAAAAAGATTGAAGGGGAAACTATGGAGAAAAACCTTGGGTCATCCAAATTGTGTGCCTGTGGAAGCAATCTGCCTTGAATTGGGACTTACTTCTTTACAGACGGGAACATTATTTCAAACTGCCTATTATACTTAACAATGATTAGCGAACGTGGCAATGGTTATTCAATTTACTCATACTTTTCAACTTAGATAGATCTTATAAGCCTCCACTCTACATTAAAAACTTGGATTGGGGATATCTCTGCTTTCTTAAATGAGATTGGTTGTGAAAATTTAGATACCGATAATATCGCATTGAAGGAAAAGGAGATTAAGAAAAAGGCTGCTGTTTGGGATCGTAATCGTGTAACTAAATTGAGCTGTATGACTATTTATAGTGAGTTTACAATGCAATCCTTTCTAATTTGATTGCCTTGTCAATATATTATTAATGTCCAAGACCCAAAAGTGAGGAGAGTTATTCCGCGACTTAGGTTGAATGAACTTCCTGCCATGTCAAATCAAGGTGTTTGGTATAATATTCCTAAGGCAGAGTGCCTATATAGACTGTGTGGCCTACAGCTGAAGACGTCACAACATTTGCTTACCAATTGTGAATCACTAACTTATATATATGTTAAGGGATTCAACAAATTGAGGCGGATCTCTGCTTTATGCAAAGCAATCAGTTTTGGAGTAGAATCTATCAATCAAGTAATCTTGTCATGATTTTTACATAATATTATATGTGGAAAGACATTTTAACAAAAATTTTACTTTTTCCCTTGCAAGGACGAATAGTAATTGATTAGATTTTTAATTGATTTAAATAATAAATACTGTCTCATTTTATGATGACGTTTATTATGAAATGAGCTATTGAATATATTGTACTATTTTATTGTGCACTTTTTATGCTTTGAATTGGATTTGTGTATCTTATTGTGTGTAATGTATTTTTAACTTTGTCTTAGTGTTAAAGGTGTATTTAACAAAAATAACACTATAGTAAAAAATAAAAAAATGTTTGTTTTAGGAACTTCACTTTTCTAGCTACGTCTCCCGGACCCATTGCTTTTAACTCCATACACAGCAGGTCCTTCGCCTCATATACTCTCTCCCCGTCCATGGTTTCCTCCACTTTAGCAATGTCATTGCGCAATGCATCTTCCAGTAGCTGTCACTCGAGCTTTTTTCGAGCCCCCTCTCGTATGAGAAGACCTCTCCAGGTGGCCTTCCCTGCATCCCATACCGTCCCTACACCTACCTCCCCAGTATCGTTGACGCGGAAGTATTCAGTACTATATGCACTCGAGCTCTCAGCGAACAATGGGTTCTGCCATAGTGAGTCATTACACCTCCATTTTGAATCGGTCCTGCTAAAACCGACTACTTCAATCACCATGTGGACCATATCGTGGTCCTACCAACCCACAGTGCGAATGTCACACTGACAAACTGTGGCCACTGCCTCCCTATTGACCAATATATAGTCAATATGTGTGTATGTTGCGTGCAGCGTAGAGTAAATGTTTTGCACTTCCTGCTGGGGTGCATCATTCTCCAGACGTCTATCAGGCCCGACCCTCTATTCTGTTCCCAAAATCATCCGCCCTCTTATGACACACCGACTCCTCTTGTTTCCCGGCGGACACCCTATCCACCCAGGACTTTAAGCTCCCACCCAGAATCGTCAGCTCTCTGTGCCGGGCCATCACCTCAGCCAAAGCGCATGCATTGAATTCCCTCTGACCCTCATTTGGGGTATACACTGATGCCAACACCACACTGATTCCTTCCAACAATCCCTGGAGTATCAGTAGCCTCCCCTCCATCTGTTCGAACTTCGAGACATTTGGAAGCTGCAAATGCTTACCGATAACAATGCCCACTCCTCCCTTCTTGGCCGTGCCCGAGGCTGATTATACCTGTCCTATACCACCACCCTTCAAGGACTATTCTTCTCCAGCCTTCAGCCTAGTTTCTTGCAAGAACATTATATCCAGGGATGCTTCACGGAATTCACACACCACCAGGGACCTCTTAGTAGGCGATTTAAGGCCTTTGCCTATGGCCAGCCTGGGTTCACCCCCTACTCCCCTCAGTCAGTGTCTCTGCCATCCCCTATCCATTGCCCCACCATCTCATGTTGCATTTACCTTCAATGTCCACCATGTGCTGCCCCCTGTTCCCCTCCTTCCCCATTAACACCCCTTTATTCAACCCCAAACAACCAGTAACCAGGAAACCAGTAGCCCTTCCTCCACAGAGCCCTACCTAGTGAACTAGCTAAGATGCTCCAACAATAAGTCAGGGTCACCAGGGGAACCCATACCTACTCTCCCCCAACCCCCTGTCAATATCATAACCGCCGAATTCCAAGCAGTGAGTCTCTTCCCCCTTTAGTTGCATCGTAAACAGCTTTAGCAAATTGTTACTGTCTGTGGTTCGGCCTCCCATCTCAAGTTGGAGGGGATGGAGAATTCTACCTTCTGAATTTATGACTGCTTGGCCTCTTTGACCTCCTTCCACCTCGTCCCGGGCCCCTGGGCCTTCGTTCTTTCTGGACATCAGCTCCCTCTTTCATCGGGTGTATGTCCTCGTCTTGCAGGTGAGCCAGTGCCCTCTCCGCCTCCTCTCTTGTGGTGATACGTACCTCTTCTCCACCTTTTTCAAACGTAAGCAAGAGGGGGAAGCCCCAGCGGTAACTTATATTGTGTTCTCTTAACCATTGAGTCAGGGCTCGGCAGTCTCTGCACCTGGCCAATGTGAATGCAGACAGATCTTGGTATATCACCACTTAAATCCCCTCGTAGGTCAGATCTGGCCGTTTCTGGCCTTCTCTAGGATCCGTACTCCTATGTACTCTACCAAAGCAAATCCCTGCCGCTCCATCTGTCACTTCTCTGAACAACATTTCCAGAAAGGACTTGACTTTCGCCTCCAGCCCCAGGGCCCATTCTCCTTTCCTCCAAAATGCAGATGTTGCACCTGCGCTCCCAGTTCTCCAGATTGTCTATCTTTAGGGAGGGCCCAGTCTTTCTCCTCTAGTTCCTTCATGCGTGCCTCCATAGGCATTTCGAGAAGGTCCGCAGAAAGCTGTGAATGTTCAAGCCCCTCCACATTTTCCTCTGATTTGTCCACCCAGCCTCCCAGGGCCAGGAGAGAGTTCTGGATGTTCGCTCTAATGCACTGAACCTCCCTTAGCAGCGCAGTGAAGTCTGCTTTTGTGACAGTGTCCTGCGTCTCCATTCCCATCTACAATTCTATGGGTCCTGCTGTGCCTGGGAGCATCCTCTTATAAGCTTCTAGCTTTTTGGTACGTGTCTAACGACATGGATCTGCAGGATAACCCACTTTCTGGGCCTCGTCACTCACACCCAGCTTCTCCTGTGCCCCCTTTCTCCTGGGGCAATCTAGTATACTGTGGATGGGGGTGGGGGCTCCACTCCTGCTCACCTCAGTTCAATCGGAGAGTTGGCTACACCTCACTCCCCTCCTTTTGCCCGCTTCTGCCTTTGGGCCTCTCAGTCACAATGTGAGGGCCTGTCCACTTCCTAGGACTCCCTCCTCCTTGTCAATACCCGCTGTCAAACTCCGCTGTGGCCCAGTCAGAGGCCCTGACCTTGTTAAGTGCAGCCATGCCAGTTCTTCCGGGCAGCCCTTCCTGCACTCCTATCTTTGCCAGGGGACACCTCCAGCCACCAACATTCGCAGTAACTGCACACCGGGGGTGGGGAGGTGGCAGCTTGGCCTACCTCCGTGTCTTCAAGGTGCAGGCTGCTCCTCTCCCCTCCATGTATCGGAGCACAGTTCCAGGTCTCTCCTGCCTCTCCTGTCTTGGGTTCCCCCTCCATGGGCCCTGTTCCACTCTTCGTCGCAGAATTCATTACTGTCAGTGACATGCAGCACACACCTTATCTCTGGTGCAGCTACCCACCCGTCTTCCGGCTACACAGCCCTGCTCTTAGTTTTCCTCCTGGGGAGTCCTCCTCACGACCGCTTTGTCCGGGGAGGGGAGCGCCCACTCGAAGTCCCCCCGATCGTAGTCAGTCGCCACTTCAGGTTGCAGACAGTCTCTGCCTCCTCCCTTCACCGCGGTCGCTGCACTAGTAGGCCCAATCATATTGCACTTTCACTTTCTGTCTAGGGAGGTAGCCTCTCCGCTGCACCGCTCCAGGCTCTAAAGAGCGCCTCTCCCCTTGTACCATAAGATCATCATTCTTTTTGGCTGTTCACCACCCACAGTTTCAGGCTCGCTGCTTGGCTCGCTCAAATCACAGGGGGCTTCAGCACAGAGCCATTATGTAAGGCAGCCATCTTGCCTGCGCCCCTAGCTTTCTCCAAAGGCACTATTTTTAATATTCCATATTCTTAGGAGATGGAGATTCCTCGGATATACAATTTAAAGGGTTCTCAGGCTGATATTGGACTGCTCACATAAGGGGTATTGATTTGAAAGTAGCTAAACTAATCTCTTCCCTAATCTCAGCTTTAAAAACTAAGTTGATTAAGGAGTCTTGTTTAAGTTGACATGTATGGGCCCAGGGTGGCGTTACAGTGTCTTTATATCGACCATAACTGGTGCAAGATCAGATAAGGACTTGTGGAGAATCTCACAACCAATAATTCCTTTGTGCTAACCCAAGGGTACCAAACCACATACCTAACCTTGAGTGGGAATCATGTACATAGGAGTAGCATGTACATTTCCGCTTAACTACATGGAATTTCCACCAAATGCCAGTTAACTGTAATAAGAACATTGCGTCTAGGATGGAGCAAGTAGCATTAGGGATGACCTTTGGGGATGATCCATCGAGCTGGTCATGGAGTGGGGTGTTAAAGTAGCCCATAAAGTTAGGGCACTTAATGAATAGGGAGGTAAAGAAGGTTAGGAGCACAGACATTTATAATAATAGTTTTGATACTGTATACAATTCCAAACACAAAAACATATTAACCCTCGAATACCCAGAGAACCACTTTTTCTGTCTCCAGGATTTAGCTAGTGCTTTATGTGCATAGTGTGACAAGTGGGTCTCTTGTTATAAAACAATGTTAGACTTATGGCGATGAAGTTAAGCAAAGATGTTATGGGTTTTAATGGGGTTGTTTAAAACGCATACATTCCATTTGACATATCGGATTGTTTCCGGACATTTTAGCCATTCCCATTCGCAGAAAGTCCCTAATGGGACATTCGCCGCATCTGCCTCACATCACTGATGGCTGTTGTTGTACTCTGTCTAGGTACACAAAGCCCAGCACCAGCGGGAAGCCTTCTCTGTGGTACAGTTTCCTCCAATAGCAGCCCAGCAGATGCTGCAGCGGGCTTCCTCACCCCCACCAGTATGAACAGGGGCCGGGATATAGCTGGATTCTGGCTGCACTTTTTTCCCTCTGCAGCCCTACAGCAACCGGGCTGCGAGCCCCACACAGCTCACAGAACTCATGAGCCGCACAACTTGTCTGTTCCCCCGACCACAGGCCTCCATGCTGTCAGGAAGGCTGCACTACTCACCTCTCCTGGTAAGCAAGGTAAGTTCGACTAGTCGTTAGGACTCTAAATAAGATTGGTGCTCCGCCACATTACTTTGCCAACTGCTTTGTTGGAAGAGCGCCAGAAAAAGAGTTCAACACTGGATAGGTCCCTCCAGGACTGTCAGAATCACTCCATTGTACCTCTATTACACAACTCTGTGTTCTTCAATCTAGTGATTTTGATTTCATTGAGTTTATGGATAACACAGAAGTTCCCACCACGAAGGTCCTCTGTTTTTCTAGTGCCACTGTGGACCTGGTTACATCTCACTTACCCAGTTTCCTGAAGATGGGTTATGATATTGACACTGCAACTCGTTTGATCAATGGGGGGGATGGGAGGGCGGGGGTGTTGTGAGGAATTCTATGGATCCTTCACTAAACCCCTGCCTAAAGTCTCCTCCCAGGTGGCCAGGGAAAGGCAAACGCTTGTTGATCCTGACCTTGGGGGTAGTGTACTGTGGGAGGATCACCTGGGAGGAGATAAGGCCCAGGGTGGTGACGAGATCCCATGGGGTGAGACGCAGTGTTTGTCCTTTGAAAGGGAGAACCTTTTAAAATTGACATGGCATGCAATGGCCTATTGTTGTTATGGTGTATCTGAACCATATATAAAATCTGTGGATATAGGCACAAGGGACATACACCCTGAACAAGCCCTAAGGACAGAAAGACCACTCAAAGCACGTGAGGATAACAATCCTCCTTACTCCCAAAGGAATAATGGAAGGGAATTTAAAAATGCCGCCTTAAACTAATTGTCTTCCTCTGTCACAATGAATTCTGATGGTTCATTCCTGAATACTGTTAAGGGAAATAAATATACCCTTAAAACTAAGCAGTTGTCCAAAAGGCCTAATTTTACTGATAAAGACTACAAGTCCCATACTCCTATGAGTACTGGGATGAGAAAGAGGCAAGTTGTAGTAGTAGTCAGGCAATTAAGCCTGATAGCCCACACCTGAGGGAAGGTGAGAGGCTTAAAAGGCCCCCTCAGGTGCAGGCAATAAAGAGGAGCTGAAGCTGTGGCTGGAGTGTATGTGGCAGAAGCAGAAGTAGAAGGAAGAAGGCAAAGTGTTGACAATCAAGGCAGAAGTGGGAGAATCAAAGGGACGCCAGGACGTTGATACAGCAAATTTCACCTGCTTGTCCTGAGAGGGTCTTGTGTTCCCCCAAACTCTGATGTGCAGAGGCAGCACAGCGAAGGGCGTGAAGGAAGACTGCTGAATCCACACATGAGCCTAATTGCAGAGACTGCGCAGCAGGAAGCACGTCAGAGACTGTGGCCCGTAGTTGTGTTGAAGCCGTAAGTCTCAGGAATGAGAGAGGCTCCAAATTTACATGGCCGGACCGAAGACACCTTCAGCGAGGAAGGGTGTGGGTCCAGACTGAAGCCAGAAGTGGTAGAAGTTGTGTAGCCCATGCAGAAAGGAACACAGAAGCCGATGAGTTTGACCGGGAGTTCGGTTTCCTTGCGTGAACACTGCAGACAACAGTATCTAGCTAAATAAACACTTGCGTAAGAGTAGAAGCGATGCAAAGTGGAGTACTCAATCTTTAACAATGCAACATTTGAATTGTAGCACTGGTGTTTGATCAGGTATTCTCTCTTCATTTGCGTAAAGAGAAAGCACTGTGAAACATGATTGTTGAACTTAATCTTGTAAAAAGCATACAAAGGAGTGGTAGTGTGTGCCTAATAAAGATTCTAGGATGAAGAGTGAACTAGGAATATTTTGTTAAAGTGGTAAAAAATGATACTGAGAGAAGCCAAGTGTTTAAACATTGTTATTATAAGTTGGAGAGAGCAAGCATTGCACAAGCCAAGAACGAACAAGGTATTTTCCCAATTAAGACTGAAAGTAGCCTTTCCCAGTGACAAAACAATCTAAATATTACTGTGAGCCAAATAGAACATTAACAGTGCCTAAGACCTGGGTGTGCAAGCATTACCTCAAGCCAAGAGAGTGGCAACAAAGCTTCTGAGTAATTATTCTGGCTAACAGTAGACAGAGGTGTAGAGGAGGAGCCAAGAACCCCCACTCCACCAGCCCAGTCTAGATTACCTGAAAAACATGAACCAAAGTATGTGACGTATACTACACCCATCAGAAAGCAAGAAGAAGAGCAACGACTCTGTTCAGTACCAATAAGAGTGCCTATACCTAAGAGACTATGGGAAGTAAAGTACCCATTGAGGAAACCGTACCTACATTCAAGACAATATGATGGCCAGTTGAATACGATTCCTGATGAAACAAACAAACTGAATGAACAGGATGAATGGTGACAACATACGAAACTGAATCGATTCCATATAGAAGATAACAGACCAGAGAGGCAGACGATTTACATGGATGAAGAAGTACCAAGGATAAGTGACAGCTTTGGATCAAGATGAAGAGACTTATGCCATAAACAATGATGAAGAAACTTAGTTTAAACGTGTACAGATGCAACAAAACGCAAGCAGCAAAGCAATCATAAAGCTAGCCACATGCTTATAGTGAATAGACAGCGACAAGCGCCACTATATACATATCTACCTCATAGATATATATGGATTGAATAAAGAATCATTGTTCCACTACGTATATAGCAGTCTTGAGCAACAAGGAAGGCCTCAAATCGGTGTCGCAGATACAAAAGCAACTGAATTAAACAGAATATATTTCAGCTAAGGAGTTGGATGAGCCAAAGAGCCAAGGTCTTATCAGAACTGGAAGTAGCTGACATTGGATACAATTAACGTGAAATAACAGAAGCTCCTGTTCACGAAGGTCAAGTAAAAACATGAGATGTCAGAAGACTATTAAAGAATAAAATCAAATACACAAATAAGGCTCAATTCATGGTGTCCAGTCATTTGATGGAAGAAAGTTGGACGAATGAGAAGTTCACACCTACGCACGGAAGCCAGATAGTACCCATACTGCTTAAAAAGTCCCAGAGCACAGTACAAACTCAAGGCCAATTTAAAATAATTAATTGACACTGAATCACTGAGGTGATGATGGAGTGTATTTTTAATTGGTGGGAAGTTGGTATCAGGATAAGCTTGCCCGCACCTGGTTGTTCAAATCTGCGTGCTGCACACGTAGGTGGAAAGTACTGATGGGGTTTGAAGCCAACCAATTGTGGGGCACCACGTAGTTGGGAGTCCTATAGTTTGCATAGCCAATGGGACGTCGTACATTTAGTGACATTCATAGTGGCCATTTTAAAGGGAGGGCTTAGTTGCCCCACCTGTTGTTGACTATCCAATGATTTCTCTTCGTTACTCTATACAGATATAGCACTTATGTTTAGTTACTCACTGTGGTAATCAGGACAGTAGTCGAGGTTGATGCTGAATGAACTTTATTAAACACGGGTTAATGTTCTTTGTTTAACCACCAAGGTTGGTTCAAGGTAGTCCCACAGTTACTTCACGGTGGGAAAAAGAACCAGGGTTTGCTCTCCTTGGGAAGTGCTTCCTATTCGCTCGGACCCGGATAGGCCCACCAGTTGCCTCCACTCTCCTCTCCTTCTCCCTGCAAAAAGCAACAACACTGCCATTAGGCCAGTCCCCTTTATACCCGTGCCTAGGAAGGAAAAAGGACCAATCAGGGACACTTTCCACCCCCCCTTCTGATTGGTAGAGCCTCAAGGAGCCCTCCGTCCATAAATGGAGCAGCTGCCTCCCTTCCCCCTCCCTTCCTCCCAATGATTAGATCCAGCTCTCCCTCCATGTTTCCAGCCCTCCCCCTGCTGTCCTTGCATTTGAGTGGAGCTTGCTGTGCGGTTTCCCCATAGGTCCCGCCCCCCCACCATGGTGCTTCACAGTCTGCTTGTCTGGTGAGAGGTCCCGCGTCGGCCGCCTCTTCAGGTAAGGAGGGGCCTCTAATGGATGTACCCCCGCTCTCCCCGTATTATGTTTATGATTTCCTCCGGCGTTGAGCGGTCGGCTTGAGCCTGGTTCCTTGTACCCTAAGCTCCGCCGCCGCTCAACACCGAAGGCGTCAGGCCGTGTCCCACTGAAGGGGCTGCCTCTGGGCTGCTCTGCCGCAGCACCAGTGTCGCAGGCTCCTGCGAGAGGGGCCGGCGCTGCAGCAGCGCGGCAGGCAACCTTGTCGCGGAACGCCGGTGCGGCCTCCCCGTCGTCAGAGGCCCCTCTCTGGCGCTCCCCTCCCACACCGCCCGTGGCGGCACCTCCCGCGTGTCCCGTGGTTGTGCTGGCCACGGTGGAGCAGGTGTTGCCTGCTCTGCCTTTCTCCGAGTGCCCAGCATTAGGCCCGGTCCAGCACCCTTGGGGCTGGGGTTCCCCCTCCCATCCTCACACTCACTTAGAACTAATCCTGCATCCCGACAGGTTTTAGAAGTTTGATATATAGGATGACGTTGGTAATGACGCAGGTCTACATGTCAGCAGTGACACTTTCGGTCCATAAAAATGTTTTTTTTTTTTTTTAGAGTTTTAGAGTTTTAGAGTGGAGTATTGAGTGTTTGCTGATGTTCATTTTACTCCCCGTTTTAATTACTTGCATTAAAACAGACAAACATTTGCCAAGCTATTTGTGTCGTCTGAATTATTGATGTTTGATTAAAATCTGCATCCCCATCCATCTCAAAGGTATTGCTACTCATCTTAAAGGACCGGAAGTCTCCAGTTCAGAGGGATAAATGTAAGGTTGGGGAATGGAAACTTGCTCCTATTAATTGTTCTTCAAAGTTGATACAACCTACATTGCCAAAGCCTTTAGGAAGAAAAGAGAAGTGTGTCCTAAAGGCAATTCTAGGTTGTTGTTTGTTGCAGACAGACAAGAAAGGCAAAGAGGCCGTCCCTCTGGAAAAGGCAGGTTCAGAGGAAGAGTGCCCGGCTTACTTGAAGGTGTCGAAGTACCAGACAGCGAATCCTGTTCTCTCTGAACACTGTTCAAAATTACTAAGTATTGAAGCAGTAGTAGTACATTGTTGCAGCAAGACAGGAGAGGCAAAGAGGCTGCCCCCCTGCAAAAGGAATAATCAGAGAAAGAGTTCCTTGCCTACCTGAAGGTGTTGAAGTACCCGAAAGTGAATCTTGTCATAATTGAAAACTGTTTAGAGTCACAAAGTACTGAAGCTGTGGTGGTGTATTTGGCTGTCAGTAGATTTGAGACGTCAGTAGCACAATTGAAGGTGGAATACTATGAAGCAGAGTAGTAGACCGTCATGCAAAATTCTTGTGGAAGTTGCTCAAAGTTGGAAATTGTTGAAGTGGAAGTAGAAGATCTGTGAAGCTATCCTGACAAAAATACGTACTGTAACTCCTAAACTTGTAGAGAGATATATACTAATTGTTAACCACAAACAGTGTTTCGTTACCATTTGCAGAAGTTATATTTACTTTAATTTAACAAAGAACTGTGGCAATAATTCTTGGACACCTGGAAGTTGTGGCAAAGCATCTTGGCTGGGAATGGCACTGATGATATCTTGAGGAAGTGAAATGTATTAATTTCACCAAGAAGAGATGTTTTTCTGTTGTTTGAACTTTGGTTAACAGAACTTTACTTTGACATTGAAGGAGCCAAGAACTAAACTGAGACTGTATTACAAACACAGATTTCCTTGTTTCTTTTTTTATTGAACATTGAACTGAATTACCTTGAAACCTGGGGAATGGAAGTTCACCCAGGTTACCAAGAGAGACTGCGAATATCATTGTTGATGTATGAATGGCCATATATTTCTTTATGTAATTGATGTTTAAGTGTGAGGGCCAGATATCCTATGTTGGAGTGTTTTCCTTTAGTTTTGATAGGCAGGGAAATCCTTGTCAGAGTAGGAATAGTGAGGCATTCATGATTTAATAAAATTGTGTATTTTGACAAATCATCCAAAAGTTGTCCACCTCAAACTTCTGACCCATCACAGTGGGATCAGACGGGGCTAATACCCTGGGGAGAGATGTGGTCAAGAGCGATTCCTTCCTGTTCTGACATCAAAGGTCACCTCCCTTGGTGGGAAGAAACTGGGGTACAGCAAAGAGTGGGGTGGTTTACAAATCACTACAACCAGGATGGGTAGGTCAGTAACGAGTGTGGAAACAGAGGATAAGAACGCTACCGGTTCCAAGAGTGGGGCTGGTTTACGGCCTTCTTGCCAGTAAACCTGCGTAATGGGGCGTGATTATTATCCATTTTATCATGGAACACTAGAGGACACAGCCACATTACCAATGGCACTGGAATCCATACCATCCTGTATGACAACAATATAATATTGATACAAGAGAGTTGGTTGTTAGCCCCAGTGTTTATCGATGGATATATGGTATTTCATGTCCCGGCTAAATATTGAACAGTGGGGAGACCTTCGGGGGGGAGGCTAATAGGGGTTGGCAGAGATTTGATGGCTCATTTGGTGTAGGGTCTGGACAATCAGTCTAATATCATCGCAGTGGGAGTAACTTATAATGACGAGGGGGTGGGTGGATGACGGGAAAAGATTTTAATATTGAATGTCTATGATCCACTGACAGGATCAATCACGTGTGGGATTCAGGGCACCATTGGTGAAATACTTGTAGAGTGCAATAGGATTAATGGAGACAAGCCAGTGGTAACTGATGGTGATTTCAATGCTCATTGTGTGGATGATGCACCAGTCGATGACACCGCAAATACCATGGCAGTTTCTATTATGAAACAGAACAAATCTAACGCTAAAATGGCCTGGAAAGTCCCAAATTACACAGAGGTTCCAAAGCCAGATCAAAACGGACTCAATAACAAAAATAGACAAAGTGCAAGGCAAACCCCAGCTTTATTATCATCAAAATAAAGCAGGGACAGCATACAAGCATAAAGAGTATAATTCAAGAAGATACCATTCCTCATTTCTAGGCCATGAGCCAGAGTGATCGCTTTGTATTTGGCCTTGCGTGGTGTCTCGTGTCTGGGGATGTGTGTAAGGAGTACAGCAAGTGCCTTATCTGTATTTGTTGCTAATGAATAGGCAGTGTTCTTCAATTATGAGTCACGTGCAATGGGACCGTGTTTGGAAGTATTTCACCTTCCATTTATTAGGACTTTGGCTAATATTAATGTGAGTGTTATGGTTTCTCTTACCACTGGGGACATGTTTGAGCTACTCTTCATGGTGTCTTTTGGCTTCCATTTGCCCTGCACCTGGCTTACAAAGGCTTGTTGTGCTCTTAGTCAAAGAATATATTACTTAAGTGCTGGGAATCCTTATTGTGTGCTTTCTCTCTGCCATTCCTATCCTCCCTTGTTCATAGTAACCTTGGCTTGATTTGCTAGCAACTGTCAGAGCTCTGCACAGATCAGTATGTTGTTATTTCAGCATTTGAGTCCTTGTGAAGCCTTGGGGCCTTTCATTTACTTAGAAGCGTGTTGCGGCTTCCATTTTGGAAAAGTTGACTGGTAATTCATGTTGCATTTCTATGTTAGTGAGCTGTATTTGCGTGTCATTTATGTTACATTCGGCTTATATGTTGCTTATGTTAGTATTCTTTATGTTTTATGGATGTAAAATGCTATGTAAAAAAGATTTCATGTATAAATGCACGTGTTACCTAGTGTTCGCTTTCTTCATGCTGAGTGCACATTTGCTTCATATCTGGTGCATGCACATCTATTGGCATAATGTTTGTTTGGTTTACTCGTGCAATCTTCAGCGTTAGATTGTTCCCATCTCCTGCTGTACCTGCCTGGGATATGGGTGGTACGGTTGCCTTAGTGAGTAACGTTGCTCACCTGTGCGGTATTGGGTCGGGACAGGGCATAAACAATAAATGACATATTTATCTGCTCCTTACCATTCCTCCGTTGGCGAGTCCTCGACCACACTCTTCCTATGCTCTCTGCCACATAAAGCTCTTTGGGTATCCATATCTTGGCCACCCCTCCTCAATCAAACTATATGTCTTATATGTTTGTCCACACTCCAGGTCATATAGCAACATTCCCCATTGGAATCATAATATACCCATTGCTGGGTCGGGAGGACAAAAATATACATTTTGATTCTGGATGGGGCATGGGGCAGGTCATCTCTGTGTGTATACTCGTGTATGTGAGCATCCACATGTATTACTATTTTCATCCCTACTGCCTTTTTGGCAGTCATCTTGCATTGGCTTATTATAATTCTTAGAACATAGAACCAAATGGCTCGAAGTACTTTAAATGCATTATCCAACCAGGAGGGGATCCAAGAGAATAGGTAACTAAACCAGTCATTATCAGCAATATCGTTTACCTCCTCCACCATTTCTTGTGTGCACTTCCATGAAGGTCGTTATCGCTTCTGTGAGGGTCCCATTATCCTCATTGTGGGCAGGTGTGTATGTGCAGCAATATTTGCCCACACGTCACTGTCCAAGGCTGTAATAAGGTCGAGGACATAACGATTTTGGAGAGTCATGAGCCTGACTGCTTTCAGCTCTTCCTTTATGGCATACAAGCCTTTCACAGTGATATTTATCACCTGCAGCAGTTCCCACCGTGTTATTTCCAACCACTTGGCATTTGCATGCGCTTTGCAGACCGGCAGTGAAAGATGTAAACGATGTTGCTGTTTTACCGAGCAATTCAGGTTTGTCTGGTATGGCGTTATACACATGGGCTCATTTTGCAGAAACATAGTTATCCCTTTTTGTGCGTTTAAGAGTAAGGGACATTTTGTTTCTTAGGTGTGCATTAATTGAGGGGAAATCAGCAATCTGCACTTAACTCTGGCGGACCACTAGGAACGGTGCACTTATTACTACTTAAGAGCAAGTGCCTCCCCAATTTAGAGGGAGCTGCATGTAAGCGCTAAACTCACAGGCCAAATAATGGTCTATTAATACCACCGTTCCTACCTTCATTCTGGAAAAATCAAAAGAGTTTTTGCACCATTAATATTCCTCTACTTTTACTGTAGCCATACCTCTACAGCACAACAAACCGCATGCACTTTACTACACCACAACAATGAAACAAACCACACAGACTCGCACAACAGCACATGACGGCTACCAACCGAAAAAAACATCTACGCTCAGCAAACAGTGACAGTGCACAGTATAAAACCCTTTAACATAACATTATGTTTAATTAAATATTTGTTTGCTGGAGTCATTGGTTCTCTTCCTTGTGGAGGAGAGAGTGTCAGTAGTTAAAACATTGCTAGAGGTATACTTGGTGCCGCGGAAATTGGCTGGTTATGCCATAATAGGCAAACTAAGTGTTTTTTCTTTCTAAGTTTTATTTACTCAATATTAAACTCCTGCTCCCATTTCGCCTCATTATCTGCCCGTTATACCTAATCTCGCATAGCAGCCGTTTATACAACACAGATATGCTCTTTGCTCTATCCCCAAACTTAGCCTCATGAATGTATGACTCCCCCAGGCTGATCACCGGCTTTGGGAAACAAGGCCACTTTGCCCTGAAAGCTGCTCTCATTCTGCAGTAATACATCTTCTGCAATGTCGAATCACCTACGTGTTCCTGGAACTCCTCCCACCCAATAAAAGTTCCTTGCTCACACATGCAACTCAGAGCGTCCACCCCGGCCGGCCTCCAGCTCTTTTCTATTGAGGGGTCCAGCATGGGAGCCAGGTCGGCATGTCCCCAAAGCAGAATCCATCTATCACAAGGGGCTGCCACATTATGTATCTTGTAGAACCTAGCCCAGGCCTGCCTAATAGCTTTACGTGGATCAAGTGCTACCCTACGTTTATAATCATCTCCATATATGATGGTTCGCAAGGCCACTGGATCTGCTGTGCTCTTTTCCAATCAGACATGCGGTTGGGAGTCATCTACATCTTCCCAGAAAGCTGCATATATACACATTGTGCCGTTACGTAGTATAGCTCAAAGTGGGGTGCCCCGAGTCCACCCTCTTCCCATGGTCGAGTCATTGGTGCCCATCCCATGCAGATTCCTCGGTTGCCCCAAAGGAATGGTGTGCATATCAATTACAGTTCTCAAAACAGCTGTCTACCTGGCCAAACTGGGATGTTATTGAACACGTATAGCAGCTTCGGGAGCACTATCATTTTAGGCATCGAGAGTCGCCCCATTAATGACATTGGGATTGTCTCCCAGTATGCGTTCTTGGTTTTAAGCAGTGTTACGTAGTTGGTGTAGTTCAGCGCTAGTGTCTCAGCTGCCCTCTATGGACAGCTATACCCAGATATTTCAAGATGGTTTTCACAATAGTTGGCCCATGCAAAGCCGTCAAGCTTATAGCGGTATCCGTCAGTGGGAATACCTCAGACTTATCTCTCTTTAGGTGTAGTCCCGAATACCTCACAAATTCCTCCACCGTTTCAATGACCGAGCCTGCATTCATGGAAGGGTCTCCTATATACAATAAAATGTCGTCTGCATATAGGGATATTAGCATTGGAGTGCCACCTAGTCTTATACCACATCCGCCATGCCTCAGTCGCACCAGGTGCCAACCTGTAGTTTAATGCCCTCAGAAAGAATCCCATTAGTGTTGACCGTGGCCACCAGCTCCATATATAGCAGTCAAACCACAAACTAAATCTAGAGCCAAATCACTTTTCCAATACCTGAAACAGGAAGGGCAAGTACACATGTTGAATGCTTTTTGCATATTTAGGGAAAAGGATATTGCTACTGCCTTGGAATCTGGAGATACCAGTGACTTTACATCATCTAATCTCCTTAAATTTAAGGCAGTGGCCCTTCCAGGTATAAAACCGGACTGGTCATTATGGATTAAATGCAGCATTAGTGGCAGGAGCCATTTGCTATCGCCTTTGCAAAAATGTTTGCGTCAACATTAAGGACAGAGGGCGGTATGAGGCACAGTAACTGTGGGCCTTGCCTTGCTTCAATAGCAGTGATAATGGCCTCCCGTACAGACTGGTGATGATGTCTATTACTCAATGCCTCTTCCCATGTCTGAATCGGGCATGGGGTCAGCGTGTCGCAAAACTCCTTTGAAATTTCTGCCACCAATCTGTCCATCCCAGGCACTTTACCATTAGGCAGTCCTATGATTGCCCCTTTAATTTCTTCCTCTGTCAGTGGGGCCTCAAGGGCCTCTGATGCCTCCCTAGACAACAATAAAGTCGGTCTCCATTCAGGAAGCTCTTAATTTCAGCCTCAGATGGGTCCCCTTTCACCTGATAGAGACTAGAGTAAAAGGCATGGAATGTCCATGTCCAAGTATACTCTTGCGCCCAGTCCGTCAACTATTTACCTGATCGGGGTCCTACGCGTTTCTCATTTTACCATCCATGCCAACAAGCACCGCGGTCTGTCAGCCTCCTTGTATCTGCGCGCCATCATTGGTTTATACAAGAACCTTACCTCCCTCTGTGCCAGATCCTAGTAGAAGTAGAAGATTAGTCTCTGCTAATAGTGATGGTGTGAGTTCCCCAGCATGCCGTTCCTGCAGCCCATGTGGTCTCATTTCAACTTCATTTAACTCGTGCCTAATCGACTTCAGGAGTCCAAACTCTTATGCCATGGCAATTTCCCGTACATACACCTTAAATGCCTGCCACAGCGTTGCAATGGAGGATACTGACCCCAAGTTGTCTGAAAAATATAATTCAATGTTGTCCTGCAGATCGAGGTCTTGGAGGTAATACGCCGGGATACCACCAACGCAAATAGCGTTACTGCTACATGGTCCGGCGCAAGTGGTGTAATTCCCCATTTATTTATGAGTCCATAGGACTCTATGGGTATTTCCAGCATTATTACCGCGAGCGGTAATAGCGCCAGTGGAAATAGCGCTTGAAAACGTCCAGAAAGCTAGAGATTTAACTTAAGCAAAAATCTGGGGGTAAAGCTCCAAACTTTCCGCCCAACTCATGATTGGGCCAACTCTTCAATGCAGCGGTAATAGCGTTACCGCCGCAACTAAAGGTCTACCGCCCGACTGGTGATGAGGCCCAAAGTGCAAAGGCTGGATCCCAAAGTAACTCTGGCTTAAACCTCCATGCAGGTCGTGGCCGTCCCTCGGGTCTCCCAGCTCAGTAAAAGTAGCAAGGGGAAGTGATCAGATAACATTTTTGGATAGATAATGCACTTGTCTGCTGCCTGTGGCAAGGACTAAAAGATAAAACCATAGATCTATGTGGGGATGCATCCTGCGCGCGGACGAATAATAGGTGAACTCTTTCAACCCCTGATTGTGCACCCTCCACACATCTACCATGTCTAACTCTATTGTCCCCTCAGTAATTATGTGTGCTGCCTTTGTAATAGCGCGCTGACCTGTGGTGGACCTATCCAGGGACACAGCCATTATCTTGTTAAAATCTCCTCCCCAGAGAAGCGCAGCTGTAGGGAATCTGGCGAGCCGATGAATTACATGTGCATAAAAGTCAGGGCCATCATTGTTGGGATCATAACTGTTAAGCAGTACTATCTCATGGTTACACCGGTACCCATTGTGAGAAACCTGAGGGTATTCTCACTCCTTGGGGATTGGGAGTGAGATATCCACGGGCGAGAGGCGTTATCCACCCCTTCCTACTGATGGCGAAATCTACCCTTACCCCTTCCATGACCTCTTTAGGTTGTGGTAAAACATATTCCTTCATTTTCCCACATGTAACATCTACTGGTACAGAGACACAGTATTCCCCCCTTTCCAGTTATACATCATCGCACTCTTCCTCAGTCTTTATGGGTAATTTTCAATCTCATCCTGTTCCCCCTCCCCATTTAGTACTGGGACGAAGAAGAGACAATCAGGAGCAATTGTTTTTTTACCCATAGAAATAACATAGGAATACAGAGTGAGGCCTACCATGTAACACCAGTAGATTGTCCCACTGATAGAATCAGGTATAGTCAGGAAATCAACCCAAACCATTTCACCCGACTCCACTTGACAATTACTTCAGGTATCAAAGGTGTGATTCTGCCAAGAAATACGAGCGAGCTGGGATTGCTGGTTGGAATGGGAAGGCAGCAGCATGAGAAGTCTGCGAGGACCAGTGGAGAACAGGACGCTGAGACGCTGGCCCGGTGTACCAGAGGGGTCACAGCATGGTGAAGGAGCCTTGTCTCTGTGAAGCCAGAGGAAGGTGAGGTGCTGCTTATTGGCCAGTGCTCATTCCCCTGGAACATGTGTCAGTCCTAGGGGCATCTGAGGGTCAGCTGGTGAGACCGTGACCTCACACCTCGTATCTGGGGAGCTGCTTGCAGGCGCTGCGCTGTCTGGGTGAGTCTCGCTAGGTTAATGAGGGGAAACCAGGTGCGTGAGGATTGCTGGAGCTGGAGCGGCAGCTTGAAAGCAGAAAGTAAAGCACAAAGGAAATGAAAGCAAGGAAAAAGCAGTGTGCGCAAGGGGCGTGAAGCAAAAGAAAGTAAATTAAGGGTGCAAGTAACCCGAAGCAGGAAATGGAGTGCGCGCAACCCAGCAGATTGAAAATAATGAAAGACTGAAACGAGAAAAAGAAAACAGAGCGAGGGTGCAAGCGACCTGAAATAGGAAAGAAGGGTGCGACCCAACAGATTGAGAAAGGGAATTACAAAGTGAGAGAAAGTAAAGAAAATGGTACGAGCGACCCGGAAGCAGGAAAACGGGGTATGAAAGACCTGCAGGTTGAAAAGGGAAAGTGCAAGAGGCACGATACAAAAAAAAAGGAAGGACAGTATAAGGGTGTACGATCAAAGAGCAGAATGTGCCAGGCGTATGGTAAAGTCAAGAGGAGTGTTCAAGGGGCACATCAAAGAAGAGAGAAGGGTGCTAGTGTGAAAGAGGTAAAAGAGAAACAAAGCATGGAAAAGAGCACAAGGGGGAAAGGTGCCCAAAAGGAAGAAACAGAGTACAAAGAGAGGGATCAGGAGTTAGAGTGGTCGCGGAGGGGAAGAGCCAAATGCCAGCATCTTTGAAACTCTGACACAACCCCATGGAAAGAACTGTGTGCTAAAACAGTGCATCTTGACATGGTGAACTTTTGTGTGAAACCAGAGGGGCCTAGGCTTGGGGAAGGGAACCCTGATAGGCCCACCAAAGACATTGTTGAGTTTGAAGATGAGGGGCCTAGGCTTGGGGAAGGGAACCATGAAGAGGCCCACAAAACACATTGTTGAACTTGAAGAAGAAAGGTCTAAACTTGGGGAAGGGAACCCGGAGAGGCAGAAACATTGTGAAGTCTGTTGGCTTACGGCAAGAGCCCTACGTGGAAGGTTCCAAGGACAACCTTTTGAGTTGTACTATTTTGAACTGCCAGAACTTCACCTATTGGTAAGACTACCTGAAACCAGCTGTGGTTTACATTTCCTTTTTAAACACCATTTTTTTCTTTAAGAAGATTCCTGAACAAATGTTGTCTAAGAGCGAGGGCAAGCATATGTTTAGGCACAGACAGAGTTTGGTTTTGGACTTACAGACATCGACAGCCCTTAGAAGCATCAGTTGAGGGAAACAATCCTTTATAGTAAGGGGCAGTTAGGCATTCCACCAACCCAGCCAAGTTAATAAATAAAGGTTTTCAAACTGTTACTTTTCAGTCTGTGTGTCTCTTGATACCATGCCTGTCTCACACCACGCACAAGCATGAACCGTACCCCCTCATCAACAATCTCTGACAAATGAACTGCAATGCTTTATGTATTAAAAGCATCACTCCTCGTGCCTTTGTAGAATATGAGGTATAATACCGATGGTCTCCCCAACTGGGCAACCTGCATAACTAGATGGGTTTCCTGTAAAACAAGTATCTTGGCACCTAGGCAATTAGCTTGTGCGACAATCTTTCGGGTCTTTACACAGTTAACCAAACCTCTAACATTCCAGCTCAATACTAGTTGGCTTATTCCTTAATGTGACCACAGCATTGTACATCATATACAATCATCGTATGACTGGATCAGTGCCACTAAGCATTTTTAAACTGTGAACCCCAACAACTCCCCTTGCAATTAACCTGCATCCTAACTGCTGTGAGAAGCCAGAAGGTGTCTCACCCGCTAGTCCCTGCAGAACTCTCTCTCAGGTGGCTAGGGCACGGCCATCACTTTTGCATCCAGACTCTGGGGGTGGACCAGTGCGGGAGGATCACCTGGGTGAGGGGTCTTCGGGGAGTGGGAGTGGGACACCGGATGGCGAGACACTGTGTCCCTCCCCCTGTAACACCTTTACCCCTTACTACCAGGTAGGATATGTGGGAACTTTACCCCCCCCTACCCTTCCCTTCACAAACACTTTCACATGGGCAGCCTGCTCTGGGAGAAAACAGACTCACACCCGAGCAGTGTATCCGACATGTCCCGCTACTATGGTCAGGCGAAGTCAGGCAATTACTGACAATCTCTCACACCTGACTTCCATTAAACTTCCCCATACGGATAAAAGGCGGAGCATGAGAGCACACTCTGAGCGAGGCAAAGCACATGAAGGAACAACAGTTTCGAGTCGGCAGCTTAACGAGGGGAGAAAGATGACAAAAATGGCAAACCAAGAAGGTAAATACCCTTGACCTTTTCGGCAAGAAACCATTTCAAGAAACATTTTGAGTCAGAATGCATAAGGCCAGGAAACCAGACTGTAGAATCCTGCATTGTGTGTCGGAGATACTGGAGGCCATCCCATGTAACCAAGCAAGGCGGCGAGGAGCAGCAGCCACCGTGGTATCGTCCTTGGCCCCAAGAACAAAGAAGCGCCAGAGAGATCAACACAGCTGGTGAGTTGGGGAGACTAATGCAAGACTGGTCTGTGTTGAAGTCAAGGTTGCAAGTGGCAACATTGTATAACAAGCGCTGGAATGAACATTGTTAAATGCATGTGATGAAAGACGTGAGTAAAGCTAAACTGCTGATGAATGTTTGAACTTGAGAAGGAAAGATATGATACTGTTGACACAGTGGTCCGGCACTGTGAATGTGCTCAATCAAAAGTCTACGTAAGGTATCCCGCCAAGAGAAACAAAAGTAGAAGATTGATAAGAACATTGTGTGAAGTGAATCGAATCGGTCATGGGATGGTTTAAGCAAAACCCATCGCACATTCAAAAGTCTTTGATTTTGATATCAAGAGGATCCGAACCCAAACGAACGAGATGCATGGTCCGAGCCCGAACGAGGGAGAACAAGTTTAAACATTGTGGTAAAAAGGGGTCCAAGCCTGAAGCACGGAGACCCATGATGAACATTGGAAGCGAGAACTTGTGCATGTGAAGACCCTGATAGGAATGGAACTTTGATATTTGTTTGTTACGACAGTCCCTCTGCAGTAAGAGATTGTTATTGGAAAAGAGGCTTTGGCAGAAGGCCCTGATATCTATGCTTTGAAATGTATCCTCGCGGCAGAGAAGGCAGAATGTGCGCAAAGCTCGAACGTGCCGCCTTGCCCCGTGCTGAAAACGCGGGGAAGGGAAGCCAGCTGCTCAACCGTCCTGACCTATTTCTCAAACACTTTTCTATTTGCATACACTGTTGTCCCACACCCTTTTGTATTTAGAAGTAAAGATTGGCAATAGGTTTATTACTATAGGCCCTTTAATTTTGATGGAGACTCGACTAGGACTGCGTTATAATTTGATGGTCGTAGCTTGCTCCCATCCTTAGATTTAGGTTAGATAGGCTTTCAACCAACCCATTGAAGTTCAATAAACACCACTGAACTGTGATCACTTGTGTCTGTCTTCACTGTTAGATACCATGCCTTCCCTACACTGTCCACCCACAACTGGCAGTGTCAACATAACCCACCCATCCAAGCCCATCCTGTAACTGTTTAGCAATCACTGTGGGGCGAGCTGTTGCCACTCATGCACCATCTTGACATAGAATTGTTTATTACGCAAGAACAAAAGGTACCCTCATGTTTTTATACTACATTACCATTTACCAATATTACTTTCCAACCATTAGCGTGCTTCAATTTTCAGTCCCATTTCAAGTCTGAGGAGCTCCAGCGGGCCACCCGGTGCAGTACTTTGGCCTCAATGAAATTCACAGTCACCTATGGTACTGTGTAAAAAATAATTTCTTCCAGAAATTAGAAGCATAGGCGGCCAGGATAAAGCATAGCATATTGCAAATTTCACTCAAACAGACGTTTCTTCACTCCCATGAATTGGCGTCCTGCTAGATCGCTACTGAGAAGCCTGAGAAAATGCAGATGATTTGAGATCCCAGACGGAACTCCTGTTTGTCTCTCGCAAGCTTCAATAGTAGGACCATGTCGCGATAACGCAGGATCTTAGCTATGACTGGCCTGGGGAAGTCACCCAGTTTGGGTCTCTGAGCCAGGGCTCTGTGCGCTCTCCCAAGAGTGAAAAACAGGGACAGTGGCGGATCATCCAGTTTGTTTTAAGGAGCATTTCAACCGCATGCTCCATGCTGCCCGATAGGGCGTCTTCCGGGACCCCCATTATACATACATTGTTCCTGCAAGATATGGACTCTAGATCTTTGCATTTTGCTCTAACGTGCTTCATGTCCTTGACCAATGTGCTGACTGTGGTTTGTAGCTTGTGAACCATGTCTGTCGCGCCGATGCATTCTTCTGCCTTGTTAATACGCTGTACTTCTTTCGCCAACTGCACCCGGATTGTGGCGGAATTGGCAGTGATGTCGTCTAGTTTTTCATGGACAGCCACAAAGCCTGTCTGCATTGTGTCCAACATGCGCTGTATATCCGCAGGCTTGGCCACCCCAGTGATTCCCACGCCACATAGACCTGCTGGTGGTGATCGCCCTCAGCCCTAGGGGGTCACCTTGGCGAATCTGTCCATGCCGACTGTTTTAGTCCTACTACCTGCCCCCTTTTTCATGATGCAGTCTACGAAGTTGACTATGCGCGGCCAAGTCATTTGGTGGTGATTCCAGGCACCCGGGTCTGTATGGGGAACCAGCTCCAACCACCCCGAATATGTCAGCACTCAGATCCCCAGCTGCCTGCACTCTCCCCCACCGTCAGGCCTTGTGAGAGTCCCCCTATTGCTGTGCTACCAATTATCTGTATCACCAGCTATCAACTCTCAAACGATGCGCAGCATTTGGGCATAGATGTGAAAGCCTGCAGCCTGGTATGTACCACGACCCAGGAAGTACCTTCCTCCACCTCACTGCAGCTACCAATGTGCCTTCAGCAGGTTGCGTGCAGATAATGTTGTGTGTGCCCTGCCTCTATAACAAGGAATATAAACCCCTGCTAGCGAGAGGATGCCAATGTGAGGGGGATCACCCCCACATGTGCCGGTGACTCCTGCGCTGTCGCCGATTTCTCACTGGTTTCCATGGTGCCGCAGGCCGCAAGGAAGTTCCATGCCCTGCTGAGTGGAAGCTCCACCCCAGGCTCCTCGCCTTCACTCATCGCTCCCCGGCAGTCATGCCATTGCGTGAGGATTGCAAGACAAATTCTCATGACCTGGTGGAGGGCCTGTCCCAGACGCGCTCTCCGGTTGATGCAATGCCTGGCATAGCCTGTACAGCAGCGGCACTCCAGTATTAAGACCCGGCAGGCCCTAAAGTTTGCAGGACGGCTTGGGCCCCACTTTGCCAGAGATAAGTCAGAACCCCCGGGCTGGATGCCACACCAGCTCAATTAGCTTCTCCCCGGACTGGGGTGAATTCAGTGCACCATAGGCTGCAATAATCCAAGGATTCCAGTGCATTTGAGCGGAGCTAACAACTAAGGAGCCATCTTAGTTGGCTGTTCCACAGAAATGGTCTTAATGATGATATGACAAAACAAAATCCAGCTTTGATGCCTTTGCCTCATACACCTACAGAAGCCCGGTTATAGAAAAAGGAAAGGAGAATAAATCTGTCCCGTACAGTGCAAGAGGCCCAAAAAGAACAGATAGATTTGGACATAGCAACATTAGAAGTAATGTCATTCTCTGTCTGCCACTGCAAGCTTTACCATTCATACTAGTACTGACAGGCACACCTTATCTCTCCTATAATCAGAGTTCTATGCAACATTTTCTGATATTGATGGCCGCACCCAAAATAAAGAGTGATTCCTTTGGCTGATTTGGTTCAATATTGGCAAATATCACTTTTTTCAAGGGCCTGCGGGTCACCGCCCACCCGGAAACAGATCCCTTGCCCGCCCTCACCCTATTATTTTCGATAAAACCACTTCACTGGTATAATCGTAATTTTCAATCCCTAAACAAACATTTTAGGGCCCTCCAAAGGACTAGAAAAGTTGTATGGGTTGGATCTAGTGAGGAACAGGATTGTGTAGTTTCAACATTCTCCTCTTCCTATAGCACCAATCTGATAGTGGATTGTTAGAAAGGAGTGGAGAACCACGGAGGTGGTGTCAGTTCTGTGAGAAACCTGAAGGTGTCTAAACCCGCTAGTCCCCGACGATCTGTCATCCAGGTTGCAAGGACACGCCCATCGCTTCAGGGTACAGTTCCTGGGGGTGGACCAGTACGGGAGGATCACCTGGGTAAGGGGTCCTCGGGGAGTGGAAGTGGAACACCGGATGGCAAGATGCGGCATCCCCTTCCATGTAACACCTTTAACCCATCCTACCACGTAGGATACTTAGGAACTCAACCCCCGCCCCTTTCCCAACACAAACACTTTTCTCACGGACAGCTAGTTATGTGAGAAAACAGACTAAAACCTGAGCCGTATACCATATATGTACCAAAACAATGGTCAGGCAGGGTCAGGCAATCACTGACCATTACACAAACCTGACTTCCATCACACTACCCCACATGGATAAAAGTCAGAGCACGACAGCACACTCTGAGCACGGCAAAGCATACGAGGAAACCGCGGTTCCAAGATGGCAGTCTAATACAAGGTGAAAGATGGCACAACCGAAGAGGATTGCAAGGAGGGAAGTGCCTTGACCTTTTCACCGAAAGACTGATACTTTCAGAAACCATTGAGAATAGGAGACGTAAGACCAGGAATCGAGGCTGAAGAATCGTTCGCCGCCGTGGTACTGTCCTTGGCTCCTACAACAAAGCATCGCCAGTGAAGTCAGTTCAGCCGGTGAGTTGGGGAGACCAATACCAGACTGGTCTGTGTTGAAGCCAAGGTTGCAAGCAGAAACATTGTATAATCACAACTGAAGAGAATAGTGTATGAAACATATGTGGAGAGCGATGCGAATACAATGAAGTAGCAGATGAGTGATTGAACTTACAAAGTCAGATACAATACCGTAATCAGAGTGGTCCGGCACCACGTGAGTGCTCATTCGAAGGTCTCTGTTGGGTATCCAGCTAAAAGGTGGCAAATGTGATATGTGATAACAAATTGTAGAATTGAAGTGGTCTGCAAAGGGTCAAGCAAAACCCTGTGCCCATTCAAAAGACTTCGATAGTTGTTGAAATCGTATTTGAAGTTGGTACAAGCCCGGAGGAGGGAGTTCAGCTAAAAGCCTTTGGTTAAAACAAGTTTGTGTAAAGTTATGGCCTTTAAGTTAAAAAGGAATCTGAGCCTGACTGAGGGGTATCCGGGTTAACCGTGAGTCACACGAGAAAGAACACCCTGTGAGGAATTCCATTCATGAATAGTGTACAAAAATTGAGGTGAAAGGATCTGAGCCCAGCTGAGGGGGATCTGAGGTGAACAGTGAATTGGCTGAGAAATTGAGTGCTTGTGAAAATCTAAAGGAGGAAAGGAACTCATTGTTTGTTGCATCAGGCCCTCTGAATCAACAGACTTTGAAAGGAAAAGAGACTTGGGCATGGAAGGCACTGATGCTTATGATTGAACTGTATCCTCGTGCTAGAGAAGTTAGAGACAGTGCCAAGCTCGAGTGTACCACCTTGTCCCGTGCTGAAAATGGGGGGAAGTGAGGCCACGGCCTGAACATCCCGACATATCATTTTGTGAACACTTCTTTCTCTTTTGTAACATTGTCCCCCACACTATTTATATTTAGAGGTAAGGATTGGCAATAGGTTTATTAGTATAGGCCCTTTTATTTTGACCAGACACTACAAGGACTGCGTTATTATCATTTGATGGTTGTAGCTTGCTCCCATCTGTAGATTTAGGATTTTTCAAACCCTTATTGAAGTTCAATAAACACCCTTGAACTGTGGTCACTTGTGTCTGTCTTACTGTTGATACCATGCCTTCCTTACAGTACACACTCTGATAGAGTTTTATCATCCACAGGGTAAATATCTAGTTGATAGCAACCAATAACTGCTGTAAAAGACAGGAAGGAGACTACTTATAACTCTAACCTGAGGGGAGGTCAATTCCCTGTGGTGCAGAAATGTCCAGACAAAAAGAATGTTAATCTGGAGAGAATTGCGCTGAAAAGCCTGGTTGTGTGCTTGAATCATTATGAAGTGTTAACTACCATGGAGGACAACGACTAAACTTACAGCTACCTAATGCCTTTAGCCCAGACAGTTATTTTATTTGGAAGATCTGGCTGAAACAATATATATGTATTACGATACCTAGGTTGAACCTGCACCACTTAATGCTCCCCTTAACTGTTATGGGAAAGTGGAGTACAATAACCCTCCTTTATTCAATGTACTTGTTCCTTTTGGCCTCTGGCAATTGAAACAAGTACGAATTTTTGCTGATAATATGCTCATATTAGAATAACCAATTTCATTTTGTTACAAAATAATTTGAATTTTGTTCATA
Organism: Ambystoma mexicanum; assembly: GCF_040938575.1. Taxonomy (NCBI): domain Eukaryota; kingdom Metazoa; phylum Chordata; class Amphibia; order Caudata; family Ambystomatidae; genus Ambystoma; species Ambystoma mexicanum. The sequence goes on along the minus strand of NC_090935.1, from coordinate 1,452,045,272 downwards.
GTATAAAATCCCTTGAACGAGTATAATCATCTTTAAAGTGCATGAATAAAGCTTTACCATTTCAATCAATTGTATAATTACATAGGATGTTTTAGCCAGTTGATTTTTTGTGGAGTGTAGTTTTAATGTATTAAGTAGCATTGCTTGCAATGAGCGTGCCAAGCTATTGTAATCACATACAGGAAATCCATGTTTCATGCATCATGTTTTTATGATTTATGGGTATATCCAGGACCCAAGTAAGTTGATCTTTACCTTGAAATCCAAAAGTAATAAAAACACTTAAAAAAAATAACTTAGTTGGAAATTAACTGTGAATATGTATGTCAACTTTGGAGAAAAAAAACATATTTCATAGGCTAAATTAGTAATCCCTTTAAATAATTTTCCAATGCCTTTTTTGGTATGGTCAAAGGATTATTGGGGCGTGCACTCTGCCGTTTGGGTAAACGTTATCTGTATGGTATAGCTGTCCGATCCACATCTTGATTTTTGTTTTCTTAATGTATGCATTATAGTCACAGATTTTAACTCTTGAAGCAATTCAGAATCACACTAATAGGGACATACCAATATTTTCTAAGAGCACTGATCCCTGTAAAAAGTGAAGCAGTATGAAATTAACTATATGTGCAGCTCCACTCAGATACTCAAGCAGTTAGAGAAACTCTGGATAGGGAGCAAAAAAGTGGCTCCATGTTTCTGACCTTTTCTAACCCGAGAGATCAGGCTGCAGGAGATAATGAAAAATCTAAGAGAATTTGTCAGTTATGGATGCAAGGCCTCGCACCAGGGACAAACCTTTGTTAGTGTCATTAAGCACCTTTTGCTCACCTTCAGAATTATTGATGCTTCCTCTTGTTTCACAGTTGTGTTTGGCCGTGAAGGTGGAATCATCCTCTTCTTTAATGTTGAATGAAACTATTGGGAAGATGGGTTCCACTCCTGTAATGAAAGAAGCACACACGTCGCATTTAGAGTATCTGCATGGCACTGCAACCCTGTACCACACAAGAGCCACTCCTAATTCTGCGGATTCAGTAGTAAAGCTTTTAAAGGGAGAATGATGGAGCAAGGGGAGGAAGCACATTTTATCATATCATTAAAGGGCATCACTTAACAGCGCATTCAAAATTGCAACCCTCGTAATTGCTTATTTTAAAAATCACGTCATTCCCTATACTTTTCAGATGTCGCTATTCTTTTGGGGTGCCTTCTTCCTCTTTTCTCTTCAGCGGGTGCCGTGTTTTTCTACCCTTCCTCTGATTTTCTTTATTGCTTTTGATAGAACATAACTCTCACACCAGACTAGCGTGTTTCGCGCCTTGAAATACTTATGAATAGGCAGGTTATAAATGCCATATCATATACTGTTTCCAAGTGCTAAAATGAAGTCCCCTGCCTGATCTTACGGGTGGATGGTGGGTAGCCAACGGAGACACCACCTACTGTATGGAGGATTTCCTAGCTAATTCCACTAGTACAAGACGTATGCTAGCCACACGAAGTCTACATGGGACATAGCCATTGTGTAAAACTGGAAAGTGGATATTGCGATTCAAGTAAATATGGACCCCTACATGATGCATTGTGTAATATCCGTTTGACGGTGTCATACCAAAACAGGAAATATGCCCGCTGCGACGCAACAGGAGAGAGAGGTTATGCATCAGGGGACTGCTGCATGCAGGGACTTGTGACTTAATGAAAGAAATGTGAGAGCAGGAGAATGCAGTGTCCAAATCCAACATGGCAGCCAACATAAATGGAGGCTCTGTCTGCAGCAGAGCTAAACCAGTTTGAACAACAAGTGGACTGCCTGGGAATAAGGGCTAGCCAATGTAAAGGCAACCAAACGCCAACATCCCAGATGGCGGGAACAGAAGCAAGTAAAATGAATGCAGAGAAACCAAGTGATGTGGGAGTTTGGAGTTACAGCAAGTCTGTTGTGAGCAGGAGGTTGGAGGAGTTGGAAGAGCTGAAGGAGCTGTTGGCTGGAGAAAGGTGTAGAGGAGGTGGATGAAAGAGGGGGAGCTTTTGGAGGAGTTCAGGAGGTGAAAGTAAAAGAAGCAGAGCTGAAGAACATCAGGGGACATAATGAGAAGATGGAGTGAGGACAAGGAAGAAGGAAAGTAGTAATGAGGATGTGGAGAGTTGCAATAAGGAGGCGGAGAGTTACGATAAAGAGAAGGTGAAGAGTTGCGACAAGGATGAGGAGAGTGATAAGGAAGAGGTATCCGGCAGAAAAGGGCAGAAGTTGGAGAATAGCTACAAATAAGTGACAGAGCGATTCAAGAAGGAGGCAGATATAAAATCCTTAAGTGGGGAAAGGCGGACTACCAAAAGAAGGACAGATGTGTACTAGAAGGAAGTAGGAACATCACTGAGGAAGGGAATATGGAGTACGAAGAGGTAACCTTGCAGAGGGAGAAGGATAGAGAAGAGAGCAGTATTCAGCGAGAGAAGGGGACACACACTATGGTACGGTGTGTGAGTGGAAGGGTGGAGGTACGGGCATATGGTGATGCACCAAGGGGGGTGGAAAAGAGATAAGTTGAGTAGGAAAGGTAGATGGTAGGAATAGAGTTCCCTTCAAGATCAAGACCACTGTAGGACAGAGGAGAAAGAGAAGAATGCATTGGTTGGCATACCAGTCAGTACCCTGGGACATGGAAGTGGGAGTAATAATCTAGCCTAGAAACTGCTCTAGGAGACTTAGCCCTTGGTATTTGCTCTGGCATGGGTGTGAACCCCCATTCAGCCTCAAACATTTTCAACGCCCCGGCCAAAGGTGGACAGGACACCTTGATGAGAAGCTTTTCTGGAGAAGTTAAAGGAAAAGTTGCAGTGAAAGGAACATTCTAAAGTCAAAGTCAGTAATATGCATGGGGAGACAAAAACCCCTGCTCGTATGTTTGAAACACTGATTTCCTCTGACCGGCACAGCCCTGGAAGATGAATGTTTTGGAGTCCAGATTGTTTTCTTTTGAAGGAGCCATCCTGTTTCATAAGACTTTTTGACTTGGTCAAACACAATGTTAAACAATCCCTAATAAATGTATCTGCTTATCTTCACAATCCACTCTACCATGCGACAGTACATATCCACTTTCTCCTTCATATTCTCAAGTCTCGTGCTTTATGAACCCTCACAAGAAAAACTGTACCAATATTCAATTCCTGAACCCCAGTTAAGTAAGATTTCTGGTTATTCTCTTAGAGCGGGTGAGTGAGGCAGTCTATTGCAGCAGCTGAGCCATTATGTTGATGTATTTCTAGCACACTCCAGGCAGAATAAACTTCATCCAAGAGCATATGTTAATAGATTTTTGTTTTTAACCACACCGATCTCTGTCCGACCCCCCATAATATTTGAAGCGTTCCCGCCAATGCTTTTAGTTCTCCTCTGTTCCCTCTACCATCCCCTCCCGACCCAAGTATAGCCGTGCCAGGCACGGTTTATATTCTAGGTTAGAGCTGGGTATTTGTTGTCGTAGTCTATAAGCGGAGACCAAATTGTGTGGAATTGGAGAAGCTTCCCTTCCCTTGCCACCGTCACTTTCTCGACACCATCACATCCCAGAACTTCCCCCACCATATAGTGTTCGGTCCCTCTGGGGTTTTCCAGCATCGGGCGATGGCGATGCGTGCCGCCAATAGCAGCTGTGTTAATAGTTTGGCGCACACCCCCATTTTAGGATACACCCCCTCCACCGGGGCCCCTAGTAACATGGTACTGGGGCAGAGCGGGAGTTTGCTCCCTGTTATATCATCTATCGCCCCCACAATAAACATCCAGAATGATTGGATTTGGGGGCAGCTCCACCACATGTGGAAGTATGTCCCATGTGCCCCACAGTTGCGCCAGCAGGTGGGGGGAATGGATACCTGGAAATGGGGGGATTTGGGTCGGGGGTAGCGCCATTTAAATATCAGTTTGTTACGCATCTGGATGACGAGTGGGCTCTGGCCCAAATGTCCAGCCATTCTGAGTCTTCCAACTGACGGCCTAGGTCAGCTAACCATTGGGGCATAAAATCCGGTCTGTGGGGGGTTAAAAAAGACTGCTCGCAAAAGTTTTTATAGTCTCGAGATACCTCCTGTGCCTGAGCCCTCCCAGACCGACAGCCCAAGCGGGCTTAACATGCACGTGGCTTTGCGTTTGGTCCCGGGTGGGTAATCCAGTGCCTCAGCTGGAGGTAGGAGAACCTGTCCATCTCTAATAGGTGGAAATCTTTCTTGCATTCCTCAAACGTGCGGGGCAGGCCCCCCACATATAATTGGCCAAGGGTTTGCAGTCCCCCCTGTTTCCAATTACCAAAGGCTCCCAGGAGCATACTTGGGGTGAAGGAAGATTGTCAAAAATCGGGGAGAGGACCTAAGCCTCTCAGTATTTTCTTCCCTTTCAGAGCTTCGTCCCAGGTCTTCAAGGTGACCTTAGTTGAGGTAAGGAGAAGTGGTCATTGTTTGCATAGCATGTAGGTGACGAATGGGAGGAAACGGAGAGGAAGCGAACATTGTGCTTGCTCAATCTCCATCCATTTCAGAGGAGGTGCTTCAGAATTCCATGTCATTAGATGTGTGAGTTGAGCAGCCTCAGCATATTTACGCAGATTTGGGACCCCCAGGCCCTCTATGCGAGTGCCTCCCATCATGGAATTCTAGCCTTTTCCCCGCTCCAAATGAATCCCAGAACTTTCCGTTGGAGTTGATCTGTTGCCTTTTTGGCTGTACAATAGGCTTGGGAACAGGTTCATTTTTACAGCTGTGATCGGCCCATTAGGGATATTTCTTGTTTTGCCCAACCATCTAGGTCTTTCTCGAACTACTTTGAAAAGAGGGGGGAAGTTGGCCACATAGAGGTCCGTCAGCAAGGCCGTAATACGGATTCCTAGGTATTCAATCGAGGAGGAGTCACAATGGATCAGGCATATGGGTTGGAGGGCGGAGGGCGGAGATGTCCAAAGGGGTCAATCCCACCCCCAGCGCCACAGACTTCCATTAGTTTATTTCAAAGCCAGAGATGCTACCAAAGGGCTTGAGTTTGTGCAGGGCTGCTTTGATGGAAGGATGGACGTCAGAAGGTGAGAAACACATCATCAGCGTAAAGAGAGACTTTGTGCGAGGAGCCCTGAGACTGTACCCCCCTGATTAGGCTGTTACGCCGAATATGCAGGGCTATTGGTTCCATAACCAGGGGGAACAAGAGAGGGAAGAGGGGGCAGGCCTGATGCGTGCCACACATTAGGGGAATCTGGGGCGAACGCATCCGGTTAATCTGCAGAAGGGTGCTTGGGGAGAAGTAGTTAACCATGATCATGCTTCTAAAGTGGGGTCCAAAGTCAATAGATGCGTTTTGAAAGCATTCCAGAAAGAAACTAGAGAAGCCATGCTCCGAATAGTCTGCGCTAATGAGTTCCAAAGCCTAGGTCCATTAATTGAGAATCGTCTATCAACCTTATGGACTACAAGTAGATGCTTGTCAACTGATCAGAAGGGGCAAGGCAGCTTTTAATAGACCATTTGTCTGGACAAGTAGGTGGGTGCCAGTTTGTTTACACGTTTAAACAGCAAGCATATGATCTTAAAATCAATTCTCTTTTTGACTGGCAACCAATGAAGTGCTCCCTGCATTACTGAAATGGAGGCTGTCTTAGGCGCCCTGAAATCAATGTGAACTGCTGTGTTTTGAGCCCTCTGGAGGCGAAGGATTTGTCTAACTGGAATACCAGAAAGAATTGAATGTAATTACTATATCTGTAATTTAACAATGCTGTGATACCTTCGGGTTTGGGTGGTTCAAAAATGTAATAAATAAATAAATAGGGCCATTCCCATAATCCAATCTCAAGTTCACCAATGCACCTACTACGATTGCATGATCTGTCTGAGATATAAATGGGAGCACATGTCGACGAAGTCATAAGGAGTAAATAATAGCTTGAATGTTAGCTCCTACTTGTTGGTCGCAACCTAGATTTGAGTGCCATAGGCATCCTAGGTTTTTGACCTTCGGTACAAATGCCACTGGTATGCCAAAAGTACAATGTGGACGTGGCCTACAAGCCAAATCTCCCAATAAATGTTTAGGCCCGAGTAACTTGAGCTCAGTTTTATTTGGATTCAATTTAAGCCTGTTCATTGGCATCCACAGACTACATTACACAACCTTGTGCAGAAATTCAGGTGATATACTCACTCATATATATATCTGGGTGTCATCTGCTTATGAGTAGTATCCCAGGTCGTATTTTCTAAAAATAACCATCAGGGCATACATATATATGTTAAATAACAGTGGAAACAGAACAGAGCCCTGTGGGACGCCACAATCCATTGAAATGGAATCTGATAGATAGTTTGCCATTTTGACCAGTTGATGACGGTTGGACAGAAATGATCAAAACCATTTCAATGTATGCTCAGAAACTCCTGCAACCTCACCCAGTCTGGACAGTACGATGTTTGAGTTCACAGTTTCGAATACTCCTAAGAGATCGATCATCACCAGTAAAGTTAGTGCTCCTTCATCAGCATTTTGATACATTTTGTCCCATACCGCCATCAAAGCAGTCTCAGTCCCATGGATTGGCCAGAATCCACATTGAAAGGTGTCAACACTGCTGATTTTACAACACGCTCCTGGAGCTGGAACTACTTTCTCAAGACTTTTGGCCAGAAATTGTAGACCGGCGACAGGGCAATAATTATGTTTTTTTTTTTAGCAATAGAGAGACCGTGGATATTTTCAGCTGAGATGGAACTAGAACTTGGTCTAATGACAAATTATCAAAGGTGGTCAGAAACTGAGCCAAATATGTCACGTGTGAGCGCTCCACAAAAGCAGGAAGTGAGTAAAATGTAGTTTGTAGGTTTCAGATTTTGTACAAGTGTGGTAATAAGATCAAGTGTAACTTGACTAAAATTAAATATTTGCTCCACCGTAAAAGATGTATACTCAGTAAATTGAACTTGATTCATGTTTTGGACAATCTTATCCTGGATAGATTTTATCTTATTCTGGGAAAATTAATTAAATTAGTTTGCTCTATACGTCGAAGGTGTTAAACAAGTTGTAATATTTGAAGGATTTAAAAATGTAGAGAACGTAGCAAACTGTTCCTTAGCTCTATTCTTTGAAACTGAAATAGTTTTCGGGACGAACTTAGCTTTAGCCTCTAATATGGCTTTTTTGTAAGCTTTCAGTGCACATTTTGCACATTCTAATGTAAATAAATTAATAGATTTCCACCAAACATCTTTTTTTTACATTGCTGCTTCAAGGCTCCTAGTATTGGGGAGAACTATGGGTTAGAAGAACAAGTTACTTCTTACCTTGCAATGTTCTTTCGATGGGATGTTCCTCCGACGTATTCCTTATCTTTGATAATACGTTTCCAGCTTGCTGGCCTCAGAAATCTTTTCTGTAGAGGGCGCTGCGCGTCGACATCCGCCGAGTCGATGTCCCTTGACGGCCACCGTATCGGCGCCGACGTCACCATGCCCATAAATAGCCACGCGCGGCGTCCGTTGCTCAGTTCCGTTTTTTAGCATAAGAAAAGTCATGCCTGAATTGGTTATTTACCTTGAAGGAGCGTAAGCTGCAACCACAAGGGAAGTATTACTGCGGGGATGGATGGGAGGGGCGATAAGGAATACGTCGGAGGAACATCCCATCGAAAGAACGTTAGAAGGTAAGAAGTAACTTGTTCTTCGAAGGGATTGTGTCCTCCAACGTATTCCTTATCTTTGATAGACTCCCATAGCAGTGGCATGTAATTGGAGGTCGGAGTAAGAATGTCATGTATCCCTTTAGGGATGGACCGAATGTAATACGGCTTTGCCAAATCTGGTCTCTTGACTAGTGGAAGAATCCAGGTTGTAAAATTTTATGAATGGATGTGCGGACGACCATGTGGCAGCCACACATATGTCTCTGACCGGTACCCCTCTTTGGAGGGCCGAAGAGGCTGTGATACCCCTGGTTGAATGAACCCTCAGATTTTGGGGTGGCTCTCTCCCTGCCAGTTTGTAACATTCCAGAATGGCCAAAATAATCCACCTGGAAATGGTTTGTTTTGTTATGGGTAATCCCAACTTGTGACCTGAGTATCCTACAAACAGTTGGTCTGCTTGCCTGATCCTAGCCTTTCTGCTGATGTAAAAGCTTAGAGCTCGCCTTGGGTCCAGCCTATGTAGTCTTTCTTCCTCTTTCCCCGGGTGGGGAGGAGGGTAGAACGAAGGTAAGGTAATTTTCTGAGTAATATGAAATTCAGAAACTACCTTTGGGAGGAAATTAGGCTTCACTTGTAGGACAACTTTGTCCTTGTGGAAAATTGTATGTGGGGGTTTACAGGAGAGAGCTTGTAGCTCGCTCACCCTCCTAGCAGATGTTAGTGCTACCAATAGAACAGTTTTAAGCGTGAGAAATCTCAGCGAACAAGAGTGAAGTGGTTCGAATAGAGTGCCCATTAGGAAGTTTAAGACTAAATTTAAGTCCCATAAGGGAACTTGGAATGGTTTTGGAGGATAAACATTAGTTAATCCCTTGAGAAATTGTATCACTAGAGGTAGTTTGAAATACGATGGTTCCTCTGCAGAGCGCTTGAAGATTGAAAGCGCTGTGAGATAGCCTTTTACAGGGCCAACTTGAAGGCCTGAGTTTGCCAAGTAGAGTAGAAACGATAACACCGTTGGTGTACCACATGAAAAAGGGTCGATATTCTCTTCTCTACACCAGCTGCAAAATTTGTTCCAACGGCAGCGGTATAAAGACTTCGTTGCTGGCCTTCTGGCCGAAAGCAACACCTCCATGACGTCATCAGGGAGATCCCAATCCTTGTACCTCACCCTTTCAGAAGCCAAGCGTGAAGGTTGAGGGTTCTGATGTCTGGATGGAGAACCTGACCTCCCTTCTGCGAGAGAAGATTCTCTTTGAGTGGAAGACAGATTGGAGGGTAGATGGACATATCTAGAAGGTCCGGGTACCACGTTCTCCTGGCCCAGTCCGGGGCAATTAGGATCATGGTTTTCCGGAATCTTCTCAACCACCTGATCATTTGAGGAATAACAGGGACTGGTGGAAATGCGTAAAGGAGTGGAAACTCCCAGTCCACTACGAGCGCGTCTCCTAGAGCTCCTCTCGGGGGAAATTCCCTTGAATAGAACAGATCGCACTTCCTGTTGGTGCTTGTGGCGAACAGATCCACCTAAGGGGTTCCCCAAAGGGCGAAGATCTCTTGAAGGACTTCCTGAGCTAGCTCCCACTCGTGGGAGACTCTGCTCTGCCTGCTGAGAGCATCCGCTGTCAAGTTCTTCTCTCCGGCTAGGTGGACTGCCGATAGAGAGATTCCTTCCTGAATTGCCCAAAACTAGAGCTGCATTGCCTCTCTGCACAGTGGCATTGACCCTATGCCTCCTCTTTTGTTGAGGTAGTGCATGGCCACTGTGTTGTCCGTCATTATTAGGACATTTCTCCCCTGTACTGATGGCAGGAAAGCTTTCAGCGCTAGTCTGATCGCTCTCAGCTCCAATAGGTTGATGTGTAGTCTGGACTCCGATGGAGACCAACGACCGCTGATAGTCAAGTCGCCGGCATGGGCTCCCCACCCCGTGAGTGAGGCGTCTGTGACTACTGTTATCTCCGGCCATGGTTGCCAAAACAGTTCTCCTTTCAAGATGTTCTCTGGATAGGCCCACCATTGAATGTCGCGGGCTACCTTGTCCGGAATCCGGAGGAGATCTGTCATTCTCCCAGAGAATTGCGACCACTGAGTTCTCAATGCCCACTGAAGAGATCTCATTCTCAGGCGAGCCTCTGGCACAAGGAAGATGCAGGATGCCATGAGGCCTAGCAACCTCAAAAAGTCGAAGGCTGGGAGACGTTGGGCATTTTGAAACTTGTTGACCATCTGCAGAATATCTTGAGCCCTCACCTCTGGTGGCGAGGTTTTTCCCAGGGAAGTGTCCAGGACCGCCCCAATGAACTGGAGTCTCTGTGATGGTATCATCTGTGACTTCTTTAAATTGAGGGAGAAGCCCAGTTTGTGAAGGAAGTGGCAGACATAATCTAGCTGGGTCTGAGCTTGTTCTGAAGATACAGCCCTGATCAGCCAATCGTCCAGGTAGGGGTAGACGTGGATCCCTTCCCTCCTTAGACTCGCCGCCACTACCGACATTAGCTTGGTGAAGACCCTCGGGGCGGAGATCAGCCCAAATGGCAGAACTCGAATTTGATAATGAGATGGATTGGCACATGGAAATAAGCATCCTGAAGGTCCAGAGATACCAGCCAGTCCTGGAGCTGGAGGGCCTGAAGGATCAGGAGAGAGAGTTACCATCTTGAACTTGTCCTTCCTGAGAAACTTGTTCAATTCTCGTAAGTCCAGGATGGGTCTCAGTCCTCCGTCCTTCTTTGGTATGAGAAAGTAGGGGGGAGTACCAGCCCTTGTTCCTGTCCGCTAGAGGTACCGGTTCTATGGCACCTTTCTCTAGCAGGTCTATAATTTCTTGCAAGAGGAGCGGATCTGGAACTTTTCGAGAGCTGTTGCCCGGTGGACGACTCTGAGGGATGTGTAGAAAGGGTAGGCAGTAACCCTGGGCAACTGTCTCCAATTCCCAAGCATCTGACGTAATAGCCTGCCATTCCGTCAGATGTTGAGTTAACCTGCCCCCTACAGGTGTCTTGTGTGGAAAGACCTCAGAGTGGTTTGGGGGCGGCTGATGCAGATGCTGAGGGTAAAGAGGCACCTGCTGCTGCTGCGGTCTTAGTACTTTTGACCCGTCCACCTCGGGTGGATCTCCTTTGGCCTCTTTGAGCCGGCTGTCCTCTGCCTTTCCCGAATGTGGAATAATAGCAAAAGGACTTTCCTCTCCCAGAGGTTCATGAGGGGCGAAAAGGAGTTTGGCGGATAGCAGCACCTAAAGATTTTGCTGCTGCTTTAGATGTCTGCAACTTTTCCAGACTGCCATCAGCCTTTTTTCCGAATAATGAAGAGCCGTCAAAGGGCATATTCAAAAGTCTGGCCTGTACATCTGGAGCAAAGCCAGACTTTCGCAACCACGCATGTCTGCGGATTGTTGTACTTGCCGCCACGGCCCTGCTGAGACTGTCAGCGGAATCGATGCCAGTTTGAAGTGACTCGCACATGGCATCTTTGTCATCTTTAATAATGTTAAGGAAGGCTTCCTTTTCCTCTCCTTCGGGTATGCAGTCAGCCGCTGATGAAGCACACTCCCACAGTGTGTGACTGAACCTGGCGAGCGTACAGGTGGCATTGATGGACTTCAAACCATACTACAAGCAGAGAAGACTTTCTTTGCCATAGAATCGTACCTCCTGTCATCTCTATCCTGTGGGACAGTAGGGTAACTGGTCCTGCTGCTTGATGAAGTTGCCGCTTGGACCACCAGGCTCTCTGGAGTCGGATGTTTCGATAAGTATTCAGGGTCAGCAGCAGCTACCCTATACTTGGCTGTTAATTGACAGCAGGGATAACTTCAGGAGTTTCCCAGTTAGATGCAATCTTTCTTTGTAAGGCTGTATGGAAGGGGACCACAGGATCCTCCTGTGGACCTTTATCTAATATGTCTGTCAGGTCATCCTGTTGAAAAACAGGCGAAGGCGCAGACCAACCCATTAATTCAATAATTCTTGCCATCTGGGTTCTATAGGGTGTTTCGGCATGTTCCCCTGGGTCTGGCTTAACAGAATCCACTTCTGGGGAAGTGTCCAGCCCACTTGCCTCATGTAATGACTCCTGTAGGTCTTATAACCTTCTTTCCTCAGAGGTGAAATCCTCTGAAATAGGTAGTGTGGTCCTCTGCAACCCGAAGGTTTCCTGGTCAGAATCTTCCCCTTCTTCATAAATTGAAGATAATCCAGGGTACTCTGACCTCTGAAATGGTATAAAACCCATTTCTAAGGCAGAAGGAGCCAAACTCGTCATTATTGGGCGAGAAACCGTCGATGTCGTCGACGCCGATGTGAAAGGCTTCGAAGGCGCCGAAAACTGCGTCGAGAAAACCAGAAGAGGCCTCGAAGAACTCGAGAGGATCGGGATCCTACTCGAGGACATCGACGACTGTCTCGGCGTCGTGCCGGAGGCTCTTGGAATCACTGTTGGCTGTGGAGTAGCCGTGGTCTTCTCTTTCATCGGCGTCGATGTCGCCGTCGACGATGGCGTCGAGTCGATCGACCGATGCGTCGAAGAACCCTTCGACAACGGCGTTGATGGCGCCGATCCTTGCGTCGAAGACGGTGCCTTCTTGCCCGATGGCCCGTGGCACTCTCGGGTGGAATGTTTCGCCGGGTGCTGCGACTCGCAGCGTTTGATTTTTCACCCGGGGTATCACCCTCAGCTGTCTTCGAGGGGGTTGAGGCCGCTTTCTCGAAGACGGTTAACATTTTCTTCCTGAATTCCTCCCACTCAGCCTGAGAGCTGTGTTTTGTGGCGCAGGAGACCCTTTCTGGGGAAACAGAAGACGACGAGGAAGGGGATCTTCGACGTCTCTTTTTTGGGTGTCGTGATCTCGATGAATGGTGGGAGCTACTTCGAGAGCTAGAATGGGAATGTTTTCGATGGCGAGGAGACGAATGCCTCGACCGAAGAAACTTTCTAGGAGGTTTTGACTGACTTACCTCTCTCGAGCTTCCCCTTGCGCTCCTTCAAGGCTTTCGCCGTCATGGACATGCAGTCCTCATACTCTGAACAATGGTGCTCGGCTCCCAAGCACCACAAGCAGTTCCTGTGTGGATCCGTTATCGACATTTCTTTACCGCAGTCTCGACATTTTTTTAAGCCGGATTGTGGCGTTGTCGGTTCCGATGAAGATGCCATCGAGAACGAGTTGGTGTAGATTAGATTATCTGACTGAATTGAGCAACGATGTTCCGAGGCCCCACGAAGCGCGGAAAAACGGAACTGATCAACGGACGCCACGCGTGGCTATTTATGGGCATGGTGACGTCGGCGCCGATATGGTGGCCGTCGAGGGACATCGACTCGGCAGACGTCGACGCGCAGCGCCCTCTACAGAAAACATTTACGAGGCCAGCAAGCTGGAAACGTATTATCAAAGATAAGGAATACGTCGGAGGACACAATCCCTTCGAATGTTTTTTTGGTTGTCTAAGATGTAGATGAGCAATAGAATCACAGATACCCTTTAGCTAAGAATCACTTTCGGCATCCTTCTCTAAGCTTCATCCAGCTTGTGAGATGGGATTCATGTCAGAGGGCGTAGGCCATGACTGTTCAAGATTTCCCAAAGATCAGAAGAGTCAGGCTGGAGGACACATCTAGCCAGATATTGAAGTCTCTGATAATTAGTAGTCTGGAGTAGCCAAGGGCAGTTGGGGCTAGAAATTGGTCCAAATTGTCTAAAAAATGTCCTAACTAAATCCAGGGTCTATAGCATAAAACAATTTTAAACGAAAGGCCTCAAAATGCAGTATATTTCAGTGGTTCCTATAAATTACCACTGTAACACCTCCTCTATGTGTAGACCGATTCAGCAATATGGGACCAAGGAGTGGAACATAGCAACAGATGACTTATTGTACCATTGTTAAAAACAAGAAGTCCAAATTGCTATGTTCCACCAGATCACATAACTCCAATGCGTGGATTGCTGCAGATCTAGCATTAATTCATGTTGCATTTACTTGATTTAAATTATTGCCAACAGCAAAAACTGATGGCTTAGGTCGATAGACGTACAAGTTAAGATCACAGAGTGTATTTAATGTCCTCATTGAGATCGATCCACAGTTGTGTCTAGCATTTCTCTAGAGTAGCTTATCATTGTTCCCTTAAATATCTTGTGATAACGAGAGGGGATTCTGAGAGGGCTGTTTCATACTCTGCTCATAGGAATCAAATGAACATCAAATAAACGTTTATACACACACATTTCTTTCTATACCAAATCATGGGCTTGGGGAGACAAAAAAACAAAAAAAAGGAAACAGGAATTCTCAACCCAGATGGACAGTGTCCCACGGCGAATGTCAAAACAAGGTTTGCGTCAGCGCGAACATCCTACACAAATGGAGAAAACTGTAGGGAATGTAGTTTACTGTACTAAGGGAGTTGAAAATACTGATAAAAGTAGGCGCTAAGAGCACCAATGTACATACAAATGAAAATGTACGTTAAAATTGGATCATCGTACATAACAATTTTGTTTTAATTAAACAAACGTCAAGATAGCATCAAACAAAGTATGGCCTAACACTATTGTGGAGAATAAGGTAACCAGTATCGATCAGTGCAAACTTGCTTCTATACAATAATCAATTAATCAATACACAATCAGTTAATCTAAGAAAATCACTGTGTGAATGTGCTTATCAATCAGTGTGATGACCCACAAGAGATCAGCCTAGCCAAGATGCGGCAGCTCTCCACGGATGCTCCGCCCACTGCTTTCTCTGCAATAATATAAACCAGCTTGGCATTCTCTAAATATTTGGAAGGTGGGTTTGTGATCAAGGGGGCCATTGCCATGTTATTGTTCTTAATCATGGCAAAAATCAATCTTCTGTGAAGTCTTGCTGATGTGCATGGCCTCAAAGTATCTTCTCAGTGCGTCACAGGAGCAGAGGTGGCTTTTCATGCTGTTTTTTCACTGGTTTTATAAACAGAATTCCCGATGTATTTGTCAAGCTGTTTTTCTCAATTCACAGATCAGTTTATGCCATTATTTTTCCATGGCTGCCTTTTTTCACCCTGCACGCTGTTTCTGCCTGGACTATTATCCAACTAGACATCTGTCCAGTCAGCTATTCCAGGTGAAGGTTAACAGGCAATCACTTACCTGCTTTGGTGGCAATCCTCACTTTAATGACAACCTAGTGTCATGGAAGTGGCATTAGGGTTGAATTGGGTTTGTTAGTGGGTGGAACTCAGCACAAGTAGCCTTCTCTGGAACAAACTACTTTGAAGACCAAGACTATTAATTTATCCTGAAAATAGTCTTTAGTGTGGCAAACAACTTCCAGATGCTTCTGACTCATTTAATTAACTTTAAAAAGGCATTTTCTTCTCAGAACTGTGGCAAATTATGTACCTTATTTTGGCTTTTTTCTGCTCTTTACTTGCTTCATCTGTAATTCTTCTTGCCATCATTTTGCCATGACAGTGGTAGTAGCTGACCTAAAAAAGCCACAAACAAACAAAAGGGAAGCCAACGCTTCCAGCCAAACCCATATCTGTGTAATCCCAAAAATGTTCACTAGAAGCATTATTCTAAGTTGTTAAAGTGATTAGATTTAACACAGAGCAAATGAAAGTGAATATGGAAGTCCTAAAAACGGTAATGTCTCATAGGAATGTGACACTGCCCGATGCAGAAATGTGGGCTAACAAAGTAGAATTTAGCCTTGCAATTGGCGCTTTAAATCCAGTGAAAAAAGCTTTGTTGGAACTTAAAAACAGAAAATGACAGTACACAATTCACATTTCTAATCGCCCAGAGGTCACTGAACAGGATTACTGAAGATGCTATCTTGAAAGGTTAATTCTTGAAATTCTAAAAAAGTAATTTCCACAACAATTCAAAATTGATAAAGCCCATAGAATGCTATCCAAATGTAATCTCAAGCACTCCATTCACAACGAATGTGATAAAGGCCTGTGGCGGCATAATCATTTGACCTCGATTGGCTGGCAATAGGAGTAATCTCATCATTTGTAGTCGCATGAATCAAAATTTATTTTCATCAGGAATTTGCTAAAGACGCAGTGCGAATGAGGAATATATTCCTGGATCTAATGCCTACATTACAACAACTTGGATACAAGTAGTTTTTTTGATCCCACTACTATGAATCTTTCTAAAGATAATTTCACAAAGTCCTAATGACTTGATTGCTTTCCTGGAAAGACATCTACTGAGATGAATCTTCTTCCGGGCTTGTATAACATCTATACCTTTTAATCAACTTGTGTAGTAGCCTGTTATAACATAGAATAGATATGGGGTCTGCAACCTTGGCCTCTCCAGATGTTTTGGATTACAACCCTCTAATCCCTCCAACATCATCCCAAAACCGTATTCTCAATATTGAGGGATCATTGGAGTTATAGAAACATCTTGAGAGCTCCAGATTGCAGACAACCGATTTAGATAGTGGGAGGTATGAGACATGAGACATGGTTCTTAAGCCTTCCTACATGTGCAACCTCAACATAAATGTCATTCATCTTTGCATGTGTTCAGTTAGAAATCTCTCATGTTTTGTCCGTAACATTTTGCGGATGCACATTGGTTAACGCTGTGCATTATTTAGAAACTATACAAGAATAACAAGTTATCTCAGTGTTGATGACTAGTTGTAAACTGTTAAGGGATCCCCACCTTTAATATAAATGCTCTACAGAGGCACATAACAAGGAAGAACATTTCTGATTATCTGCACAGATACAAAATTGACATTTGATTCCTGCAGGAAGCCCACATTGGGGATGAAGACATTATGAGCATGGTAAAGAATTGGAAAAGTAAAAGAGTTGCTTTCCCTCCTAAAAAGGTACGAAAATGTGTGTGGCAATTGTTATGAACAGCATAAATGCTTGTGTACAAAAGCAACATTATTATTATATTAGGGTATGCAAAGGCATCATGAAGCAGACGGACAACAAAGTTAAGTTTTATCTTCAAAGTTTTATTCAACTCAAAAGGCAGGTTTGAGTAAGGCCCAACTTGCCCTATAATAAGGTGGGATTTCCCCACCTAAAGAAAACTAAGAATAGTCTGTGTCAGGAAGTTCAAAACAAATGTTGTCTGTGTCCAAAATCTATACTTGCCCTCACGTCTACCTGCATACACTGTTTAGGCATCATAAATAAATAGTGTTCAAAGTAAAGTTCGGAGCTTCTTCCAGTGCTTGGTTTGCAATCAGCTTCCCCTTGCCCAAGTTCAAAACAGTTCACAAAGCACAGGGGTTCCCTTGCCAAGGAGTTCAAATCTTCCAGCTTTTCAAAACACTATTCCTTTGGACACTTCCCAGCCCTTATGATATTGCTTTTTCCACTATTCCACATACAATGTTCTGTTCCTTGATTTCAAAACACATAGAAGTCTGTTCTAGTATCAACAGATGCTTCTTTATGGGTGCTTTCAGTAGCATTTCCATTCATGGGTGCACTCGGTCTAGGTGCAGTTTTCGGACCACACGGTACACCAAATACAGGTCACGGAAACTGCAGCTTCCTTGCAGCTTTTTCCTCAACACTATGCCACTCTTTCAACTTGACAGTGCTCCTTGATTTATCCACGTGTGTAAAACTCTCCTGACAAAGTCCAGTGGCTTGGTTATCTCACAATGCACTTGTTACACTTTCTCCTGGCTCTTGCCAATCAAATCATTGTACTTGGCGACCTCAACCTCGGATACCAGGACTCGAATGATGCCAAAGCCAGAGACCTAGCCAGTATTCTGGCTGACTTCGGCCTCACCCAACATGTTAGAGAACCTACCCATTTCAAGGGTTGTACCCTTGACTGGATCTCAGACATGAACTGCGCACTAAATATAACCTCTGTGTCCCCTTGTGCGTGGTCTGATCATCATAAAATAACATTCTCCATTAACTCCAGTCCACCCACTGACAAACCCAACCTTGCCCCGCCCACCTATACACGCAATAAGAAGGATATCACGGCTGAGAAACTAGTCCCACTTATCCTCCCTTTACTGAACACGGCCTCCTCCACTTGCTCTGACCCTACGGTCCTAGTTGATACGTACAACCGTGCCATGTTAAAAGCCCTCAACACCATTGCCCCGCTCAAACTGCACAAACAAAAACCGTGCAACCACCTTAATTCTTGGTTCACCCCACACTTCCGTGAACTTCGTAAAGAAAAAAGAAAAGCTGAGTCCCACTGGAAAAGCTCACCTACTCTAGTCAACAGAAATACCCTTACAACCGCCTCCTTCACTTACAAAGAAGCTATCCTAGCGGCCAAAAAAGAAGTGTATAACAAAAGGACCACGCTAGCACAATCAAACACCAAGGAACTCTAAGATCCTCAAGGAACTAGAGTCTCCAGTCGCCCCACTTGATACGTGCACCCATGACGCTGAATGGTGTTCCAATATACAAAAGGCACTATTAGATAAAATTGCCTTGCTCCAAGCCAAAATTAATATTAAAAAAGCCATCTCTCGGACTCAGCGGGTAAACCCCAGTCCTACAATACCCCCTCTTCTAAGCACTCCTTCAAACCTTTCAGCTTCTCTCCCCTTACCATTAAGGAAGTTGAAAACATTATCATGAAGCTTAAGCCATCCAAGTGCCAAGGTGACACCTGCCCTGCGCCAGTCGTAAAGGAAGCTGCGCATGATTTCACCCCATTCATTACCTCATTTATCAATTCCTCATTCAAATCAGGCATAGTACCTGACAACCTTAAGGATGCGTGGGTCATCCCTCTAATTAAAAAACCTAATCTCGACTCCAATAATCCCACCAACTACAGGCCCATCACCACGGTGCCTTACTTACTAAAAATTCTGGATCGTGCAGCTTATCTGCAAATCCAGGATTACCTTGATACTAATAACCTATTAGGGCTTAGACAATCCGGCTTCCGCCCAAGACACGGCACAGAGACAGCCTGATCGATTTGAAAACCCAAATCGAGGACCTGAAAGATAAGGGCAAACAAGTGCTTCTGCTCCTCCTCGACCTTTCAGCTGCATTCGATTTGGTCAATCATCAAATCCTCTGCCATCACCTTAAGATTTCCGCTCACTTCTCTGACGCAGCTACTTCCTGGATCAGCTCTTTCTTGGCAAATAGATCCATGAGGGTCTTCTCTCCCTTAGCCGCCGCTGGCCCAGCACATGTCCCCTGCGGAGTCCCACAAAGCTCTTGTGTATCGCCCACGCTTTACAACGTGTTTACTAAACCGCTCTTTGATATTCTTGACTATCTAGGTGTCTCCTACACTAATAACGCGGACGACAACCAGATACTCATCCCTATCACTGGCGACTATGTAACCGATGTCAAAGCTCTCAATGCAATCTACACTGTCATCCAGGCCTGGATGGCTCACCATGGGCTCTCCCTTAATGATGAGAAAACAGAGTTACTCATCCTAGGCTCTCAGTCCAAACTCACAAAACTTGGCCCAAATACAATTCCTTCATTATCGATGGAAACGTTATCAAAGTCACTAACGTCACCAAAACACTTGGAATTTACCTAGACTCCACTCTCTCTCTCAATAGACAAACCAATTCAGTAGTCTCAGCATCATCGTATACGTGTAAACTTATCACAGCTTGCCGCCCCTTCTTGACAACTGACAACTGTCTGATCCTCGCCAGAACCCTCATCTTGTCCAAAATTGACTATTGTAACGCTCTTTACTTAGGGACAAGTCAAAGAAACCTTGATAAACTTCAGGTCACCCAGAACAACGCCATTAGGGCAGCTCTCAATGTTCCCAGGCGCTCCCACATCTCCTCCACCAGGCGCAATTTACATTGGCTACCCATTACACTTCGCATCTCCCTCAAAGAACTTGTTCTAATCTACAAGGCACAGAACAATGCTGCACCTGCCTACTTGTCAATGCGCTTCACACAACATACAGCATCCAGACCCCTGAGATCTGCACAGGCGCACACACTAACCATTCCCAGCTTCAAGCTTCAGACAGCCAGAGGCTCGAGCTTCCCAGTCCTTGCGGCTAAACTCTGGAACTCTCTACCCAATGCTCTTAGGAATGTTCCTTCCATCCAATCCTTAAAAAATGAAACCAAACGGTTGCTTCACGAACAGGATGCCCTGGCCACTTCACTGTAATTCATGTAGTTGTTACCCTCAAACATTGTATATACTGTATATGTAGGCCGCTAGGCCATTCCGTGCAATGTTCTTATTCATGCTGTACTTATGTATATATATTGTAACATGTACCTATCTATGTAACATGTAACTGTAACTGCCTCTTCAAACATGCGCCCTGATGCCCCTGGGCAGGGTGCGCAATACAAATAAACAAAATACAAATACAAATAACACACAATTATTGGCCTTCTCTTGGCTTTGGCCAATGCTGGCTTCTTTTATTACACAGTTCTT
This sequence comes from Ambystoma mexicanum, assembly GCF_040938575.1. Taxonomy (NCBI): domain Eukaryota; kingdom Metazoa; phylum Chordata; class Amphibia; order Caudata; family Ambystomatidae; genus Ambystoma; species Ambystoma mexicanum. Next base: position 1,452,025,167 of record NC_090935.1, on the reverse strand, counting down.
TTCATCTAGTAGATTCACAATCTTTCTTTCGCTCTGAGCAATATTCACAAGTCCCCAAAACTTGCTTTCACTCTGTTCGGTATTCCTAAATGCTTATAATTGCTTTCAGCTCATTCGATATTCAAAAGTACTTTGCTTTCATTTCTTTCAGCATTCATAGTAAAGCTTGGTTCAATTTAAATCAATGTTCGTTATCTGCTTTACATATTCACCTGCCAGCCCGGTGTTGCCCCTTCTGGTTACACTCATCAGTCTTATGCTTATGGCTTGCAGCGAAGTTCTCGACCGCCAAAGGTTCTCTTCTTCCCATGCAGTGCCTTGCGTCTTCTCCTAGCGGCTGTCCGTGGCTCTGAGCCCCCAGAGATGCTCTCCCTGCAGCTTTGGACTTCCATGGCCACTTCTCTCTGTCCCGCCGGCTTCCCTTCTGAAGTCTCTCACCGGCCTCCAGTGTCCTTCAGTTCTGCTTCCTGCTGCATAAACTCTGCATCCTTTCTCCGGTCTCCAGCGCTCTGCTTGCAACACCGCTGATTCAGAGCGGTCTGCCTGCACCCAGCAGCTATTAACACTGCTTCTAAAGCTGACTCCATTTTCATCAAGAGCTCGGCTTTTAAATTTCCTGACACCATGATTAGTCCAGGAAAGACTAGACCGCTCATTATGAAAACAGAAGTCCGGTCTTGCTGTCCTCTTCTTCATCCCAATACTAAACTGGGGTTTCTTGGGGAATGTTTTACGGGCAGAATAGGGAAGGGGTTGACAATAGCCTATGAAGGCTTGTGGGACAGAAGGTTCATTATGGAAAGGAAATGGGGGCTACTGTCTCACCTAAGGATGTCCTCTCTCCAAGTTCCCTCCACCCATGTGATCAGGGTTGGACTGGCCTATAGGGCAATAGGCCCATGTCCGAACCAAAAACACAAAATGCTGATGTGGCCCAGTTTTTTTTGTCAAACCAGGCCAGTTTTTTTGGTCAATGTGGACCAGTGTGATGAGTTACTTCACTATGCAGCTAGTAGTTTTGACCAGTGTTGCTGAATAAATATTCTTTAAAATGCACAATTTGCATCACATTTTATCAAAAAACTCCCCCTTGGGTACTACTCAAACGGTGTCACAAAAGGAATGAACAACCATTTGCAATGGTGGGCCACTTTTTCATTGGGGCCTGAGATAATTTCATGGCCCAGTCCGACCCTGCAGGTGATCCTCTCTCACATAACCACACCAAGGGTCAGGATACAAGAGTGATAGCCTTTCCCTGGCCAACCGAGAGAAGGATCCAGGGGGAAAAGAAGTGAGGATGCCCTCAGGTTCCTCACAGGTATTTATTAAGCCCTGTCCTAGCTTCAGGAAATCATAGGGGGGAGGACACAGTTATGGATGGAGATATACAAGGGAGTGGGGAACTAACAATGAGGGAGTGGGAGGGTGGGCAATTGGTAAGCAATGTATCTACAAGCAACCAGGGGAGAAAAAGGGGGGTGGGAGGAGGAAGGAGGGGAAGGGCAGTCAGATCACCCAGTATTATGTTAGATGGGGGGTAGAGGATGTGTGGACCTAGGTGTTAAGTAGGAGCCATTCCTTGAATGGGAGTGGCTTCAGCTCCTTCCTGAAATGTAAAAGAGGCATATCTGGTGTGGACAGGGAGGAGGTTTCAGAGTCAATACACAGAAAAGGACTGTCTTCTGGGTCTTTCCTTGCTGTACCGACAGAGTTCAAGTCTGCACACTTCCCTACTTCTGGCTGATCGCAGGCCTCTGGAAATGCTGAGTTTCTTAGAGATGTAGCTTGGGAACTACAGGGTGACAGCCCTATAGAAGATGTAGCAGGATTTGATGAAGATACATGCTTGCAGCGAGGGCTTGATAGTTATAGCAGATACGTATTTACAGACCCAAACATTGAAAATACAATGTAAACCTAATTAATGTTTATGGGCATATGTTAGATAGTACAATGTTTTGCAAACATGTAACTGTATAATTGATGCTTCTGAATAGCCATCTCATCATTTGAGTCTGCTTCGTTTAGAACCTCGAAAGCATAAATGGCTTTTTGCGCTGCTTCAAAGAATACTACCTTGGTAGTTCCTTGGCGGCTGCAGCAACCAACAGTGAGAGATTGCACCTTTTTCTCTATTCCCCATAAATTCTCCAAAGATTTAATTGTTTTCATGTATTTTATTAAAAAAATAATAAAAATAAGATTTATGCTTAGAGAGCCTAATTTAATATCAGAGCGACCTTAAATTTCCTTGAATATGGATTTACTGTGTTGTAAGTCTACTAAACTACAGGGGAGCATGAATGCTGACACTATTCTCCTAGATGCCAGCAAACCCAAGGTGTAAAACACTACTTCTGGTATTAATTTCGAAACAATAAAGCTGATGACACAATTTGGTAATCACTTGGATGCCTTAAAGGCTTCTGAGAGTGGCACAGCTAATTCTACCATGGCTCACTATAATAAGTTAGTAATAAGGGAATGATAATGTTTAAAAAAGAAATAGCTGGTGCTGATTACCACTATATTTGATCTCATGATAAGACAATATTTGCCTTCCAAATATTACATTAGGTGCATAGTACAATATTAAGCAAACAGTGGGTTTTCAATTGGCTAATCTTAAAGCTCAAAATTATTTCTATGCATATAGGTTTTGAAAATTGTTAGCTGAATACTTGTGTTGAGAAAAAAAGCAGAATACCAATTCAAACCAGAAAAAGTAGACATTATATATTGAATTGCATATCGTGTGAAGGCATCATGAAGCAAGACACAGAGAACCAATTGAAAGTTACAAAATAACACACTTTATTAGCTTAAATGTCAGGATGGAAAAAGGCCTAACTTGTCCCATGCTCAGGTGGGATTTCCCTACCTAAATGAAACTAACGAAAGTCTGAGTCAAAGAGTTCAACTTAAAAATCTGTCTGTGTCCAAAACCTATACTTGCCCTCACAACTAATCTGTACAATGTGTAGTGATGTCAGCAACCAAAAGCTCGCAGCTTACTTTCAGCTCCCTTCCCCAAGTATAAAACAGTCCCAACAAAAGTCTCAAAATTACCTTTCTTAGGTTCAAGGTGATACAGTTTTAACCAATACTCGGGTTCCCTTCTCCAAGTAACACAGTTCCAACACAAAAGAACCTTAAGACTCGGTCCTCAAGTCAATAAATGTCTCAAGTCTCACGGTTCCCTTCCCCAAGACTTAGTTTCATCATCACAAAAATATCCTTGTCTTCTTAGGATTCTTTGCCACACTTGTACCCTCTCTTTATAATTTATTTTCCTGTGGGTATCTTGGCTGTATTGGATTTAACTTGAGGATTTCAATTCATTCTTCTTTCAATGTATATTTCTGCTGTTTGTAGCTTTCACAAAATTTTATATTCAATAACCCTCTCTTTGGTTCAATTTTAAAGTTCCATTTAAATCAAGCTTTAGTATACCTTTGTTTTAGCTTATGCGTCAAAGTTCTATTCACTTCAGAATTCAGCATACACTGATTTTACTTGAATTAAAAGTTCCATTCAAGGGGAACACCGGGCTGGCAGGCGAATATGTAAAACTTTCGAAAACATGTTTCCTTAAACACACGACAACTCTGAAACAAAGTATTCCTGGTAGTTCAACAATCGACAATGGTTTAAACCGGACACTTCGAAATCACAACCACTCCACTCTGATACAAAGTATTCCTCAATAACAGAAATGTTCAAATGTTCACGCAAGGGGTTTCTCATTTGTTAGAAACTGACTGGTTGATGCAACAGCTTTCCCAGCAATGCAGATCACACAGCCTTCTGCTTTTGTTGTCAGGGGTCCAACGGCTGCCCCATAGACACGCCTTTGTCGACCTCATAACATAGGGGAACCAGCACCTTAAACACAAGGGAAAGGGATAGCCTCTCAACACAGCTCCCTTATCATGTTTTGGTCCGCTTCACAGAGCCGAAGCTCCCATGCCACGCTTCCATAGACCACCTCTCTCTGCAGTCCTTAGCGGCTCAGCATGCTGCGCATGACGGATTGACCAGCAGCAATTTTCCCAAGCTGCTCGCCTCTCCTCAGATAAGTTTTCCCTGCTGATAGCACCGGCCTCCCTGCTGCTGCTCTCTGTTGCTTTCTCCTCCTCATTTTATACACCTGCCACCCTCTAAAAGGTTGCAGGTGTGCTTTCCCAGTTTGGCTTTCCTGACGATGATTAAGGGACCATGCCTGACCTTCACAACACTTAGCATGCATCTTCTTAATCCCAGTACCTAAATGGTATAGTGTTCACTGCTTGCAGCTGCCTTTCCTCGTCTCAGTACTGTCAAGTATCACACGAGAGGAAATAAGGGGAGCTGACTTACAATAACTCCTAAAAGTCGGGGAAAGGTTAGGTTGATCGTCAATGGGGAAAGGGGAATACCATGTCCTATTTACGTGTCCCTTACTCTTCCTCACTCTCTTTCTGAGTCTTCGAGGTTTATCATTCTTCCTGACGCTACTCTGGCCAAAAGAAGTGGGGTAACAATATCCCACAAAGATTTCTGGGACTATGGGTTCATTATGAAATGGGAAGAGGAAATACTGTGTCTCACCTGAGGACATCTCATTCCCACTCCCAAGGATCCTCCATCCAGGCGATCCTCCCTTACTTCTCCACCCCCAGGGTCAGGATCCAAAAGCGATGGCTTGTCCCTGCACACCTGAGAAGGGGACCCAGGGGGAATATATGTGAGGACGTCTTCTGGTTTTTCACAATGGGTAGCTACCGATCTCATTGACAACATGAATGAGGTTTGAGTTGTTGATGATTTCACTTGAACCCTGAAGGTGGAATAAAGGATAAGGTGAAGTTACCCTTGTATAACTTTATGTTTTGTATGACCTACCCCCCGCCCCCACCTGTCCCTTTTCCACACAATGTGCTGTTGCCATGCACCATGCATGGAGAGGCATGAAGGGATCCACAGATAAATATGGCTGGGGTGTTGGTCTTTCCCAGCTTCCCTCATGTCTCAGGAGACCTTAGCTAAATTAGAAAATGCCATATAATATTGCTGTGACATCCCAGCAGTTTGTTATTAATTCCATAGTTCTCTACTGTGACATCACAGCAGAAGGATAGGACATCATGAAAAGGAAAACGTTGATAATGGTGTTCAAAGGGTCCAAGGGAGACATATTTAGTCCACAGGTAGGGCTAAATAACTTCTCTCCTTTTTATGCTAGTGTGTTCATCTCTGAAAAATATCAGCAGATATCTGCCGATATCTAATACAGAAAAAGTAATTCTAAATGTTCCAATTTCAGAGACGTTAAGAAAGCCATTAGTGCATCAAAATGTGGTAAGACTCTAGGCACTGGTGGTATCCATTAAGATGTTTATAAACATATTTTCTCATTTGGTTCCGCCCGCTCTTTTTTTTCTTTTTGCATTATCAGTGTTTGTGATGAGACTATTGTCTGGAAAAATACCTCTAGTTTTAAATTACAGGGCAATTTTGGCATTCAAGATCTAGTGCACAATCTATATAAATAGTGTAATCTATTAATTGATCATTTTATTTGGATACCATCATTCGTAAATGTCAAAGGATGATTCCCGGGTAGTAAAACAAGACTTTTGTCACGTGCGCTTTCTCAGGTACACTGATCTCAAATACCTTTGGGTTTGCTGGCCCTTGATGCTGAGAAATTATTTGATAAGGTTTCTTGAAAGGTTCTTAAACGTTTCTGTCTAGGTTAGTGCGGTGAGGTTATTAATTAATGGCTTCTTAACAGATACCTTCTATCTTCAAAGATACACCCATCAAAGGTGCCCTTTGTCCCTCTTGTTTTTCCTTTTGGCTATAGAATTGTTTGTGTGTTTATTTTGCAATTCTATCTTTCATATTTCTGGGTATCAAAATAAATAATATAACCCTAAAGGTCTGTGACTTTGGAAACCATCAACTTCAATCCCTTGAGCAGGTTGAATCATTTAGAATTACTCAATAATTTCAAGCAATGCTCTAAATTTAAACAAAACTCATTTTTTTCCAAGAAACACAAATTGCAGCAAAGACATGCTAGGTAACCAAATATTTGTATGGAAAAGTAATTAATTGAATAATTACATATTTTTCTCTGCCTCTCTTAAGGAAATGGTAAAAGTAACAGTGTGTCAGTAAAGGAGCAAATTCAACAGGCGTCCAAGGTTCAGTTCACAGTGGAACCTATTAACTATTTGAAGTGAAGACGTCTCGCACTACGACAGACCTATATACAGCTAATTTCCCTGTGCACCTATGGAGCTTTGAGGAAGATCTTTGTAGTTGGGATAGGCATGACCTGTCCTGGTTGAGTTGGGTAGGGTAACAGCTGTTGAACTGTTTGGTTCCCAGGTTGCTTTACTGATGTCAGGCAGTCCCGGTCAAAATCCCATTCCCAGTACAACGACAACTTCAACACAAAATGTTAACCTTTATTTGGGGGGGTAGAAGGCCATAGTCTCAAGATCAGTGTTACTTCGGGATGCTAGGAGAGGGGTGTAGGCATCCCAAACGTTATGCGTTATATATTGGCATATGTGAGAAACCAGAGAGCATTCTGACATCTATTCCCCGGGCATCCTCTGTTCAGGTGGCCATGGACGGGCATCACTTTTGAATCCCAAGCCTGGGGGCGGACAAGCAAGGGAGGATCACCTGGGTAGAGGGTCTCTTGGGACTGTGGAGAGAATGCCAAAGGACACAACATGGTATTACCCGCCCTGATGACAATTCATCCTACCTCCCCTATCCTTTTAGGCTACTGTGACAGTACCTTACCCATTGACAACAAACAAAGTACTGAGAAGAGGAAAAGGCATCTTCGAGTGAGGAAGTGTACCTACAAAAGAAACCATTATAGTACTGAGAAGAAGAAGATGTGAGCAGAGGCAAACCAGTACTTTCAATACATGTGTGACACTAACTAGGTCAGGTAAAGTCAAGCACTTAAAACTAACTGCCATCTCCTGCAGCCTATCAACCTTTGCTGGGAGTATAAAACAGACACAGGGACCACAGAGCGTGAGGAGCGGCAGGAAGGGGTGCCGTGTCCGAGAGTGTCCCTGAGAGAATGGAGTGGTGAGCCGTGAGCAGTGGTTACAGGAAAGCAGCAGTGTGGCCAGGGATCCAGTGGAAGAAGCTGCATAGGCAGGCGGTCACTGTAACACGCAGAATTGCTTGTTACTCTATCTGGAAGCACCAGCCCAGGGTTGGCAGACAGGCAGGTGGAGCAGCCCTACCTTTTACGAGCAGGAACAAAAACGCCATAGAGCCAGACACAAATGCCAGTGAGTTTCAAGGGCCGAATCCAACCCGCTGCATGTCTAATCTGAAGATACACTGTGACCGCGCAGTCGTGTGCGGCAGGCTGCTAAGTTGTACAGTGTGAAACTGAAGGAGAGCGCCTGGCCAGTAATGTAAAACAACATAACATTGTAATAGGGCTGAATCTCCTGAAACCGCCGAGTGAAAAGCTGCTGAGGGGAGCTAGCAAAGTGGGAGCAAAAGCTGGCGAAGAATATAAGAACGGCTGTGGAAGTCAGAAATGGACAGAGAAGCCTAGCAAAGTGTGGATCTGATGAGGAGGCCGGAGAAGGAATAAAGAGAACGATAAAGACGATAGGAAGGCTGAAGAGCTTGAATCATTAATAACCACAGTGAAGTGCCCTGGATTATACAAAAGCAAGTTGTCAAAGTAAAAGAAGAAGCTGAGGGCAGCGCTGGGGTGACTGGTTGCGTGACCAGCAATGGGTGGACGATGTGGTCTAAAACTGCGTCTAGACCGGGAAGCCCGAATATATAAAGAAAAGCCCTAAGCCCAACGTTATGCTAAGGATAAAAGAGCCACTGGCAGCGTGACCTGTTCTGGGTGGACCATGCGGTCTAAAACTGTGCCACGACCAGGAGTTTTAAGGTGAGAAGAACCTGTGAATTTTGTTTTGTGAGCAATAACTGTTTTGAGCTTTGGGTAGGGAACCCTGAGCCTTAAATGAATATAACCAGACTGTTTCTTGTGATTTTTGTGAACTTCTGATAACTGGATACTTCATGAGCTGGTACCTGAAGATTGGGGAAGGGTGCATGAACCTCTTATGAATCTTCTTTTTTTTAACTGAACTTATGCCAGTAAACCTTGTGTGGATTATAACCAGAGGGTACGAGCTTACTATTTGAACTTCAGTATGACTTGGAAAAGGGAGCTAGCCAGTGCTCCGAACATTATGTTATTCACTTCTTCAGTTGAACCATCCCTTCAATATGGTGGTCTCTTAGTTGTGAGGCCAAGCATAGGTTTGGACACAAACAGCCTTTTGGATTTGGACACCCTGACTTTGATGATCCTTAGTTTATTTAAATGTTTCTGGACTCTCCTCAAAATGTTCAAAGCTAACTGGTAGATTCTGATAAATGTTAACATCCCCCCAAATCCTTTGAAGGCACAAACAGATTTTTAAAAAAAATTATTTTGATATATTCATCATTATAATCAAAAACAGGAGAAAGACACAGAAACGAACACAAATCAAGAGCAGCATCAAACTAAATCCCCTCCCCACACCATATCGCCAATGGATCCCTCCACCCAGCCATATCCCCCGCCACAGATTAACCGTAAATGTCCAAGAGCTTAAGTCTCTGGGGGCACCATTGCTCCCTAAAGTCAGCTTTCAAGTATGCCAGTGTTTCTCCCCAATCTGCCGGGAAATTCTCCAGCCTGTTATTTACTGCATAATATGCCCATTCCATCGAAACTATATCCCACATTTTCCTTAACCAATCTTGCTCCGTTAGGATCGTGGGGCTTTTCCACCTCTGAGCGATGAGGGCCATCACGGCCAACGTGAAGATAACTTTTGCCTTGGTTCTACCCTTCCCCTCTTCCTCGCCCCCAATCCTCTCTTCCCCAGCAGAATCTCCCGTGGGTCCTGATTGGCCCCCTCGCCCAGCGTCTGAGAGGGCCTGCGCAACCCCGCTCCAGAAAGGCCTGATGACTGGACAGTCCCACCATATGTGGGCCGCTGAGCCCCTTTCCCCACATCCCCTCCAACATTTTGCCTCAGTCGCCAGGTACATCGCGTGCAGGCAGACATTACCCAATGTCTGATCTGGAAGTAACAATGTCTCTCCCGTTCCCCCACCCCAAATTCCTGTTTGCATTCCTCGAACGTTTTCACTCTTTCACCACCAAACATATCCCTCAGTATTCTACAGCCCCCTCTCTCCCACTGTACCAATGCCCCTTGCTCCAACCCCGGTGTGAAGTCCCCATTATTGAAGATTGTGGTGAACGGAGACGGAAAGGTCGTGATCCCCCGCTTCTCCAGTGCCCTGTCCCAGTTATCCACCACTCTCTACGTTATCGCACTTAAATATAAATGCGATGGCCTCAGTCTTCGCGGGAGCCATAATACTTCCCCCCAAATGATGGCGAGCTACAGCCCTATCCATTTTTACCCAGTGCTTAAGATAGGTAAGCAGCTAACAGCAGCCTGGATAAACGCGGCCTCTTCCCCTCCCAGATGAACTCTTTGGCAGCCTTATCTAGTCTCTTGAAAAAAACTTTCCGGAACTGGAAAGGGGATAGCTTGGAAAAGATACATTACTCGGGGAAGCACCACCATTTTGAGGACGGCACCCCTTCCCAACCAGGACAGTCGTAGAGCGCCCCATCTTCTTGAATCTTTCTTGATAGTTGACAACAAGGGCTCAAAGTTGGCCATGCACCAACCCGCCAGAGAAGGTGTAATCCTGACTCCCAGGTAACGCAGCCCAGTAGGGCTCCACTTAAATGGGGAGGTCGCCTTCGTCTCTTCCGCCTCCTGCTTCCCTAGGGACAGATTCATAAGCTCAGATTTCAGAAAATTGACTCGCAGACCCGATAGTTCACCAAATCTGGTCAGTAGTTCTATGCTTGCTCAAATGGAAACCTTAGGGTTCGTGAGGGTGAGCAACATGTCATCGGCGAAAGCCGCTACTTTATGCTGCCTCCCCCCAAATGGTATTCCCTGAATCCCCTCCGCCTCACGAATAGCCAAAAGCAGTGGCTCCAGATATATTGCATAAAGTAAAGGGGAGAGGAGGCATCCCTGCTTCGTTCCCCGCCCCAATCTGAACGGCTGGGACATCTCCCCATTTACCAGGATCGCAAAGTGGGGTTCCTATAGTTAGCTGAAACCATTTGTATAAATCCCACAACCAGGCCCATCCTTTCCATCACCTGAAATAAGAACGACCACTCCACCCGATCAAATGCCTTTTCGGCGTCAAGCGCCAAAAGTACAGCCGGAGTGAACAACTTGCGCGATTTCTCCACCAGGTGGGCCACCGTTCTGATATTATCATCGGTTTGCCTCCCCACGACAAAGCCTGACTGGTCCTGGTCGATCAATAGAGGTAGGTGCCTTTCCAGGTGCTTCGCCAGGATTTTGGTGAAGATTTTTGCCTCTGTGTTTATAAGGGCAATTGGACGGTATGAGGTACATTCCTCTGGGCCCTTCCCCACTTTGTGGATGAGAGAAGTTTTTGCCTCCTCCATCGAGGGAGTGATACCACCCTCCTCACCAAATGTGTTAAACAATTGCGTTAAGTGCGGAACCAAGAGGTGGGAGAAAGCCCTGTAGAAGGAGGCTGGGTAGCCATCAGGCCCAGGAGCCTTGCTGAGGGGAAGCGTCGCTATTGTGGCCCTAACCTCATCCTCTGTAATTGGGCGGCCTAAATCCTCGCCTTCCTCTCTGGATAATCTCGGGAGAGGGAGGCCCTCCAGGAACTCTCTCTACAGCTGAGTGTGCGGGCTCTGTGAAGAATACAACGCCCCGTAAAATTCTACCAACCTCCCCTTTATCTCTTCGGCCTGAGTAAGCCTCTTACCCCCCACATCTTTAATTGCTGTTATAACCTTCTGCTCCCTTTGTCCCCTCAAGAGGCGAGCTAGGAGTGAGTCTGCCTTATTGGCCTTGGCATAACATTTTTGCCTGACCCTGAGCATAGCCTCTTCCGCTTTTTTAGTGCGCAAGATCCCCAGCTGTCCCTATATGTCTTCCTGGTTGGGGTCTCCTGTACACGCGCCCTGGCCTCTTCAACCTCATTTTCCAGATGAGTTTCCAGGCCTCTCAGTAATCTACTTCTCTCTGCTCTCATAGCGATGATTTTCCCCCTCAAGGTCGCTTTAAAGGCATCCCACCTCACACTCTGGCTTGTGTCCAAACTGTTGTTCCTCTCGAAGAAGTCCCAGATTCTGTCTCCTAGCTCCTCTCGCAATGCCTGATCCCTCAGGAGGCTCCCCCGGGAACCTTCAACTCCATACCCCCGGCCTACGCTTCCCGAGCCGCATATTGATTTGCACAATCTTGTGCTCTGCTATCCCTAGGGGGCCCACCTCCACATCCTCCACCTGCCCCACCAGACTGGCAGAGATCCAGATGTAATCAATTCGGGACTGTGTTCTATGGACATCTGATAGAAAAGTAAATACCTCTTCCTCGCCCCATATTGCACGCCATACATCGTGCAACCCGGCCTCCTCCCATTTCACCCTCAGCTGAGGAGATGCAACGGCGCCTCATTGTTACGCTCACCTGATTCCCACGGGGGCGTCGATCTGGACTGGCCTGGTGCCACGTAGAGCCGAGATGACTGACTGGAAAGACCCACTTAACTTCGTTTGTCGGCTCGTATGAATATCTTTCTGCAAAGGAGAAAGGGAATTAACCTCCCGTAATTTGAGCGTTAACCCACCTTCCCCTCCCGTTGTCTGCCCACTGACCACTCCAGATGCTCCCTCTTAATCTCACCTGATGGTTTGGAAAGATGAGCTCTCCATCCTGCATCGAGCGCAGGGGCGCGTAGACGACCAGTTACTTCACTGGCGTGGAGGAATTGGTGAGTTCCAGTATTGACTCTAGAATCCAATAGTTTGTAAGAGTTCAAATGTCTGATCTTCACTCTTTCCGATTCCTTGTAGGTTGCCGGTTTAACCACCAAGAAGAGTCCAAATGGTAGTTGGTGAGAGTCAGGTAAGTCTATAGTGGTTTTCCCCTTAGGGGCCGGGGTACGGCGATGATGCAGAGTTAACTGCGCCGACCCGAGATGAGGTGAGTACCCCCCAGTGGTAATCCGGTAAGTCTTTGGGGGTATCTTGTAATGTCCAGTGGTTTCCCCTTAGGGGCCGGGGTGCGGCGGTGATGCAGAATTAACTGCGCCGACCCGAGATGAGGCGAGTACCCCCCAGTGGTAATCCGGTAAGTCTTTGGGGGTAGTTTGTATTGCCCTTTTGCATTCCTTGCTCACCTGGCTTTTCTTGTCCCCTTAGATATCGGAGAGCGGTCTGGAAGTGCAGAGTTCGCGATGGAGTGAGGAAAAGCTGCACTGGATGGTGAGTTCAGCGCGGCGCTGCGAGGGGCGTGGCGGCGCGCGTGCGATGACTTCATCTTCAAGATCGACGGCGCGATGGATCAAGAATTCAGGTAAGGTTTCAAGTTTAAATCTCTTCTCCTTCTTTCTTTTCGTTTCCAGGTGGTCCAGGACTGAAGCGGGCGTGGCTGAAGACTGCAAGCTGCTGAAGGCACGGTGAGCGTTACGCTGCTGAATGCAGAATAATGCGAAGCACGTGCGGCTGTCCGGGCGTGGTTTAAATAGCCTTGGAAGAAGTCCCAGGTAAGTATTCTTCCACAGCCCCCACCCGAGTAGAAAGTAGTCCCTCAGGTAAAATAGTCCCTCCTAAGCCCCATTTGGCTTGTGGCTTCGTGCAGCATGGTCTGCACCAGGTAAGTATGCAGCATGGTCTGCATTAGGTAGGTTTTCTGTAATGAGCCTGGCGCCCATGGCGCCAGTACTGACTTTATCCTTATGAGCCTGGCGCCATAGGCGCGAGGACTGCACCCAAACAGCCCCTAACTGGGGTTTTTGGGCATGCTCCAAATGGCATGATGCCTGCTTCCGGGGTTGCTGGGCCTGGTCTGGCTTCTCGGGGGGAGGCATCATGACAGCCGTTCACATTCGTGCCGGGACCGGTCCCCCTTCCTATCCCAGGCAAGATTAAAATCCCCATCACTATCACCTGTCCCCTAGCAAAATTCTCTAAAGTGCCCAAAGTATCCCGCAAGAATTGGTCTTGGCCCACATTGGGGGCATACACCGAGGCAATAGTATATTGAGACCCCAATTTCTCCCCCCTCACCATAATTTATCTCCCATTGCTGTCCCTGAGGATATCATGGGGTCTAAAGTTAACTCCCTTCCCAAAAGCCAGGGCGACTCCCCCCCTTTTCGTGGGGCCCGATGCAAACAATATCAATGGGAAGCCCCTCAGGCGCAGGCGACTCTGGTCCTGCTTTAATAAATGTGTCTCCTACAGCGCCAGCACGTCTGGCTTTTGAGACTTAGTGACTAGCTCCAGCTTTGTGCGTTTGAGGGGGGAGTTCAGTCCCCTCACATTATGTGTTAGCCACCTGAATACTGCGTTGAGGAGCAGCTCGCCAGCCGCACCCCCATTTTATCCTTACCGCACCTCCCTTTCTCCTCCTGGGGAGAGTACCCACCTCCTCCCCTTCATTCTGCCCCTTTCCTTTCCATTCTGCCCAGCCCAGAGCTCCATCCTCCTCCATTGGCAACCATGGCGACCCCAAACACCCCCCCACCCCTCCCCATCCTCTCTCCACCTATAAACCCCAACTGTGGGTGAGATCACCCCCTCCTCCCTCCCCCCTCCCCCCTTGCCCAGCTCCCCCTTCCCCTCAGTCTGTCCCACCCTCTCTCCCCAACCTATGGCTAGGACTCCCCCTCCCTCACCCCCACCCACTCAACCAGAGCAAATGCCCCCTCCGCTCCTTCTCCGTCCCCCTACTGGGCCACATCGCCCTTACTGATCCCAAAATGTTGCGCCCCCTTCCCCCGAGCTCCTCTGCCAACCTTAAGGGACCACCACCCCTTACGCATCAAGATCCAAATCAGGTGCTCCCCTTACTGCCATTTCCAACCTCCGCCCCACTCCCTCCCCCTTCCCGCGGGGAGCTGCTGTTATCTCTCGGGACCTTCCTCCTCTTGTCTCCCACCGTGGACCACTCCCATGGCCTTTGCCTTGGCCTGTTGTCTCCGGCTCACCTTGCACCACTCGAGGGGTCCTCATCGAGGTCAATCCTCAGCAAAGTAGACCCCTCCTAGACAGACGTTATCCGTTTCTGTGAGCCTTCCCAATCAAATACAAGGCCAAATGGAAATGTCCACTTGTAGCGAACACCGCGTTCTTTCAACACCTTCAGTACCAGCGCCATCTTGACTAGGGTGATATTTGCCAAGTCTTGATATAAAGCTATCTGTTGACCTTTGTACACTATTGGTTCCTGTTTCCGCGCGGCCTGGAGAACAGCCTCCTTTTGTGCGTATCTAGCAAAAGCAGCAAGTACATCTCTCGGTCTCAGGGTGGGCCCCTTGCCAGGCCTACCGACCCTATGTACGCGATCTAATTCAATGGCGTCCGGGCCCGCTTCTCCTAGAATGTCCGCGAAGATACCCTGGATTTCCCGTTTCAGATCCTTGTCCGAGACTGACTCCGGTAATTGCTTCACCCTTATATTGATTCTTCGCTACCTGTTTTCGACGTTCTCCATCTGAATCTCAAGGTTCTGGGTCGCTACATCAAGGCGCTGTATGGCTTCACTATTGGCGGTTGTGTCCTTTTCTATTTCCTGGAGACCCCTTTCCAGAAGATCAGTCCTTTCTCCCAGTTGCCGCAGGTCCCGCTTGATCTCCCCGAGAGCCTCATTGAGATCTGCCCTCCTCAGCTGAAACTGATCTTGGAATGACTTAGCCAAATTGGCATGTAGCACCTGGATCTTGCCCAGGACGTCCTGTCTAACCGCCAGGGGCGGCTCCTGCTGTGCCCCCTCCGTCGCTCTTCTCTCTTCCAAATCCTCAGTGCCACCATCCGAGCCCTCACCCATATCCTGCACCGACCAGAGCGAGCAGAGGGTGCCCTGGGACTCCCGCAGGTGTTGCAAAGACTTCCCACTTTTCCCTTTGTGGCGTGTAGCCATCTGTCCAAACTGTGGCCCGCCGTGTGGGGGCTGGCTCCTCCTTATACTTGACACCCCTTTCTCCCTCCGGGGTAATCCCTTCACCAGGTATGTCCACGTAGGGCGGCCCTCCAGCACCATGCCTCCCGTGGCTCAGTACCCCGACACGGGCCTCCTTCCCCTCCTACCTCCCGCCGCGCCACCAAGCTGCCGCGCTCCAAAATTATCTCAGTCAGGTGTCCACGCCAAGGGGGCCAAGAGACCACAGGAGGGGCTCGGCGCCAGTGATCTCCAGATACAGGAATCAGTGAAGTAGACCCAGGTGCCACCCCTCCCGGGTGTAGGCATGCAGCAGGACTCACAACAATATACGGCTCTCATACACAGAAGGCCCCCGTCTGCAGGCACATCTGCTAATGCAGTCACTGAGGCACAGGGGGTGTTCCCAGCCCGCAATGCTCACGGGGGGGAGCCGGGTTCTCCAGGGTCGTCACTACCGCCTCTTCAAGGGGCCGCAACATCCAAAGGAGCAGCCAAAGCAGCCCCCACCTCCCGCTCCTTCTTCTCTGCTTCCGACGGTCTAGGGGCCCGCTCGCCCCCTTGCCAGATGCCCGCTGCAGCCCCCACTCACCGCTGCATCCCGGAGCTCCAGGCAGCCTCGCTCCTCCTCCCCACACTTGGGCTGCTGGCCGCTGTCCTCCTGGACTGCTCCCGTCTCTCCTCTTCTGACCGTCGGGGGAGGGAGCCCGCCCGAAGCCGCGAGGCCGCTGGCAGTCACCTCCTGCGGCGATGCCATCCCCTCTGCCTCCTCTAGCAGGGCGAGTATTCGGCCGGAGCCGCAGGGCCACACCGCTCCCGGCCCACCGCCCGCGAGCCTCCACAGGCCGCCGAACACGGGCGCCCGCCTCCAGCAGTCACCGCAGGCAAGCACCTTCCACCGGGGGCCGTCCGGCACCCCCCTCCTCCGCTCCGGCCTCACGCGTCAGCCGCAAGGCGGGTGCGCCGACTTCTCCCTGCGCTGGTCTGCCGAACCGGCCCGGGGCCACCACACAACTGGGCACAGCTTCCAAGAGCCCCCTCCTCTACGCGCCTCGCAGTGCACCCCCGTAGGCGCCGGGAGCTTTGCCACTCTGCTCGGGAGTCTCTCACATCTAGCGGAGTGGTGGACCGCTCTGTGACTGCTCCGAAGTCAGGAGCCTCGGACAGTACGTCTACTCCCTACTGTCCGCCATCTTGGAATCCAGATTTTTGTTTTTAAATGTAAATTAATTCATGGCTTTTGGCAAAGTGTTTGGACGATCGGCTATATGTTTTGGGACATTAAAAAAGTCAAATTTATATTAGTTTGCTGAAATCTAATTCAGTTATTTCACATTTAACTAGAATTCAAATGTTGGGTTCTCTGTTCTCAATTGGTAAAAAAGTAATTATGTCTAATTGGAAAGTTGCCAAATTGCTATCCGTTCATACTTGGTGTTCTTGGGTTGATATTTTACAAAGAGAGGTTAAGCAGTTGATACTCTATTTAAGTTGAAATACATTAAATCTCATGGTGTCTTCTGGGACCCTATCAAGAGGTATGTGAATTCCCCCAACATCTGATCATATGATATATTTAGTTCACATTATTTACAACATTTATAAATACTGTACATCCGTTTTGTGCACGTTGTTTGCTAATTATTATCTTAATGAATGTTACACGTATTGTGCTCTCAATTATTTGGTGGGAAAAGGGTTAAGTGTAGTTATGTATTCATTTTCATCACCATTATCCTATGGAAAATATCATGTTTATTTTGTATTGGTTTTGTATGATTTATAAATCTTAAAATGAACAGGGAACTTTAAAAAAAAGCAAGAAGGGGGAGTACAGATTGATGGTTTGCGGGTATGGAATGTCTCTCCCGTTATACTATTTGTAAATGTGAAAAAAACATGGTGGCACAGGGGGAAAGAAATGGATAATTGCAATGCAGTGAAAGTGTCATCACAATTTATATGGCGTTTATGCTTAAAGCATTTGCTGGGTCTGCTCCAATTGCATACACCGAAACTGAAGGCTTATTAATGTTGTCAGCTTAGTTGGTATGGACCACGACGATTATTGATTATTTTAACTATTTTGAGACAAACTGCTTTACATGCACTCTTTTCAGATTAGCTTGTTTGATTTGAACTAAGTTTAACCTGAAGCGAGGCAGATAAGTGTTGGGTATATGTGAGCTTGCAGCTTTGGCTCTGCCCCCTAAATGTTTAGTGTAATCTGTAGGTACATTGAACGTTTTAAACATGCACATTATTTAAGATAAAAAATGTGGGTATTGTTGTGCTTTTTATAAAATGGATTCCAATTCACTCGGTGAAGGATGCTTTTCAACACAATTTTAAAGATGCATTTGAGAGATGAGGGTAAGGAGGACTAACCTGATTAAATAACTGAATATAGATAATCCTCTTTCCCCTTGAAATATTAGTACATTACATAATTCTATGTGGACAAACGCTGTACTGCCTCTACTGGATAAGCAGGTTAAAACGGACAAGTGCTGCAAACTAAATGCTCAGTCAGAGTGGTTTCAAGTACTATACTTAGGACTCCCATTCATTATGCGCCCATTGGTTCCCAGGCCCAAATTAAAGTCTGTGCCTATCCCAGCAGGGGTACAAGGAGCTCAGGGTACATATCGCCTAGGGGTGCATACCTTCAATGCGAAAGGCTGGAAGCACAAGGTCTCAGGCAGAAGCAAATTCAAATCCTTTTGGATTTGCCAGGTAGGCTGGAGGAGGAAGAATGGGATGAACCTACATATCCAAGCATGCTGAAGCAGCAGCCATTTTAAGAATGCAGATATAACACCTGGCCAGTCTCAGTCTTGCTGCTCAAAGTCCAGGAACCCATAATTAAAAGCTGTCTTCTCTATGCCCCCTGCAGACCAGATGTGACCCCATAAGGGAGCTTAATGGAGGAATGCAGACCCATTTGCAGAGACTTTGCAAGGGTCATTCCGGCATCTCTTGCTTTTCTGCTCAGCATTAAATGTTAAGGGCTCATATTTCTTACTGATTGTGGGGCCAACATACTGAGGCAGCAGTCCAAGATGCACAGGCCTCAGTGAGCATCTTGGACTTTATTTCTAGATAATGGGACAAATCTGTACAATTTGGCCCTTCACCCCATAGGGGAGCCACCCTCTTTGAGGCTAGGGATGTGAGCCCGCTTAGCAAAACCCTCCGTAGGGATCTGGGCAAGTGGGACATCACTGGGAGTGACTCCCCTCTTGGGGAAAAGGACTACCATTCTGATAAAGAACTCCCAGTCCAAAACACAATGTCTGCCTGTATGGGTGTTGGAAAGACTTTGTTATCCCCTGTTCTGACTATAACAAACAGGGACCCTTCTTTCACTCTTTTGGCTTCAGCTAATGCTGAACATCATCTGAATTTCATACTCAAAGAAGACAGACACATTTCTGTTGTTTCTGATGACGTACATAAGAGCAGAGTCAAGGAGAGACTCATACGGAGGAAGGAGAGTAATCCCTATGCAGAGGCGAGCCTCTGTGGAGGGGTTGTCCTGTAGGGGCGGAGCCACGCCAAGCCGCAGAACCAGCCATGGCACTGAGGAAGAAAGAACCACTTGCTAGAGACTGAAAGGCAGACTTTCTGACTGAGTGAGAGGCTCAGGTCGGGGGAAAGACAGAGACGGAAACATAACCGTCCTAACTGGTGATGCAACCACAGGAAAGATGTTGTGAGGCTGGCGCCTGTCAATTGACGACAAGACCAGAGGATAGAAGGGAGCCCGGGTCACCGAGCTCCACATGGCAAGAGCCTTTGCCACTGAGACAAGCACACACTATGTGGAGTCTGAACAGATCAGACAAATAAGTTATGTGTGGTATGATATGCCCATGGTCATTCACCTATAACCAAGGTGGCTACCATTGCATTATACCACTGATATTCATACATTTTTAAGAATGTTAAGAAGTTTGTTTCAAATAACCAATAGTCATGTACTGTGTACAGAAATAGCAATTCAAGTGATAATTTTGCTTGATATCACAAGAAATACAAATTTATTGTGTTTGTTGGCCCAACGCATTTCAAGTTAATACTCTTCATCAGGGGCAGAACAGTTTTTTTCTGTAGCTGTAAAAAAAACAATAGAACAGATAACTTAATTTAGTTTCATGTAACAATTTTCACAGAGATGTGTTCAAAGTTGAATGCAATTATTAAATAAAGAATTTTACAAAAAATGAAGTCAAAGTAAGTACAATATAACTTTTCCATTATTATATCATGTTCATGTCCATAGTTATGGTTACCAATCAAGACATGTTCGATTGACCTAAGTTGTGCTAGCTTTGTAATGGTAATGGAATGCCTATATGGTGCATATCATGTTATAAAAATGCTGTACATTTTCTAAGTTAGGGTGTATCCCAATGTATGGAGCAAGTTATAAAGTACTGGCTTAATTGGTATATTCTGTCAAAGTTGGATTAAGGAAAAATATCTGACCTTGTGATAACTTTTTAAGGGGGAGTTCAAGGTGCTTCCAGGCGGTAGAAAAGTAGTTCTATCTTCCGCAGGGGTTAGCATCATGGTCAGGTCCTACAAAGTACAAATGTCACCTTGGTAAGTGTGTTAACAGTGACTTGTGATAGAAAAGGAGTTGAGCATTCGGAAATAGAACTTACCAGAAATTAATCGTGCAGTGTATACCGCATGTTCAAGACAGGTCTACTAGAGTATGTTTGAAAATGAATGCCGAACTGGCATAGATCTTCTAAATCTTCTAGGTACGGCTTCTTAACATCTAGTAGTGCAAGTATTTTGTATTCCATCAATTGTATAATCTGGGGAATCAGGGTGTTTCATCAGTCTGCGGACTACAAGCTTGCCAATTATTTAAATTATTGTAAATTTTAGAAAAAAGGGGACGAAGGAAAGACCTACTCTAAGACTTACCTACGCATTGTGGACCTCTGAGTTCTAAGAACGCCCAGGAGCGATTGCTACAGTGACCAGAAGCAGTCACTGTTTATATACAATGCTGCTCATGACGTCACACCGCGCATGACGAGCAAATATGTTAGTAAAACTAGTGAATCAGTAAAAATATGCAAAGAAGCATTTCATGGTATACCTCGACGAATAGTCTAGCTTATTTTATGGGGATCGATAGCTATAAAGGACGTGTATTGTCGGTCATCGTATTATGACATCAGGCATAATTACCATTGATATTGTCAATGTTGGATGTCAAGGAAGAGAAAACTACTTAGCAATGGTATTAGTAAAGATTTATATTACCTCACATGGAGGTGAGGAGATGGGAGCAAAGGGGTAACTGTTATATTCAGTAATCTACCGTGTTCAGGTGAATGCGCCAGAGATACAGATGGTGATCCACCCCGGGACATATTATCCTAATCGGAATCTACATATTGCAATTTAGGTATGGGTAGTGGAAAGTGCTGGACCATGTGGCACTATTTCAGATTATTCTAGCATGTGCCAATAATAGTAATGATCTTGTGTGGTTACAGCTTGACCCATAATGCCTACGGATAGTGTCCCTTCTGTGATACATTATTGTATGAGGCTATCCAGTCATGAATACAGTTTGCTTATGACTGTTCCCTGAGTGGGATCACAATTTGTAGTTTGAAGGATGTTAGCCCAAGTTATAAATTGGGCGTGTGTGCAGTCTCCTTTCCCATATGAGGGATCCTGGTCTGCGATTTCCAGAAATATTTTAGGTTTCAGACAATTCATTCAGGATACAGCATACCCAGTGTGGACAGCATGTCCAGTCATGCATACAGTTGACTTAGGACTGTCCCATGTAAGGGATCACAATCTGTAGTTTAAACAACATTTTCCTAAGAAATTAAAGAAGCAACCAATTATGCAGATGGGCGTATATACAGTCTATTACCTCAAGACTGACTACTCCATATGAGAAATTACTATCTGTAGTCTAAAATAATTTTTTTTACTTTCAACAATACATTCAGGGAACATAATACTCAGTCTGGACAACCCATTCCGCTGATATCCTATTGGTCTTGGTAAAACATCTTACCATCACACAGATTCTGCACAAATGCTTTAAATCAACTTTTTCCTGTGGATCTCTTTTTGTATAAATGTATATCAATCATGGAGATCAGTAATGTCCTGTTTTTAAATGTTTGATCTATTCGGTACTATTGTAAGACTAAAAAGTACCCTGTAAGAAATGGGGTATGTCTAGCAAATCCACAGGAACTGACTCTTGTTTGCTTTACATTCTATGAAGTTATCTTTCGCAACTCATCAAAAGGGACCCAGATAATATTACTCGTTGATACCCAATGGTGTCATTGAGTCCAAACGGTGGCTTCAAAATAATTCTCGTTCAGATAGAAACTTGCCCAAGTCTCCTCCTCTTGGAAGTGGGTGTACTACTTCCAATATCACTACTCTGATTTGTGAGATGTTGTGATGATGGTCTCTGAAGTGTCTGTATACAGGTAACTTGTTTTTTGTCCTAATATTCAACTTGTGCTCAGTCCATCTTTCTTTAGCTCTTCTTGAAGTTTTACCCACTTAGTATTTCCCGCATGGGCAACGTAGTGCGTAGATCCAATTTCTGGACTCACAGGTTGTGTAATGTTTTAATGGTATCTTCTTTCCTGTGTTGGGGTGACGTATGTGGTCTCCTTTTATGACACATGAGCAGTGTTGGCAGTTCAAGCAAGCATATGTACTGTTTTTCCATTTACTTAGGCATGTTTGGGTTTGTTGATCGGGTTTCTCTGCTTTTATCAGTTTATCCCTGAAGTTGTTTCCGCTCTTGTAAGCAAGCACAGGAGGTTTTGGAAAGAGTTGATTCAGATTGGGGTCCGATCGGATGAGGTCCCAATTTTTGTGTATAATGCGCTTAATTTGAAAACTTTCACTTGAGTATCTTAATGTGAGTATTTGGTTAGTATTTTCCTTGCTCGCTTTTGGTCCTAGAGGTTCTTCTCGATTTTGTGCTTCTGTTCTCAATATGGCCTTATTCAACAGCTCATCTGGAAAAACCCTGGCTGTGACTCTTGATTTCATTACTTCGTATTCCTCTTGCAATTTCTCAGCATACAAAGTAATTCTTTTTAATCTCAATAGTTGGCTAGAAGGTCAATTTTCCTTGAGATGTTTCGGGTGAAAGCTGTGATATTGTAAAGAACTGTTGACATCTGTAGGTTTTCTGTAAATTTTAGTATTGAAACCAGATTCCGTTCAATAATGACGTCCAAAAAGGTTTACCAGTTTCAATAGAAAATCTGATCCTTTCATTACACTTGTTAAGGTATTCCCAGAAGAGTAGAAGTTCTTCCTCTGTGCCTATCCAAATTCCCGAGATATCGTCAATATATCTTAGCCAGCTTTTGATTTTATGTTTCCAGAGTGGGTTTTCAAGGACATGGGTGTTTTCAAAGCGGTACATGAATATATTTGCATAAGGAGGGGCTACTGATGAGCCCATAAAGGTCCCTGAGGTCTGTAGATAGTACTGACCATTAAACCGGAAATAGTTGTGGCAAAGGATGATGTTTATGAGTTCAATGGCAAATGTTTTGTGGATATTGATATCCTCGTGATTCAGTAAAAAATATTCTAGTGCTAATTCCTTGGGTTGTGTGGGATGGAAGTGTACAAGCTGCTTACATCGATTGTGAATAGCAGTAAGTTAGGTTTGTCTATGTTAGGTAGGTTGATGGTTTGGGGAAAATGGGTCGTATCTTTGAGGTAAGTCTGAGTCTTTTGCACCAGCAGTTGTAACGCTGTGTCAATGTATACAGATAGTGGTTGGAAAATGCTATCTGTGCCGGCTACTATCGGCCTGAAGGGTGGATCCATTTTGTTTTTATGAATTTTCAGTAAACCGTAAAAAAGGAGGGTAACCGGATGTTCATTAATCAAAAATGTGATCCGAGTCTTTCAACTCACCAGACTTCCTATGCTTCTTAGAAGAGGCCTTTGAAGCTTCCTGCCCCACCGCCAATTTACCTTTGCGTTGACAGGAGCCACAATCGCCGGTCCGATGGTGTTATAACTGATGAAATTTCAACACGGTATGGTTTATCTAGATTTCCAACAAGAGAACAAATTGGAATAGACACTAACCTGATCGAGCCTTAACTTGACGGAAGCATCAACTGCAGAAAGAAAGGATCACCCGGAAGTCTCTGCCTCCTCTAACACTGGGAATTAGAAACCAGCAAAGGGAAGCACGAACCCCAGGGAAACCCTCTGGGGAAAAAAACCCTGGGCCTCCGAGAACGGTCTTCTTAGACGGGCGACTCGGGAGGTCTTGAACTGATCTTCTTGGAAGGGATACTCTTCTCAAGGCAGAGAGTGAGGGAGGAGTCCTACAGGACGAGAAAATGACAGGTAAGTGGGAGAAGGAGAGAGTGTGAGAATGATGATCTAGAAGAGTGAGAGCACTTACTATTAACGGAGGTGACTAGAAGTAAACCCTTCGCCTCGGGCAATCCGGGTGGCTGAGAGTTTTGGAATCCGATGGGGGACGAATTCACTGCCAAGGGAAGAATGATTAGTGATAGCCCAAAGTAAGGAAGGAATGGGAAAATAAAATCAAACGAAGATCGGGACTTACTTCCGCAAAGCGGACTCTGGTTCTGAATCGGATCGGGTGTGAGACTCGGCCCCCGGCTCGAACGAACGGGAGAAATCACGGGAATCACAGAGGGGACAAAAGTGGGAAGCTCGAGATGGAACTAGATTCTAGAGCAGAAAGAATGAGAATTAGGAAGTTGAGTCAGATAGCTTGTAAAGACTTGGAATGCCAGGATAGATTCTTACGAACTTAGGTAGCATCACATTCATCAGAAGCGACGCCTCGAAGCGGTGTTCCGCATCCCTTAAGAGACGTCAGGTGATCAGTCATGTGCTTCTGCCGGCAACGTGGAACGACTAGACTGTTAAAACGGTTCCCTTTTGCCCTATTGGAATTACCTAGGAACACATCTCCACACAGAGACCAATTATGCCGGACTTGCCATCGCAGAAAAGGTGTAACAGTATGCCCTGTCCTGAGGGCCGGCGAACCCGGCTTACCCGGATGAAGGCGAAAGAAACGTCGAACCAGCCGAGGGGTATGTACCCCTGATGCCGGTTCCCATGTTCTGTCTACGGGTGAGTAACCTTTCCAATCAACGAGGAATTGTAGACGTCCTCGATGATATCTAGAATCACATATACCTGCTACTTCGTATTCGACTCCCGAAGTAGTCATGACTGGAGGTGGCAATGGTCTGACTGATCGAGGGAATTGATCTTGTACACTAGGTCTGATCTGGGACAAATGGAACACTGGATGGATACGAGACCAGGAGGGAGGCAAAGACAACCAAACTGCCGCCGATCCCACTCGTTCTAATACCGTAAAGGGTCCAAAAAATCTTGGGGAAAGCTTAGAGGGAACCAGATGTTTGGGAAGGAAACGAGAGGCCAACCATACCTTGTCTCCCTGGTTGAGAATCGGAGCATCTTGGCAGTTTTGATCGGCGTATCTTTTGGCCCGATCTTGGGCTGTTTGTAGTGCAACACGTGCAGTTCGGTGTCCCTCTAGAGTGTCCGCAATTAGACAGTCCACTCCGGGTATTCTGGATGAGGTGGAAGGGCCAGACTGTATAAAAGAAGGATGGTATCCATACGAGCAATAGAAGGGACTTGTCTTCAACGTTGCATGCTTGGCATTGTTGTAAGCAAATTCGGCAAATGGTATAAGATCCACCCAGTTATCTTGGGTGGCCGAAACAAAGCAGCGTAGGTAGCCTTCTAAGGTCTGGTTTAGGCGTTCAGTCTGCCCGTTGGTCTGGGGATGGTACCCTGAGCTCAGAGCTCTCTTAATGCTTAAGACTTGCCACACTCTTTTCCAGAAATTTGATGTATATTGCGGACCTCGGTAGGAAATAATCGTATCTGGAAGACCATGTCTTGCAAAAATGTGGGTAATGAATATCTTCGCCATCTGAACGGTTCCTGGAATCTTGGGTAACGGAGTGAAGTGGGCCAATTTGGTGAAATAAACGATGGTTACCATAATAGTGGTGTTATGCGAAGAAAGAGGGAGATACACAATAAAATCTGTAGATATGATTTGCCAAGGTCGTTCAGGTATAGGCATTCGGGCTAGTAGACCAAAGGGGGGAGTGCGTAACGTTTTTGATTGGATGCAAATACTGCAAGCTTTAACATAATCTGAAACGTCCAACTGAAGAGTAGGCCACCAGAAATGACGCTTGATCAAATCGATAGTTGTTTGAATGCCACGATGTGGGGCTGCCCGGGTGTCATGGCACATCCGAAGAACTTCTAATTGCAAGGGTTGTGTGGGTACCAATACCTTGCCTTCATGAAAATACAACCCTGATCTTTCATAAGATGGTAAGATGCAGCTAATTCGTCACACCATTGTTGTTGATTTGAGGTCTCAGATTTCAGGACTTGGAGAAAATCAGAGATGACTGAGACAAACCGTGCCCGGGGAAACATCTTCTCTGGACAAAAGCGGGTGGATTGAGGGTCTTTGCGAGACAGCGCATCTGCCCGTAGGTTTTGTTTCCCAGGTAAGAAAGTAAACTCAATTCGATATGGAAGAAAGAAATGCGCCCATCTGCCTGTCTACTGTTGGTGGTTTGAGCTTGTTGAAGAACCTTTAGATTCTGGTGATCCGTGCGTACTTCTATCGGGTAGGGGGAGCCCAGTAAGAGATGTCTCCATTCTTCAAAGGCTTTCTTTATTGCCAGTAGTTCCTTTTCAAGTACCGAATAGTGTTTCTCGGAAGGAGTGAATGTCTTCGAGAGATAGGCTACAGGTCTTTCGTCCCCTAGTCTTGACCGTTGTAATAGAACTGCTCCTAGAGCATGGTGCGAGGCGTCAGTTTCTACAATGAAAGGACGATTCTGATCTGGAGTGACCAGTATAGAGGCTGAGGTAAACAGATTCTTCAAAGTGTTGAAGGCGTGTTGAGCTTTGTCGTTCCATGAGAAATTGACTCCCTTCTTCAGTAGTCTTGTGATAGGTAAGATAATCTCCGAATAGCAAGGAATGAACTTCCGATAAAAGTTTGCAAATCCCAAAAACCGTTGGATCTCCTTTACCGACGTGGGGGATGGCCAATCAAGAATGGCTGAAATCTTCCTCTGATCCATGGATATGCCCTGTGCCGATAAGACGAACCCATGGTAGGTGATCTGTGTTTGATGAAACTCACACTTTTCTACCTTACAATATAATTGATTAGTCTGGAGACGTTCCAATACTATATTTAGATGGCGGATGTGATCGTTTTGATTAGCCGAGTAAACCAGTATATCATCCAAGTAGATTATTACAAAGTGAAGGAGGATGTCTGCAAATAAATGGTCCATGAACCTTTGAAACACTGCTGGTGCGTTTACCAGTCCGATTGGCATCACCTGGTACTGTAAATGGCCAAAGGGGGTACGGAAAGCTGTTTGCCACTCATCACCTGGTGCAATTCGGATCAAATGGTACGCCCCTCGAAGGTCCAATTTGGTGTAAATTGCTGCTCCCTGAACCGCTTCCAGAATATCTTTAATCAGGGGCATCGGGTATTTGTCCAGGACAGTGATCTTATTGAGTCCCCGATAGTCTATAAAGTACACAATTCTTCTGTGTCTTTTTTAGGAATAAAAAAGAGAGAGGCTCCGGCAGGAGATTTGGATTCAGTGATCAACCCGTTCTGCAGGTTACAATGGAGATACTCTTTGAGAGCCTCTTTCTCTTTGAGTGACAGCACATACATGCGTCCAAACGGAATAGGTTGGTCGGGAAGCAGTGTGAGGTGGCAATCATCCCGACGATGAGGTGGTAATGTGGGAAAAAGGGGTTTAGAGAAGACCTTATAGTACTGCTGGTGACAGGGTGGCACATTGTTTAACTGATTGATAAATGAGGTTTCGGGAAGGTTAACCTCTCCAGACAGAACCTGAATCCCAACTGCTTCTTGTGCTACACAATGAGTTAAACAGTACTACTCTGAACCCAAAAAAAGAGTTCCTGCTGTCCAATTTATAAACGGGTTATGGGTGCGGAGCCAAGGGAGTCCCAGAATTACCAGGAAGTGGGCAGTCTTTATCAGGTCAAAAACCAGGCTCTCCTTATGCGAAGCGATCAAGCAAGTAATCGGTTTTGGTTTGTTCTCGAATAGGCCCGTAGATTAATGGACTGCCGTCTACTCCTTGAATGGGTGTGGAGCAGGATTTAAGAGTCCTAGCAATCCCGTGTGTGGCTGCCCACTGATCGTCTAAGAAATTCCCCGCTGCTCTGCAGTCAAGTAAGGCAGGGATACCTTGAAGTATTCGATCTGGTAGGCAAAAAGTCAGCGAAAGTACTATCATGGATGGATTAAGAATGGGCTGGTCAAGAGATAAACCTAAATTAGGTGGGGAACCAAGACTAGATTTCCCTACCATGGTTCCCTCTACTGCAGGGATTTGGTGTTTCCCGGCATCGGGACTCGTGTTCTGCACGGGGGTACTAATGGACAAACCCGTAGTATGTGAGAGGAGGATCCACAATACATGCAAAGCCTCAAGGTCTTCCTCCGTTCTCTTCTGGCGGGCATTAATGGACCCTTGACAGACCCTATTTGCATGGGTTCATCAACAATAGGAGACTAGGCACACTGGGGAGTGGATCAGAATGTGAACGATTTCCCTTTGGTCTCTTTCTCTCATGGGCCCTTTCTTGAAGCCGGTAGTCGATTTGCATAGTGAGGGTTATCATTTCTGCCAGGTTGGCCGGTCGAGAAACTTTGGAAACCTCATCCTTTAGTTCCTCCGAAAGACCCCGGCGGAACAAGGTTAGTACTCCGTCATCTGGCCATCCTATCTCCAAAAATAATTGTTTAAATTGGGTAATGTAAGAAATTAGATCCTTACTTCTCTGGCGGAGATCAAGTAGCTTCTCTTGGGTAGAGACAGAAATTTCCTGGCGACTAAACATAGACCTCAAACTGTTGACAAACGCTGGGTAGGAATCTAATAAAGCGTTTCCTGATGTAACTAAGGGGGTAGCCCATGCTAATGCGGGACCTGACAAGTGTGAAATTAGGAATCCCACCTTATCTTGATCCGTTGGGAAAAAACGTGATTTAAACGTGAATTGCACGGTGCAAGTATCCAAAAACCCCTTGAGTTTGTGTGGGTCCCCATCAAACCTGCCCGTACTTAAGGTAATAGGGGGAGTCTCAGAAAATGCTCTGGCAACTTGTTGTTTTAACTGAGAATTTTCCCGTTTGATTGCCTGCATCTCCAGGGACATCGACTGCATGGCAGCCATTAACTGCTGCATTTGCTGCTCCATCTTGCCAATGCTCGATCCTGTCCGTCTCTATTTTTGTTTTAGGCGCCGCTTACTGTTATAACTGATGAAATTTCAACACGGTATGGTTTATCTAGATTTCCAACAAGAGAACAAATTGGAATAGACACTAACCTGATCGAGCCTTAACTTGACGGAAGCATCAACGGCAGAAAGAAAGGATCACCCGGAAGTCCCTGCCTCCTCTAACACTGGGAAATAGAAACCAGCAAAGGGAAGCACGAACCCCAGGGAAACCCTCTGGGGAAAAAAACCCTGGGAGTCTGAGAACGGTCTTCTTGGACAGGCGACTCGGGAGGTCTTGAACTGATCTTCTTGGAAGGGAGACTCTTCTCAAGGCGGAGAGTGAGGGAGGAGTCCTACAGGACGAGAAAATGACAGGTACGTGGGAGAAGGAGAGAGTGTGAGAATGATGATCTAGAAGAGTAAGAGGGCTTACTATTAACTGAGGTGACTAGAAGTAAACCCTTTGCCTCGGGCAATCTGGGTGGCTGAAAGTGTTGGAATCCGATGGGGGACGAATTCACTGCCAAGGGAAGAATGATTAGTGATAGCCCAAAGTAAGGAAGGAACAGGAAAATCAAACGAAGATCGGGACTTACTTCCGCAAAGCGGACTCTGGTTCTGAATTGGATCGAGTGTGAGACTCGGTCCCCGGCTCGAACGAACGGGAGAAATCACGGGAATCACAGAGGGGACAAAAGCAGGAAGCTCGAGACGGGACTCGATTCTATAGGAGAAAGAATGAGAATTAGGAAGATGAGTCAGGTAGCTTGTAAAGACTTAGAATGCCAGGATAGATTCTTATGAACTTACGGAGCACCACATTCATCAGAAGCGACGCCTCGAAGCGGTGTTCCGCCTCTCTTAAGAGACGTCAGGTGATCAGTCACGTGCTTCTGCTGGCAACGTGGAATGACTAGACTGTTAAAACGGTTCCCTTTTGCCCTATTAGAATTACCTAGGAACACATCTCCACACAGAGACCAATGACGCCGGACTTGCCATCGCAGAAAAGGTGTAACAGATGGTCCGGACCTAATCACCAAAAGGCAGACACGGTGAGGGTCTGTGATCGACATTTTAGGAACGCAGTCGATACACTTTTAAAACCCCATTTTAGGAGTCAAAGGGGTTGAAGATAATGACATTTTCCTGAAGAAAATACAAAGTGAGCCGTTAACTCGATGCAAAGCGATAGAAAAAATTGAACGGAAGCCAACGGGCGTGGCACGAGCTACTTATACTGCTGGTGACATCGACACGCTATGGAGACTGTCGAGGGACATCAACGCCACAACCTCGTGCACAGCGCCCTTTGGCGAGAAACATTTTTTTCCAAAGCAGCAAAGCTGGCGAGATATTAATATCATAGATGAGGAATACGTTGGAGGACACAATCCATTCAAAACGTCTATTTAAACATGGCAATTTGCAGCATCTGCTCAATATTATAATGCAGAAATATGCAAGAGGAGTACAAAAAATGTTCAATCCCCAATCCTTTCCCCCACAATCCCCTCCGATGAGACCTTCACTCTAGTCCCATTACAAACATTTCTAAGGGAACAAACATCACATCCTGGCATATCGAAGCAAATTGTGTCTTCAGCCACATGACAGTAAAGCATTTGGGCAGTTTGAGAAGCTTCAGAACAGGTGATGCATAACCAATAATAGAGGAACTTACAAACCATTGACAAACAGGACATACTTAGAATTGTAACTAGGGCTATAAGTAAACTATGACCAATAGATGCACCCAGGGGTCCCAATAGACTGACAATCCAAGACCCAAAGATCCAGGAAGCCTTTGGACTGGTGGGAAGGAGGCTTACAGCGTAATGAATGTGGGTGACAATGTCAGTTATATTGCTTGCGTAACTTGGAATAAAAGTACAGCACTCGCTCTTCACGACTGCCCAGGTGCCATCTTGGGAAACCAGAACAATATAGAAAGCCATACGATTGTGAAGCAGTATGGTTCGGATGGTGTGAGAAACCTGAGGGTATTCTCACTCCCACTCCCCTTGGATCCTCTACACAGGTGGCCAGGGAAAGGTCATTGCTATTGGATCCTGACCCTGGAGGTGGACAAGTGAGGCAGGATCACCTGGGTTGAGGGTTCTTGGGGATTGGGAGTGAGGTACCTCTAGGCGAGACATGGTATCTCCCTTATCCTCGTGACAACCAGACTAACCATCCCCCGACCTTTATGGGTCATTATAGAGCAGTTCCCCTTTATTCCCCTCTTGGGGCACCTAACAGTATTGATATGAAGAAGAGACAACTGAGAACTATGACCATTACACACTTTCCCCACTCTAGTACTGAGACGAGGAAAAAGCAACTGAGAGTAATAGACAACACTTACTCTCATCACTTGGTACTGGGACGAAGAAGATGCATGAAGGTCAGGCATGTCATTGTAATCAGGGTCAGGCAATCTTAATTAATGTAGTACACCTGCAGCCTATAGAAGGACTACATGTGTATAAGAGGTGGCCTGCAGATGCATATGGGAGAAGCAGCAGCGGAGAAAGCAACAGCAGAGAGAGTCAAAGAAGGGGAAGCAGCCAGGGAGGGAGCCGTGCGAGAGCGCGAGAAGCTGAGACACCTACCAAGGTGCCAAGAGTCCTGCTAGGGGGACTCTGCAGGAGGGAGAATCCTCAGACGTGAAGGCGGGTAGCAGGCGCTGTCAGGGAGCAGAGGCAGAGCTACGCACGAGAGCCAGCGAGTGCTG
Organism: Ambystoma mexicanum; assembly: GCF_040938575.1. Taxonomy (NCBI): domain Eukaryota; kingdom Metazoa; phylum Chordata; class Amphibia; order Caudata; family Ambystomatidae; genus Ambystoma; species Ambystoma mexicanum. The sequence continues at coordinate 1,451,993,967 of NC_090935.1, read as the reverse complement.
AATGAAGCACCTGCCGAATGGCTTTCCGGCTCAGGGAGAAGCCGGCAAAAGGAGCTGCCGGGTCCGGAAAGGTGTCAGGTACATTGGAGTTAGCTGGTGTCAGAACTCTTCGAGTTGGTTTGACCCGTAGTGTAGGAGAAAAGTTCTTCCAACTAATGTACCCCTCTGGAGGCTAGAAACACATGCAGACGAGTCTATTAATTGAAAGACAGGATACAACACGAGACACTGGTGGCTGAAAAGGAATACAAGAAGGAGTCACTAAACAGCAGATATATTTCATGGCAAACACTTAGCTCCCAAACGGTATCTGACTGACCTGTGCCGATAACACAGCAAGTGATGGAAAACAGCAGGTCAGTGTAACAGTAGGCAGATTTGTAAAGCCACTGATGGGAATTTCTGTAATGAGATACCCAAATAGAGAGAAGAGCATTTAAGAGGCAGAACTTACACAATGTCCAATACGACAGACTAGCTTACCATGCAGCAGTCCTGTTAGAGCTCCAAGGCAAAGGAAGGGAATTCTCCAGATGCTTTGCTTGATCCATGGGAAGAGTTCCAGTGATTCCAGGAAGGAACCTAACCCGACGGCACAAGGACGCCTACGAGTAAGAGTACACTTCAGGCAGTCTCTAGTCTGTGTACTTAATGCAGACGAGAAGTCTGTGAACAATGAAAAATGTCCAGGAAGAAAAGGCAGTCCGTGAGGCGTTCCGGGTCAAATAGGGTGCGGGCGGCGAAGTACAGAACGCTGAAGCTAGGAAGTCCGTGAGACGGTCCGGGTGGTGTAGGATGCGGGCGGCAAGGTACAGAACTTTGAAGCAAGACGGTCTGTGATACAATCCGAGTCGTGAAGCAATAAAGTTTATTACGAAGAATAGCAGTAGACAAGGGGCAAGGCAAGACGAAGTCTGTGAAGGCAAAAAGCAAGGTCAGTACTGGAAACAGGAGATATGCAGATACGTAGTAACAAGCCATAGAAACTGATTCAGAAGCACCAATGGTTGAACAGGGAGGTGCTTATGACCACGGTGTCGTGTGACTGCACTCAACATTACTCCATACTGGGGGAGGATACCTACGACGATGTAGGGGATGCCAGCATTGCCATGACAGTTTCCAGGAACCACGTACCGGACCACATAACAGTCTATCATGTCTGCTCTTGCTCCTGTGGACATGAGCCCTTTGGGACGTTAGATGGCGCTTTGAGCGTGGCCGCGATGCGGATCTGGTACCGATGCGAGGATCGCTGCTTGATGGAATCCTGACACCAGGATGCTCCAAGGGACCATGAATGGAGTAGTGGTCCATGGACGTAAGCAAAGTTACACTTATTAAATACCGAACTGAATGAATTATGCAAAGTTGAACTTAATGAATACCGAATTGAATGAAACAAGCAAAGTTACATTTATTAAAACACTGAATTAAAGGAAACCAGTCAAACCTGCATATATTAAATGCTATAGTTAAAAGAAGGCAAATACTATTGATTTTGAAAAGGGAGTTACGTGAAAACAGTACAACTGCTAACATTGAACCTTAAAGTGAATGCAAATAACCAACTTACTAAGATTGAACTTTGAATTGAAAAATAATTGGAAACCAAGCTGAATGAAACACCCTGATTTCAGAGTTGAAGTAAAGGCTGAGTAGGTGCTTGTTATGGAGCTGCATTTAACAAATCACTTGCTTGGTAAAGGTATGTAATTGCATTTAAGACACCATTGGTTAAGCTGCAATATAGAACTACTCAAAGAGATCTTGAAGTTCCTGGTTGCGTGACCTGTAATGGGTGGATCGTGTGATCCAACAACTGTGCCCAGACTGGAAAACTATTACTTGATGAATAAAGAACCGTTGAAAGCGAATGCAAGGTTCCTGGTTGTGTGACCTGACCTGTAATGGGTTGACCGTTTGTTCTAACAATTGCGCCAAGACCAGAGAACCCCTATATGCTTACACGGAAGGTTGCTCTTTGGTAACGAGGAAAACTACTATTGATGCATATAAGACTTGGGGAAGGGAACCCTGGGCTGTAAAGAACTACGGAAAAACAGTTTAAAAGAGAAAGCTTAAATAAACTTCTTTTTTGTGACATCTTTTTGACATTGACCTTGGGGAAGGAAACCCTGAGTCATGCTGCCCTGGAACTATGTTGAACTTGGGTAAGAGCACCCTGACATTTCCAAAGGTGTGTGGAACTTTGGTAATTCAGGTCCAGAAAAAGGTTAATTGAACCTTGTGATAAACTGGTTGACATTTGGGCAAAAGAGGCTGAAGAGTAAGCCTGAGCTGGAAATAGCTCTGAACTTTTGGAACACTGTTTAGTTTATGGTCGATATCCCTACATATTGTTTTGTTTTAGTTGTGAGGGCAAGCATAGGTTTTGGAAACAGATAGACTTTTTAGTTGAACCTACTGACACAGGGCCTCATTACACGGTAGGCGGTAAACCATGGCGCTATTAGCGCCATGGTTCATGCCGGTAATTTACCGGTACCGCCTTGGAGGAAAGGGGAATTACCGCCTTGGAGGAAAGGGGAATTACCGCCCTATTTCAAGGTTGGGAAGGCGGTAATTCCTCCTTCCTCCATTGCCCTTCCCCATTCCCATTTTTGCCCCATAGGGCATTATGGGAATGGGGAAGGCGCTAATTACGGTACCCCAAATTGCGGTACCGTAATTAGCTCCCTGGTCCCTTTGCGGGTTGGATTTTTAACGCCTGCAAAAAGCAGGCGTTAAATTCCCCAACCCGCAAAGGGACCTCGTAGTAAGGCGGTAAGGATTTACCAGTACCGGTAAAGTACCGGTACCGGTAAACCCTTACCGCCTACCGTGTAATGAGGCCCACAGACTTTATTTAGTTTCTTTAAGTAGGGAAATCCACCATAGCATAGGGCAAGAGTTAGGCCTCACTCCATCCTGACATTTTATTAATAAAAGCTTTTGTTACACATTGAATCTGTTGTCTATGTCTCCTTCCATGATGCCACCCTCGCAATGGCTACGTGTTCTCGGGATAATAGTGTCAAGGAGGATGCAATATCCTCTACTAACCGTGACAACTGGATCAGGCAATCTCTATTTATCTTAATCCCAAGGGCTAGTATAAAATATCCCACCCAAACAACAAGTTTTCCCAGGCAGTCATTCTCCTAAAACGGGACTGAGTGGGAAACTTAAGAGTATGACGCACTGCAGACAAAATATACCCCACCTAACAACTCCCTTCCCAATTGATGGGTAACCAGGGATACATTTTATCCCCACAGATGAAATAATTCCCGTAGTAAGCTGCATAACTGGATTGGGAGAATGGAAAATTATATTCAAAGACAAATGTTAATCACTACAATGGAATTGGTTGACAAGTAATAAGGACATTTACTAGTTCCGATAAACATAGGACTTGGGCTAGTGTAACATATGAGACCAATATTGCTGGGTAAGAAAGGTGGAGTGCTGCTGGCTTAGTGCGTACTTGGTCCGTGGTGGAAAAAGTCAGAGGACCGGTAAAATCCAAGTGGGAATGAACATCCCTACAGGGTCCTGGGCCTTGGGACTGGGCAACCAATTTGATATCCAAACAGACATCCCCCTACTGAAAGGGAATGAGCGCAATAGGAAACCTGGAGGATAAGTTATGTGGTAAATGAGCACAAACCCAGCAATTGGTAAGATTAAAAATACAGACATACTACAAGGAAAGGTACAAGTAAGTATTTTCATTGTGAACCTGGGGATGTGCAGAAGAACCGTCATCTTCACGACAGGTAGTGCGAAAGGCAAAGGTTGCAGTATAGCATTAGTATATCAATATCCGAACAATGACTACAATAACAGAAATGGAGCCCGACATAATGCACACTAGGTCCAAACCTTAAATGTCCAAGTTTGGAAATTGAGTCGTACCACCAGTACAACTATTTGGGACTTGCAGGCAAAATTCAATTTAGTTAATCAAAACAGGTGGTATACAGGGCACTGTGGCATGCCGGAGGAAGGAGACGGACAAAGGGGTGGCATGGTATAAATGCTTCTTTATTAAACAATAAGCAAAAAGGCCTACCTCTTTCTATTCTAAGGGGTATTTCCTTTGCTAAGTAAAACTCAGGTGCTCATCGTCAGGGTGGTTGTCCAAACGAAAAAGTCCTGTCCTCTGTCCAAAACTACCTAACTCTAGCCCTACAGGGCATGCCACAGTGCCCTGTATACTACCTGTTGTGATGAACTAAATTGAATTTTGCATGCAAGTCCCAAACTGTTGTACTGGTGGTATGACTCAATTTCCAAACTTGGACATTTAAGGTTTGGACCTGGTGTGCATTATGTCGGGCTCCATTTTCAAACAACATAACGAACACCAGGAGAATCACTGCCTTCTCCTGGTTCACTGGTATCCACCTTGGGGATTGTGTTTAAAAGTCTTAACTAAGAGTTCATGTTCCACAAAGATACAGAATACCAGCATATAGACCAGGAGGATGGCTCCCTCTTCCTTGTCCAATAGTTAAGAGTCTTTGCTAATGTCTTTAGCAACCTTTGCCCTAAGAACAGGCCCGCCAGTTGCACACCTGCACTGCCTCCCCGGCAACCCTTGCACCTGGGGACTGTTTTCTGTATCTCTACAGTCCCCCTACCAGCACTTACGTATGCACTTACCTTGCACTTGCCACCTCTGGCCGTTTTACTATCTTATTTATTCTACTATCCCATGTACAGCGCTTCCCCCCCTCCCTTCCCTCTCGCGCTTTTCCTTTTCCCCCTTCCCATGCACTTGCGATCTGAATGACACAGGGCATAGTAAGATCGTTGTTCTGTCTTCCCTTGTTCCCCCTCCCTTGCCTCGTCACGCCTTGAAACACTTGTGTATAGGCGCATTATAAATGCCATATCATATCATATCATATCATATATCATATCTGAATCGACGACTTCTTATTAAGCCTTGTACTTCTTTACAGGCTTCTGTTCTAGCTCCTGAGTCAACAAACTGATTAATATAACCATGAGAATGCCTCCACTCTCTTGGTTCAATTGAATGGTTGGTAACCGTTCTAATTAAGCCTTGCAGAGTGTGTGGGAGTGTTCCTTGTGATCAGCTCGCTGCTTCTAAGACTGTGAAAGCGAGTATTTCTTCTATTCCCATCAGCAAGGAGGAGCGAATTCAACAAAACCCACACCCGGACCGGGAGCGTCATTGAGTGTGTGGGAGTGTTCCTTGTGTTCACTGTGTGCGCTGTGGGGGCAAGAGTAAAAAAACATCAGTAAAAGAACACTGGCAACAGCAGACAACACCCCGGCTTTAAAGCCGAAAACCTTACTGCCGCAAACGAGGGCACAGTTGTGTCGTTGTCACTCTGCATCAGCAGCGGTGGGAGATGTGAACATCGGTCAGGATCAAGTTCAAGTAAATCATAAAAATGTCCCAAGAATGGAAACGTTATCGGTAAATCAGGAACTAACTAACAAATTGACAACTTTAAATGCACAAAAGGTAACAATTTAAATTTACGAGAAGGTTGCCCCGGTTGCCGTGGATGAAATGTCAGTTACCAGCGAGGCATGAGGGGAAGGGTATGTAAAACTCCACAAACCCCACGAGGATGCCGTAATTGTATCAGAGACCTTGTTGTACTGGGCCCGCCTCTGTCGTACTCTGTAAACAAACAGTTGATTAATACCAACGTCCCTGCACTCCATCCATCGATAAAGAACTTGTGTGGACTTTCAGTTAACTGTTTGTTACCAAATGAACAAGGGTGCAAACTACTGGACGCAAGTATGTGGATCGGAAAGAACGGCGCTCTATCTCCATAGCGCGTATTGACATGGCGCATCGTAAAACAAATGAATAAGACAACAATGTCTAATGTGCACCGTGCAAACATTGATTTAAACAGCCTAATACTGTGGTAAATGAAACAGAGTTGACAAGGAACTTGGATGCCGACCCTTGGATGCACACAGGACTGAATTTAGAAAGAGCGAATGATTGGTATGAACATACCCAAGATGGCAATCAAGTTGTAAACAGCATGAAGGGTTCGTCTGACATGGGTTTTTTATGTGAGACCTTCAAACATAAACCCCTTTTTCATTTTAAACTAACTTGCTGAGCCCTAAGCAAAGTTGTTTAGAGGAAAGGTGTGGATTAGGGCTCGAGATTGTTGATGAGGTGGGCGTGAGTGAGAATAGCCAACTAAACCTACCAAACAAATCCACTACCGTCCTGGGAGAACATGAGGAGGTTTTTACTCCATCCATGGCGTTAGAACAAGAACCATTCAGCTCACAAGAAACAGAGACAAGTGAGATAAGTGAGAAGTAGAGTCGCGACAGACAAAATTCCTTACAGGTTGCAGACCAACTAATAAGGTATTTAATTAAAATGAATGCGACGATGGCCGGCAATCACACCAGCCCCGAACTTCGGAGTAAAGCTGCAGTCCGGATGCCCGAGCTCAAAACATCCATAAACAAACTCACCGCTCAAGAAACTGTCAGAGATTCTCAATTGAAACCATATGAAGAGCTGGACCAACCCTGCACTTTTCATCCCCATAAACTTAGAATAACAGATTCTAGCCATAGAATACTCTGTTCCCAAAAACTATCTGGTGCACAGAAGGACAGTCAAGGAAGGGCAGGAATGTCTTATGTGCCTAGAATTGGAGATTCGAATCAGGCATGGAGCTCCTCGCCAGGTTCAACCTCTGAAAACACTGAAGATGTTTCCTCTGATTCCTCGTTCATGGAAAGGCAATTTCCAAAAGTGAGAAGAACGACCATCATGATAAAGGAAAAAAGCGGAACGTACGAAGTGCAGACAATATGACGCTGAGAGGGTAAGGCAGATGATAGCTGAGCTGCAGCTGACCCAAGTGTCCGCCTTGACGATCACGGTTGCCCCTTTTACAAAATTATACGAGCACCTAATCGACAACAGTAAGGATCAAAACACCCTAATTGCCCTTCTGAAATCAAAAATGATAAATATGGAAACTGCGCTTCAAGAGTTGAAGCTGCAAAGTGCTCATGATACCAAAAAGAACGAAACCTTGAACAACCTTCTTAAAGAACAATTAAAAAACAATTCAGACGATAAACGCCTGCTCACAGAAGTAGCAAGAGAAGCCCTAATGATTTAAAGAGGCAACACCTAGCCAATGAAGATCTTGCGGATGCAATGAAGGAAAGTAGAGGAAGTAAACTAGATGCTTCGAGAAATTGGCGGAAGGAGTCAGCTATACATAATGTTCAAACAGGAAATAGCATAGATCTGACAATGGCCGCCTGTATAAAGAACAAACAAAGAGAGCTCAGTCTTGGCCCAGTTAAAGCCAATGAAGTCATTCTTAGGAGTGCACCCCTGGAACCCCAAGAGGAAACCAGCTCAAGTGATCCAAATATAGCCTCTAACGAGACCAAAAAGGAGGACGACATTCTCACAGCTCTACCATCTACATCTGCAAATGCTGAAGGCTTCATATCAATGCCTTTATCAATAAGCGAAGATGGGCCGGAAAAGACGCTGAAAGAAAATGAAAACATCTCTATTTTTGATAAATCGAAAGGATTACCAGAAGTAAGAAAGGGAAGCAAAAGCTACATCCCGGCAAAACAAACAAAGAAAACAAAAAACATGCCTAACCGCAAAAACTCAAATGCCAAGTACTCATGGACATTTTTGAGGAATATCAAAGCTCTAAATGTGACGATTCAGACTGCCTCATCACAAAACCTGTTGGAACTGCGTGAAGGTGCGAAATGCTCGAGCGAAAATTGCAACAAAAAAACAGAGAAAGCAGGAAAGTTACAAACATCAGAAGAATCTAAAATTGAAGAAGACAAATTAATGGAGGAACTGGCAAATTTATCTACATACGGATCAGACAGAAGAAGTGAGAGAAGATGAAGTCGTAGAGGCGGAAGCTCGTATCGTCCTAGATTCTGACTCTGAAGAAGAAGTAACGACGATCCCACAAATGGAAGCAAAAGGGCTTGGATTTAAAACCACAAAAAGAACATGTACTATACTTGTCAATCCAAATCAAGTCAAAAACATGACTTCAAACGAGAACAAACTGGCCGGTGATCAAACAGGATTCCTAACACTGGAAGAGAGCAGGGATGTCATTTCACCAAAATGCCAGGGGTAGCGGAAGTGACATCATACGACCCTTGATCTCTGATGACATCACAGGAAGTGATAGCACACAACCTTTCACCCTTAACAAACAGGAAGTGGCATCGCATAGCATTGCCCCTCAGTACACTAAGAACAATATGCTTATGATCACTATAATATGATATACATTTCATACACAAATGGATCATATGTAGCGTTAATATCAGTGTGTATAGGCCCATTTTACCAAATTACTGTGAATCTAAGCAGAAGTCCAACACAGCAACCTGGACTATTGTACATCACTCGTGGTAAACTGTAAACAGACAGAGTATATCGAAGAGCCTAAACTCCAAAGCGCAGACATCCAGTGCCTGCCAAGTGTCTGGCCGCAGACTGGAAGCAGAAACTGACCAACACAAATCCAACCAGAAGACAATCTGACGCTATACCACTTCATACCTTTGTACTTGAACAGGGTGCACGTGTCCAAGTTGCCCAGCATGATGAGTACTGGATGTGAAGGCGGACCGGCTGGCTGGCACGCTGAAGGTCAGTGCGGGGTCAGGGCAGCGCGCGCTCATTTCACTCATCGCTCAGCATTCATTTTCCTGATTTGCCTTTGTCTTCTTTGCTTCAGGAAAGCAGGAGTGAGGAACCAGATTTCGAAATAAGTCCATAATATGACCTTTCTATGCTTTGAAGGCGGTTTATTTTTTAAAGTTGAAGCTTCAGATTTTGTTTTTTTTCGAGATTTCTTTTCTTAATTTTTAATACTGGGGTCGCAGGGCGGCCGCAGAGGTCGTACCCAGGGCAGCAGAGGTCACAGTGGCGACCCCTAAATGACATCCCTGGAAGAGAGACAAGCCTTAGTGTCCACGAAAATGGACATTATAGGCAAACACATGTTGAAGGATCAGAGTGGTAACTACGTATTCGACAAAGATAATATCAAAACAGGAAAAAAATATCTAAATCTACCAATTAACACAAATAAAACAAAGGAAAATAAAAAAAAATGACTCAGAGGAAGATTGTAGAGAGGATAGGTGACAGCCCTCAAAGGCAATCCAGAAAAATGTTAACAAAAGGCAAAAAATAAACTCAAATGACTGCCTTTTTCTGGAAAGAATTTTATACTCAGATGACAGGCTAATTTTGAATAGATACAACGTTCTGCAACTACATCATATCCCACAATTAAGATCAATTTCATCGAACGATATTAAGAATGTGGAATTTGTTAAAGAAACTACATTTGACAGAGTGTTATTACAGATTTACTTTAGAATAATTAGGGATATAATTATAAGTAACACTGCCGACCTGAACTTCTTAGGATTTGACATAAAGGAGCTCCGGCCTGAAGATGTGATAAAACTCAATCCAAAAAAGCTTGGTCAAGACAAAAAAAAAAAAGTCATTGGAGACCGAGAGTGTGTACGCCGAAGAGTCGGAAAGCAACCATATTGCTGAAAGTGGGATCAGCCCTAAAAACAAAACTTAAAATCACGTTTGCCTGTGATGACAAACGATCGGGAAAACCTGGAAAAATAGAGGCCGGCGGGAGTAGCCAAGATGCACAAGAAAACTGGAGCTGGATTGCCGGTGCCCTAAACACAAGGAAGGAAAACTAATGCCAAAAAACAAATGAAGTCCTAATGCAGATGGGCTCACGGAATGCGCAGGGTTTTGCCCACTCGTTTGTCAACATCTCAATGTATCTGAAAACCCTAGACATTATATGTCTTGAAGAAACTTTGCTGCAAATCCCCCCATGCATAGAAGGCTATGAAATCACCTTAAATCCTGCCATGAAACAATTAAGTGCGGCCGGTGGCTGGTCTAATAACTATGGTTAAAATTAAAAAGGGTGTTTGTATAGTGAGCTCATCAAACCCATCACCATATATCCAATTAAAGATTATAGAACTCAAATAACAAAAAGACGAAGACAATTTTATCATCAATGTTTGTTGGCAACACAAGACTACGGATGAACAGGCTTTTCTTGATCTAATATATGACCTGATTGACACCATCATGACCAGCGAAAAAAATAAACCTAACATCATATTATGTGGTGATCTTAATATGGAATGTGTGATGCTTGAATATGGAAAAGACAGAAATGGCTATAAAGACAAGCAACAAACATCAATAAAAACGACACGGGAAGGAGATGGTGGTCAGAGAAATGTTGCTAATGAATGGGAACATTAATGGAGACATACCCACAAAACCAACACGGGAACAAGATGAGTCCAAATCAATATTGGACTACTTCTATGTTTCAGAGCCACTCACTGAGAACATTTTTTTTTTTTAAACTTCAATTTTTATTCAGGTTTACAGAAAGAACAGTTTCCCCATGTCCCCCCCACCCCGCACCCCCACCACCCCAACTTGTGCCCACCCCCCCTGTCCTGTGTCCAAGCCAAGTCTGTTGTGCCGGGAGACTCGCAGCGTGTTCTCCCTCCAAATGTGATGCAGCTGGTGCCCTTAACGCCGTTAGGCCTGGAGCCGTCTCGCCCCGGGTGCTGGGCATCCCCGTCTACTGAGGTACTGCTCTCCGCTTGGATCACCCCATTGGGTCCGAGTTCTCTCACCGGAAGGTTCAATGGACCTCCCATCCCCAGGATTGTTGTATTCCATACCAGTTTGTAAAGAAAGCGCTGGTGTCATTGTTCACCATGGCAGTCAGTTTATCCATTATAAACATGTTTTTAACCTTTTTCATCCACTCTTCCTTGGAGGGGGGTTCCGGGCTTTTCCATTTTTGTGCAAGGGCTACTCTGCCCGCCCGCAACATTGTCTCCCACATCCTCGGGTACCGGTGAACTTCTATTTCCTCTGGGGGGAGGCCCAACAGCATCGTCAGAGGATTGAGAGGTAAGAGTTCCTCTATCACTTCCGCCATCCAGCCCCTCACCAACCCCCAGTACACCTGTGCCTTTGGACAGTGCCACCACATATGACTCGTGGAGCCTGCTTGCCCACACCCCCTCGGGCACAATGGGGACACCCCCGAAAACATCTTAGACAGTTTCACTGGGTCCCTATGCCACCCTTGCAGCACCTTGAAATTGTGTTCCATATCGGCTGTGAAGAGGTTCCCATGGAAGGCGATTTTGAATATTCTGGACCATGAGTCCTCCGAAATCTCCTCTCCCGCCAGCTCCTCCCAGAACTTGCGAAAGGTTCTCCTTCCCTGGAGGTCGTACGTATTGAGAATTTTATACATGCTAGAAACCGCCCCTTTCCTCGAGGTCGCTGCATCTATAAGCTTTTCAAAGGGAGTTAGCTGTCTACTCAGACTGGAGCCCCACGATTGTTCACATAGTATGCCCTTCAAACGGAGGTACTCAAAGATGGACAGGGATCCCTGGCCGAGTGCGTCTCTCAGTTCTTCGTAGGGCAGGAATTCACCCTCCCTGAACAGCTGTCCCGCCCATTCCAATCCTTTGTCCGACCAGACTTGGGAGAACCTGAACCCTTTGCTACCCAGGTTAAGGGGATGCCCCCAGAGGGAAGACATCGGGGATGGCCATGTAGTGAGGTGCGCCGTCTGAGGGCCCTCCTTCCAAATGTCCCAGAGGACTCCCAAGGTCGGGTGGGCTTTCAAGTGACTCGGGATTATTCTCTGTGGGGCCCACAGGAGGTCGCGAACCTTCAGGGGGTGGGTATCCATATCCTCCAGATACGACCAGTACGTCCCCATTCCCTCCTTCATGTGTTCCAGGAGGACCCGTAGCTGAGCAGCCCGAAAATACAGGCAGAAGTCCGGCAGTCCAAACCCTCCCTCCTCCCTGGGCAGCGTCAGCGTAGTCCTCCTGGTCCTCGGGGTTTTCCCCTGCCATATGAAGTCCCGGGTGGAGTTCTGTAACACCCTGAAAGTCTGCTGTGGGACATTGGTTGGAAGTGCCGTGAAAAGATATAAGAGCCGTGGCAGTACATTCATTTTAACCGCCATCATCCTGCCATACCAAGAGAGGATCATCCCTCCCCACCTCCTCAAGTCTGATGTGATCCCTTCTATTATGGGGTCATAGTTCGCGGTGGCCAGTTTAGTTAAGTCCCGTGTGAGGAGAACCCCCAGGTATCGAATTTCAGCCTTCCCCATTGCAATCCCGTGAAGTCTATCCAGGGGGTCTAGCCCCGGGTCCCGGAGTCTCATAGGGAGCAGGACCGATTTCGAGGCATTGATCTTCAGGCCCGAGAAGCGTCCAAATTCAGTTATCAGGTCCAGTAGGGGGGGGAGCGAGGAGCTAGGGTCTACCAGGTAGACCAGAATGTCGTCTGCGAACAAGGAGAGTTTAAATTCCACCTCCCCCCTGCTAATCCCCTTAATTCCTGGGTGCGCCCTGATGGCTATAGCCAGGGCTTCTATCGTGAGGACGTATATCAGAGGGGAGAGAGGGCACCCCTGTCTTGTCCCTCGGGAGAGGGGGAAAACATCGGTCAACACCCCATTCACTTGGACCCTTGCCGTGGGAGCTCTGTAAAGGGCCGTTACCCAGCTCATAATGTGAGCCCCAAAACCCATCTTCCTCAGGAGGAGATCCATGTACCGCCACTCGACTCTGTCAAACGCCTTCTCTGAGTCCAGAGAGAGGACACTTGCGTTAAGCTCCGACTGTTGCGCGAAGTGGAATAGATCTATGGTCTTGCGTATGTTATCCGAGCCCTGTCTCCCACTGATGAACCCCACCTGGTCCCCATGGACTAGTTTCGGCAGTACTCCCTCTATCCGCCTCCCCACCACCTTGGCCAGTATCTTAACGTCAGTGTTAAGCAGTGATATGGGGCGGTAGGAGGCACATTCTGTGGGGTCCCTCCCCTCCTTAGGTAATACCGCAATGATAGCCCCCATCATGGTGTCGGGGAGGGCTCCCCCCTCTAGCACCGAGTTGAAAACCCTCACCAAGTATGGGATTAAGGAAGATCGGAATTTTTTGTAAAAATAGACAGAAAACCCATCGTCCCCGGGGGAGGTACCCGCCTTCATCCCACCTATGGCCTTGTCCACCTCATCTTCGGTCACTGGCCCTTCCAGCCCCTCGGACATCTCCCTGGACAGAGCAGGGAGCCGGACGGAGCTCAAAAAATCCTCTATCGGTGCATTTCCCTCGTCGTATTCGGATGAGTACAGGGTCTTATAATATTGGCGAAAGGCCCCTCCGATATGGGAGGACTCGCAACCCAAAGTTCCATGAGCGTCCCTCACTTCCCTCACCATTCTGCTCCTCTGGACTTCCCTCAACTTCCATGCCAAGATCCTGTCCGCTTTGTCCCCTTTCTCGTAATACTTTTGCTTTACCATCTGAAGACTTCTCTCCGTTTTGTGGATAAGTAAGTCTTTCAACTGGAGCCTGTAATCCTCCAGTACGGCCACTCGATCGCGGTCCGGGACCCGGTCTGGGGAACCCCTCGGTTGGAGATGGGCAATTTTTTCCCGCAGGGTCCTCTCCTGGGCCTCCCTCTCCCTTTTTACCCTTGCACCTTTTTGGATGAGGATACCTCGAAGAGTCGCCTTGAAAGCATCCCAGAGCGTGTGCGTGCCCACTTCCCCATTGTCGTTTAACTCAAAAAATTCTGTTATGGCGTCTGCAATCTTCTGGGCATGAGCCTCGTTCTTCAGTAGAGCATTGTTGCATCTCCAACGGCCCCTGCGCTCTTCACACCATTCCCCCGATATTGTCACCCTTACCATATCATGGTCGGACCAGGGTACAGGATCGACCCTATAGCCCGTAACATACGGGCGAAGGGTTTCATCCACCAAGATATAGTCTATCCTCGAGAACGAGGCATGGATGGCCGAGTAGTACGTAAAAGAAGGGACACCTGCTCTGGGGGACGGGATTGAGTCTACCAGGCCCAGCTCCTCATTCACTCTCCGGAAGGTTCGCGCCGTGGATTCCTCCGCGGGTCTGGTGTTCTGAGGGCCCACCCTCTTCCTGTCCATGGATGGGACCATCACCATGTTAAAATCTCCTCCCACCACTAACGTGCCCCTTGAACTGGGCCTGGTCATCATTCGGACCATACACCACTGCCAGTGTCAGGGGGCTCCTTGTAGGGTGCCCCTCACCAATAGAAAGCGACCCTCGGGGTCCTGCATGGTAGCCTCATTAGTGAAGCGGAGTCCCCTGACGACCAGGATAGCCACCCCTCTTTTCTTCCCCTTATGGGATGCATGGAAGACCTCCCCTATACCTCCCCCTCTCATTTTGGGTTCCTTCCCTCTCGCCCAATGTGTCTCTTGTAAGAACAGCAGGTCCAGCTTCGTCCTCCTGAATTCACGACAAACCAGGGACCTCTTGGTAGGTGTGTTCAAGCCCCGCACGTTCAGGGTGCCCACTCCCAGGGCCGGTTGGCAGTCAGCCATAATCTAAGTCATCAATGCTGTTGGACACCTGCTCAACATCACTGTTCGTTATTTGCTCCCGTAGTCGCACTGGTCGGACATTATTCGGACATTCCCTCAACTTTTCCCCAAACCCCTTCCCCCACCAACAACCCTCTGGTAACTTCGTCCCCCCCTCCCCCCTACCCGGCGTCCAGCCATTTAGTTCCGCCATTCCTGGCATTAGGCCGGACCACCAGTCTGCCCTACCCGGCCGGGCACGCTGAGCTAAGCTCATTGTTGTGAGCCCCCCCCCCCATTTTTCCCCCACCTTCGCCCCACCTTACTTGCTGTCCTGGGGAAATATTTATTCAACCGGACCATCATTGCGCTGAATCTCCAGTGGGCCAGTCGCCCCTGTTCTCAGTCATCTGTGTCGTTGCGCTCCCCCTCCCTCGCAGCCGGAGGGGTGTTGAGCTTCCTGTATTTCCTTGAGCCGGTTTTCCTCCTCCTGGGCCCAGGACGGTCTGAAGAACCCTCCCTCAATCTCGCCGGGCCCACCGGGCCTCTTCTGGTGGTAGGTTCAGTCACGTAGTCCTGAATGGCCCCTCTTATATCCTCTTCCGTGATTAGCGACGTCCGTTGGCCCATGTATTCAAAGGTCAGGGAAAATGGGTACCCCCACCTGTAGCGCACTCCTTTATCCTTCAGTAATTGCGCGAGGGGGCGGCACATTCTCCGCTTCGCCAGGGTGTAGGCTGAGAGGTCTTGGAATATCGAGATCTCTGCACCGTTATAAGAAATCACCCCTGCTTTCCTTGCCTCCTCCAGGACCTTAGCCTTGTCTGTATAGTAGTGGAATCGCCCAAGGATCGATCGGGGGTTTCCCGCTCTGCCGCCCGCTCTGTGCACACGGTCGAATGTCAATTCCGTGGTCATTTCTTTGGCAAAGAGAAGGGTGATTATATCTCGTACCACACGGATTAAGTCTCTCTCCGTTTCCCCCTCCACTTCCGGAACCCCAAAAAATCTAAGGTTGTTCCTCCTTTCCCTATTTTCATAGTCATCCATTTGTCTGGCCCTTTCCTCGTCCCTCTTCTCCAAGGCAGCCAGTCGCATTTCCGTTTGCACTTCCTGCATGGCTGAGGTCGACTGGTCGGTCTCCACCCGCAGGAGCCTGTCCTCCACCTTATCCACCCTGTTGTCCATTTTTTCCAGCTTTTGCGCGATGTCTGATCGCATATCCCGGATCTCCTGGAGTATGGATGCAAATCCCTTCTCCATGGCCGTGGCGGAATGCGTTGGGGTTTCCGGGTGGGCCATGGCCCCGTGGATTGTGGGGTTCTCGCTGTTGTTTCTAACCCCTTTGTAGCGAAAAGATTGCAAGGCCTCCCGCCAGTTCATACAGGCATTCCACGCACCTGTTTCGTTGTCTACCACTAGCTTGGGGCCAAAGGGATTGTCTTCCGGGCCCAAGCAGTGGGGGCCGGAATCGGGCCCTCAGGTGGGCCTGAGCGGTTGAAGGGGACCTTCAGGCGGGCATACGCCCCACGAGGGCCAGGTGGGGGCCTCACACCTGGGTCCGTTTCCTAGTTCTGTCGGCTCCTGGGGGGCTGTTGGCGGGCACACGCCCTGCGAGTTAGAGCAGGGGCCTCCACCTACCAGGGGTGAGCATCAGATGGTTCCGTCGGCGTGGCGGCGCTGTACCTCTGGATCCAGGGGGGGGGGGGAAGGGCCGTTGTCAGAAGCCCTCCGGGTCCTCGAGCCTCGTCGCCGTCGTCTGTCTTTCCCTCGGTTCCAGGCCTCGGGGGGACCAGAGGGCACTTCACTGGGGGGAGGGGTTTTCCCCGGGCCTCGCTGCGTCTCCGGCCCTGCCGTGCTGGCCCTGGGCGGGCAGCTTTGGGCTTCCACTGGGCAGCGGGGTCCGCCCTTGTCACAGCGCCTCCCGTATTCCACACCGCGGGAGTTGGCGGAGCACTCGCCTGAGTTCCGCCACTGCGGGGGGGGCGTCCCCGGCTTCCCCGTCCGCGCTCGAGTCTGCCCGGGGGCGTGGTCACCCGCGTCCTTGTCCCGCTCGGGACCTGTGTCCCTGGTCCTCGCGTCCTCCAGCGGGACGGGCTGAGGGCTCTCCGAGCGGGCCTCACCCTCCGGAGGGAGAGCTCGTCCTGTCGCCTGTGATGCCGCAGCCGAGGGAGTCGCCAGGCCCCCTCGGCGTTACCTCGTCTCGGACCGCGAAGTCCGTTCTCCGGCTCCTCGTAGTCCCCGGAGTCCGCTCTTTCGAGCGGGGGCTGCGGGGGGGGGGGGTCCGGTTGCCAATCCCGCACTGTGTTGCCGCCGGGGGGGGTCCGGAGGGGGCTCAATCCCCGTCAACTGGCCACGTACGGCGGGAGAGCAACGCTCAGGCAGCCATCACCTGCGCGCCCCCTGGTGGCCTCCTGGCTCTGAGAACATTTTTAAGCTCAGCGTAATACCTATGTCCCAAAGTGATCATAATTTAGTTAAAATCGAATTATTTGTACCCAAAAAAAAAAAGAGTACTGAATTCACATGGCATCGCACTGTAAATGTACTAAGAGCCTTCACACCGAAGATCAATGGGAATCCGTTGAGCTACATGTTATACGCGGATGACATTGTACTACTAGATGTCACGCCGATTGGCCTGCAGCCCAAGCTATCTGTGCTGAAACAATACACAGAAAAAAATGGGCTGATAATACATGCAGCAAAAACGGAAATCCTAGTACTACAAAATCTAAAAGGATCTAAAAGAAAAACTGGGAAAAAATTCACATGGAAAATTGGACAAGAGACAGTAAAATGTACAAACCAAACACAATATCTAGGTGTATTAATAAACTCTCACATAACTGATGAACCAATGGTGCAAAATATTAAAAGGGAATGCAAACTTTTAGCTGCAAAAGGAGCAACAATAAATAAAAACGTCTGTAAATTCTCTCTGAAACCAGCTGTGGAATTCTACACAGCTAAGGTTATACCTACCCTGATATTTGGATGCGAAACAATGTTGGGGTGTCCACATTCAACATGGTCTGCATGTGAAAACATATATTGGAGCAACATTCTGCAATTGCCAAGAGGAACCCCGACGGCTTGCATTAGATATGAGTTAGTTCTTATCTCAATTAATGCACGGGTCATGTGGAATATGCTCTCAATATACAGAAAAGTAATCGGGGCAGAAGAGCTCCCCCAGTGTAAGATCTTGAATACGCACTCAAACAAAGCGAGTCTCTGTTTGATAAATGGAAACAAGCATGCAAGTTACTCCTCAATCAACTGAACACGAACAAGGAGGTCCTAATGCTGTTAAAAAAAAAATGGTGGGATCAAGATTGGTGTGAAACATCAGATCAGAGATCCCGACGCAGATGCATGATTCAGGCGGCCCCTGAAGTCAAAGCGAGGAACACACTTCCCAAGTATTTGGAAAAATTCCAATGCCACAGCAAGAGGAAAACCTTCATGAAGCTACCCGAAACCTATTTCGCACGAAAGAGGTCCTTAATCTGAGCTGTAGAGCAACTAAAGTTGACTTTCAGCGCAGGTTCTGTGAAGAAGGAAACACTAAAACATCTAGTGTTATATTGTAGAAAGCTCAGAGACCTCAGAATTATACTTTTAGTGAACTTGCTAAAAGATAGCATCTAAATGGAGAGGACTGGTGGAATGTGATCGCCGAAGGAGTGATAACAAGCTAACTTTTGCGCTAATATTTCATTTAGAGAAACTGGAAAACAGTCTAAAAACTCAGGAATTGTGAGCAGCTAGCACTATGCAGGGCAGGATTATTAATGAATGGTACCCTGGTAGTGGTTAAAAACTTGTGAAGTGGCTGTTTAATTCGGACTGAAGATGTTTAGAGTTTTGATCTCTTATTCTTTCGAGTTTCGCTAGTGGACAGAACTGTGATATTTGGAAAAGATTGTTGTATATCAATATTTTAAAAGTTTGTAACAAATGAAAAAAAATAAAAATAGAAAAATAAGCCTCGAGGTTCTCTCAAGGCTACTCTCACATTTAGTTTAAATGTTCCACATCCTCCTAGTTTCTTTGGTTCAATGAAAATTTGACAAACTTTCTAAAAGTTACTGGGATGAGGGAGATCACTCCTGAGGTTTACATCACTTTGGTTGATTTTGTCACATTCCATGATACGAAGGAGATTAATCCTGAGGCTTTGGTTAACTTCACAACAACATCTACTGAGATTAGGGAGATCACTCCTGACACATTTCTCACTGACAATGCTATTCTTGGCACTTGTCCACCAACCAATGTGATGAGGGAGATCCTTTCCGATGCTTTAATCATCTGTACAACAATTACTGAGATGAGGGAGATCCCTCTTGAAGCTTTTGTTATCCTCCCCAAGACCTTACCTGATCTATTGTGGTTCCCGTTACCTCTTTCTTCCTGGGACCACGTTGCTGATTCTTCCTGGGACATTGGGGCTGCTTGTTTACATTCGTCGCCACTCTTTCCTCGATTCTCACAATTCCAATTCGGTTCTGCAGGGCCTCCAGTTCAGCGGTATCAGTGTTGTTCTACCAGTCCACCTCGCTGAGGTCAGGCCAATGTTCACCCAATCAGCACTTTGCCATTGGTTGGGCTTCCTTCTAGCTCCCGAGGCTTCTTCCGAACTTCCAGCCACGTCCTCTCAACCGAGGACTAGTTTCTCTGTCATGAGTCTTAGTAGCCAAGGTTGAACATCCCCGGCAGGTGAGTCTTCACGCCGGCTTCTCTCTGGTTTCCCTGGTTTCATTTCAGGCAGTCCTATGTCTATTTTTATGGTCGGTAGCTGTGTCCTCCAAAGCGTAATGTCAAAGACCTTTGTCTGCATCGATGATGCACTCTTTAGGCCTCCTCTGGACCATCTATTCTCAGTACTTTGGAAGTCACAAAGTAGTTTGTTGAACTCCTGTAATAATATTCACAGTATTTCCATAAGACATTGAATTAGGTTTTATAGGCAGAAAAGGAGGAGTGCCACAACAGCATAAAGTGGTACTGCCAGAGGCTTTTCTTACAGGTCTTAGGGATTTCAGGGACTCAAAAGGTAAGAGGGTTAGGGAGTTCCACCATGGAACCGAGTCACCGTCCCCATGAGGGAAGTCCCTCCCTTTGATGTCCTCCCACTTTTTACCACCCCTGGGGGGAATATAAGGTTGCAGCCTCACATCCCTAGTCTCAAAGGGAAAAGCTCACCCATGGGGAGAAGTGACGTGATCCCATGATTCGTCACACCACGTACAAGAGAAGTCTGCCAGACACAACTTCCAATTCAAAGTTTATAGGCTTGGTGAAGGTGCAGCAAAGTTTATATCAATGTTCAAATGTTCCCCCAACTCTGGTACTGGGCAAAGAAATCTGTAGCCCACAGTTTATGATTGAGAGTTCCACCTAAAAGCCCAAACTACACATATCCCAGGTACTAGAGCCACTTGCATATGAGGGTCATTGTAAAGAACAAAATGACCAGCAGATGTTACCAGCAAGGGCCATAACTAACAGGTATAGGTGAATTGACAGTAGAGGATTCTACTCTTTGTCAACGCACCACCACTTCAGGGGGATTCATTGTTGTTGAGGAGACAAATCCAGGGCTGAGTGACTTGGCCAGTTGCCACTTTGTTCAGATCTACTGACTCTTGGGTATTCTTCCACGGGATCACAAAGTGTACCTTTTGCAGGTTGCGTTGTGAGGTCAAGAAGGGACAAACACAGAATATGGTACACCAGCAGTGAGGTCTGAATCAGGGTCGTTCCTTCCGGGACTTTGACCGCCGGAGGAAGGAGCTGTAGCAATAGCTCCTACAGGGACCTCACTGTGTGGAAGAGATTCAGAAGCTGTGGATCTTGATTCAGCACATCGAGATATTGACTGATCGAGAGCCATGCACTTGCCTTCTGATACGGTCCGTTCAGATCCAAAAACACTGGAAGAGTGACATCAGCAAACCCCCTGCAAATACTGCAGGCGTTCCTGGGCAGATGCACTGGTGTTGCTTGGCGTGATGGACGAGTGGTGTTGTGCTGCAATGCTTGTCGTGTGTTACGCTCACCTGGGTTCCACAGGGGCACCGAGCGAAGCTGGACTGCAACGGTCTCCACCAATGCGACTCGTAGTGTAGTGGTGAGTGATTGCGCTTGCCCACTTAGTTTCGTCTGTCTGGCACATAGGAGGATTTTCCTAGACTGGTAAAAATGGCAAGTTAGCTGACTGCTAGAAGGAGGTTTTGACTTCTGCTTCCGTAACCACCATGTGTTCCCCCTTATATGTCTCACCTTATTGTTAAGAAGGATGGGCTCTCCATCCTGCGTCGTAATGCAGGGGTGCGCTGAACTTGGAGATCCAGTTAACTTCACTGATCCCGTAATCTTATGGCAGAGTTCCGGACAACAATGACTCAAAGATAAGTCTTATGCTAGTCCAAGGTAGCATGCAATGCTTTAGAGTTCAAGTTGTCTTATAGTTCACTCTTGTGCCTTTTCTTTATGTTTCTTCCTCTTGTAGAATTGCCCAAGACAGGTGTCTCTTCTTTGAAAGAAACGAGGTAGCGCCAAGGTAAGATTCGGTATGTGCAATAAGCAAACAGTCTTAGTATGCGATGTTGTTCATTAATGTGATTAATCAATTGTCCTCTCTTTATTCTGCAATTCTGCAGGTGCGGCGTTCCCTTGGAGCGAAGGACGTATGATGGAAAACTCGCCAGACCTCGAGTGAATATTACCTCGGTAAGTATCTGGGGATGCGAGGTCTAAATGTCTTTTAGCGAGGCACAGCTCACCTGTTAACTTTTCTTATCTTTTGCAGATGCGGATGTTCCGGACGGCGATCCTGTCAGAGTGCCTCGCTGGATCGCATGGATGAATGGAGTATCGGTGAGTATCCCGCGGCGTTGATGCTGGCTGTACAGCACAGTAACTGGTATTCCTTTTCTTGCAGGTGCAACGACTCCCGGATGCTTGCGATGACAAATGGTAAGGCTCCTGTTCTAATCTGCTTTCTTTTTCCCCTTTGCAGGTTCGGATTGCGAAGAACAAGACGGGCGTGGCTGAGGACTGGATACTGGAGCTGCAGGCACGGTGAGCGTTACGCTGCAGGAGTGCAGAATAATGCAAAGCGTGTTCTGTTCTCCGGGCGTGGTTTAAACAGCCACTCAGAAGTAGTCCCAGGTAAAGTAGTCCCAGTACCACACCCAAAGAAATAGTCCCTTGAATAAAGTAATCCCTTCAAAAAGGCCTCAAGGTGGCCTGTACATGTTTTCTCCACAAGATGACCTGGTTTGCCTGAATGAGGCAATATGAGCCTGGCGCCAATGGCGCCAGGACTGAGTCCAAGAAGCCCTTAAACAATTCCTTGGGGCCTTACAGGTCCCCATGGGTGCTAATACTCTGGGCAGACTGGTCTGCTCCTGATGTCTGGGGGCAGGCATCGTGACATCTTGTATCTTGGGAGCGTTCTCTGTCCTGCCAGTCCTCCCACGGCTCTACAGACCGCTTCCTTCTTGCCCACCAGCCTCTGTTATGCTGCAGTTCACTCGGCGGTGCTCCTCTGGCTCTTACCCGGTCTCTCCAGCTGCTTCTCCAGCTCGCGCTGGCCTGCTTTCCACCTGGCTTCCCGATGTGCTTGCTCTGCACCCCTCTCCGGCTACTCTGGACCTCTCAAGATGTTTCCACATGACTGCTCTTGAATAAAAGTCCCTCTCCTTCACGTCCCTCTTACAGTTCCAGAAGTGGCTTTTAAATATCCCGCTAGCTGGAATAGGTCCTTAACAACTAGACTGCGCAAAGTGAGTTCTGCAGTCTGTTTTTAGTCTCTGTTGCCTCTTCCTCATCCCAGTACCAAAGTGGTGTTCGTGTATGTAATGTATGGCTCTAGTGTGTCTCTTCTTCGTCCCAGTACCAATGTGTTGTTGACTGGGAGACAAGTCATGCAAAAGATAGGGAAGGGACTGGGAACAACCTATGAAGGCCTTGGGGATGTTGGATTTAACAGAAAAGGGAAATTGGGAATAATGTGTCCCATCCAAGGGTGCCTCAACCCCACTCCCCATGTCACCTCCACCCAGGTGATCCTCCCTCGCATATCCACCCTCCAGGGTCAGGATCCGATAGGGACTGCCTTGCCCTGGCCAACTAGGAGGAGGATATGTTGGGGAAAGAAGTGAAGACGTCCTGAGATTCCTCACATTTCATACAAGGATAAGCCTCCGCCCACCAAGAAAATACAGCCACAAGGACTAAGCAGTAACCGTAGGTCATATAGGCCAGGAGCTGTAAAGAGTCTGAACGTGTAAAAATTTACCTTTCGGTACCGGATGTGCTGACAGCCTTGTAGGCACCGCTCTCTCCCAACATTATAGGTCAGACACATGACACAGTTTTCATTATAACTCTGATACATAGAAGCAAGACCAGGAGCCATCCAATCTCGATGTAACAAAGTAATCATAGCATTTTTACCCGATTGAGCCAACCTATGAGCTTCACAGACCAGGTGGAGATGTACCTTCGGCATCAATAGCCACCCATCTGGGGAACGCCACAGGGGTTCTACTCCCAGTTTGCACTCACGTTAAGTCCAGCGCACCTTTTCAGCTTCGGGGGCTTGAAGGATTGGCAGACTTGGTAATAGGAAGGGAATAGGAATAGGGAAGGGATAAGTGACTGTGGAACTGCAACACAAACAAGACATTCATTAAGACCCAGGGGTCCTTTTAAGACTGCTGAGAAAGCTGCACCGTCTGCTTAAGCATTTCCTTGGGCTGTAAATGACTGAGTGATTATGTCCCTTACATTTCTCTATGGCTACAGCGCAGGTAGTAACAATGCATCTAATAAAGAGGATACACATGTTCCACTCAATATTGGGGTGCCCATGGAAGTTAAATATCCACATTGCTATCTCAGACCAGAGTAAAGGTACTAGTGAGAGCCACGAGTTTGACAAATTGCTGATTTTGACATTAGCAATCGATATGCATCTAGAACAGAATGGGGGTACATACAGAAAGTTTCTGGGACACAGATACAAGATGGGTCAAAGAGAATCAGGTCAGGATTCAACAAAGATGCATCAGCTAGATCAACAAGGATGATAAGAGTGTCTCTACAACCACCTGGCAGTCATGCAGCTCCCCATCCTCAGGGGATGGTAACAAAGAGGCAGGATTCTGAACTGAACATCAAATCAATGTTATATTAGCAGTGGAAATAAGCAACTTTTCTTATCGAGTGAGGTGGGAATTCGACACATGCAGCGTCTTTCCTTTAAGCAATAATGATGGGGAACCGCAATCATGATAGGATGTCCCGGGACCAGTGAATCAGTCTTTTCTATTAACAGGGCAGCAGCAGATACAGCTCGCAGACCAGTTGGGAATTCCAGGGCTACTAGATCTGAAGTTACTCTGTGGTATGATATGGGCCGGTGCTTATCGCTGTGTAACTGAGTCAACACCCATTGTGCTCATTGCAAAATAGCACACAGGGCTCACTGTAATCTGGCAGACCTAAAGACGGAGCCATTGTGAGTGCTTGCTTAATGGTGACAAAGGCATCATCTGCTTCCTGGGAGTTTTGAAAGGGTAAACTATGGATACATATCCTAGGACCCACTGTTTACAGACATTTACCATCCCATATCTTCTTCTTAGTCTGGGGCTTAGAAACATTCTGGATCGCTGCAGTACGATCCTGGGACAAATGTCCTTCCCCAGCAGAAATCCCATGGCCGGGGTATCGCACACTGGGCAAAAACACCTGTAGGTTGTCTTTGGAAACCTTGTCACCCTTTTTGGCAATCACTTTCAACAGAATAAGTAAGTCTTCCTCAGATGCTTCCAAGGAGGGGGAGGTTAAGAGGTCGTCATCTACATACTACACAGCACCAACCCTCCTGGAAATGTAACCAAATCAAGATCCTTCTTTAAAATTTGGGAAAAAAGGGTAGAGCTTTCTACATACCCCATTGGGAGCCTAGTGAACGGATATTGCATTGATTCATGGGTAAATGTGAATAGGTACTGACTGTCAGGATGTATGGGTTTAGAGAAAAATGCTGAATGCAAATGTACAACAGGAAAATACTTGGCTGTGTAAGGAAAACATGACAAAATTGTAGCTGTATTGGGGAAACCCAGAAAAAGGCGGTAACACAGTGGCATTAACTGTGTGCAAATCCTGAAAAAAAACAATAAACCTCTTTACCTGGCTTCTTAGGAGCACTGTAGGGGCTATGGGTTGGTGCAATAAAGCTGGGTACACATGGCAGGGGGTTTGAAGGATTCAAAACCATTTTGACTGGCTCAGCATTAATCATATCACCAGCGTCATTTGCATGGGTTGACCATAATTTGACTGGGACCTGGTCTAAGAGTCCCTGCAGCGAACAGGGAGTGTCTGCCCGGTCCCCAGGATTCAAATGGGTAATTTCCTGTAATGCTGCCAGCACCTCATGCTCTCTGTCAGCAGGACTATCAAGGTAGACACTATCAGGAGAATAATAAAACGCACAGCTTAGTTTGCACAATAAATCTAATCCAAACAAATTCACAGGAGAACAGGGACTCAAGAAGAAAGCATGTTGGTCAGAAATTGGACCTATCGTGACCATAAGCAGAGTGGACACAGGATGAGGTATTGGAGTACTCCCTATATGTACAGCATGGACATCATCATCAGCATGCATCATTTGTGGCAACTCAGAGGTTTAAGCGTGATGCTCCTGTGTACACCAAACATTACATATTTGACCAGCAACAACACAATCAAAATACGTGGCAGTAGATCAATCGATATAAGTAATGCAACAATTCAGAGGCCCCTTGGCAATCCTAACCATCAGTCCGAAGTGTCGCGGTGGAGGCTGAGAACTTGTCATTCTGCTCGGTGCAGTTGGCTGTCCGACCTCGACTGTTATACTGAGGCCGATGTGGACACTCGGCTTTCCAGTTTTCAAACTCTTTGCAGTAATTGCACTGATCACTATACGTGTTTGTGTAATACCGCCCAGTAATTTTCCCTTGCTCAAATGACTGGGGTGCTCCTCTCCCTCTTCACTGTCATTGCACATGCCCAACCGGCGCAGAGTCGAAACCCTCCCCATACCTGGGGAGGATGTAAATTCTATATCTGTAGTGCCAGGAGTGTGGCTTCAGTAGTTACTTTTTGTCTTTCCACCTTTTCATGAAAGTGCTGTGCAGCCATAAAACCTCTACCAAGCCCTTTCCTTCCCACCCTATTAGTACTGCGGTAATTCCTTCAGACACCTTAGATTGCAAACCCATAAAAAACAGAGCCACCACGGCTTGACGTGCTATAAGCATTGCATCAACAATCCCAGAATATTGTTCAAAGCATTGTTTCATACGTTTGAGATAGTCTGCATGATTTTCTCCTTTGGCTTGCTTGCAGGCATTTATCTTAGACCAATTTATCTTTAGAAGACACATCTCAATTATAGTTAGACCAATTGTATTTCGAAATGCTTCAAATGTGGCTGATTAAGGCAAAAAAAGTTTTGAGATCTGAGCTCGTATTTCAGGGGTGAACAGACCAACCATGGGATTTTTGGGGTAGACTGATAAGTCAGT
Organism: Ambystoma mexicanum; assembly: GCF_040938575.1. Classification (NCBI taxonomy): domain Eukaryota; kingdom Metazoa; phylum Chordata; class Amphibia; order Caudata; family Ambystomatidae; genus Ambystoma; species Ambystoma mexicanum. The sequence goes on along the minus strand of NC_090935.1, from coordinate 1,451,967,854 downwards.
GGTTGAGTAGAGTCTGGGCTATCTGGTTGTTGTTCGGGTCTAACTTTTAAAATAGCAGTAAGTGTCCAAAATATCTTCAGGACTTTCCTTTAATGGGGGTTCCTCTTGAATTACAAGATATAATTACTTATACCCGGTTTTATGTGCCGGTACTTGCAGGTTAGAGAACTCTGTTTTCAGGGATTTGACTTATTCCTGGAGCTCTACTTGAGTGGCTTTGAGGGCCCGGGTCTTGGATTCAGCCCGTCTCTTGGAAACTTCGGTATACCAATCTAGATAACTGTCCCATTGGCATTGGGGGACATGTGCAACTTTCTTTTCTAACGCCTTACATTATTACTTTCTCTTAGTCAAATGTGACTTCCTGAGGAAAATGTCTAGGTGACTCACTGTGTATATTTGTGCCATTTATGCAGGTACTTACATCCTTTGGGCGATTAGTGAGTAACAAGAAGTGGGCTGTACCTCCTTCAGGAGAAAGTGGCATTTGCTTAGACTGCCCGGAACTTATCCTCGCAGGCGTAAGAAAAGGTATGACTTATTACGGATCCAGGTCCATTCCTAACTCCATCTGCATGTGGATGCTATCGAGTCCTGTGACTGGTGGCGTCGGTATGGCTCATCAACTGACCACTCTGTCACGTCTATCCAGAGGCTCAGGTATCAACATCCAGCCTCTTTTCCTCCCCCATTACAGAAAGTTCAGAAACACCCGCAGGTGTTAACAAGATTCAAGTGACTGCTGGTTCACAGCCTATATCCCCAGTTAAACTACCCGCTATACAGAGCAATGTTCAGCTTTTTTGTTTACTTTCCAGAGACATGGATAATTAAGGGTCAAAGACAAGACACATAATCATTAGAAACAAAGCCTGTTACAGCTGCTGTAATAGGATAGAGTCGAGTGTGAAATATATAGCAGGGTCGCAACTGAGTTGCACACTTAGGGTTTCAAGTATCCAGGTAAAGATTTCAACAAGACAAAACCATCATACGGCTCTCATCCAAAATATTTGCTTCCCACTCATACAGAACACATTCTTCCTAATCCCTAATCAATACTACACTACCGTGATCGGCACGACGGCTTCATGTTCTCTTAAATCAGTAGGGAGCCTGTAGGCGATGCTTTTAAACTGCAGTGGTCAACTGCTTTTACTTATTCTTTTTCAGAAAAACAGTTCCATAGGTAGGGTACTTTCGCTCCTGTATCTGTGGATAATCGCAACAGATTTCAGACTTCAGGTTTCGATTTCAGAGACACATATTTACCCCACCCCTTTTCAGACAAAACAATACCCAACACTGACATAATTACCTGTGTTCACCAACCCACGATTTTTGATCGGCTGTTTCTTCCACACCTTCTCTGCCCAAACTCTGGGTGCTCTGGCCAGCTCTCCCCTCTGACAAAATCGTCTCTCCAGGGCCCACAGGGATCATCGGGCAGTGTGCCTGGCGGCCCCTGGGCCTGCCCCCAGAGCAGCGGGAAACTGACATCTAAGGCACCAAACATGTGGTGGAAAAATGACCACTCACGATTCCAGTGGATTGGTGAACAATTTATTAGTAAAAAGTCATAACGGAACAAAAACAAACCAATGACAGAACGGGACTTCGGCGCAAGTCAAAACCCCCTCCCTCTGTGCACCATTCTCTTATACCCAAAGGAACACGAAAGGGTGGTCCACACAGGGCAAGGAATCATACTGCAACAATGTTGCTGGTGAGGAACAAAGCCTCATTATCCAAATCCTTGATGCCAGCTGAGTTCTTTCACGTTAGATAGCATTATCAGGTAGGACGGCATAACATGCTATATTTGGTGAATACTCCTTAAAGATTTACACACGCTCTGAGGCAGGCGAGAGCGCTTATGAGGACGACTTCTGCCTACAAATGCTGCTTTCCTAGAAAAGCAGGAGCCTAAAACACGCTTACATATGCCAAAAGGGAAACATGTCAGAAGCAAGAGTTGTGAAGGCAAGCGTCTCTACACACTAAGCAAAGCTTCTTCATTGCAAAGACTTGTGCCGTGAGGCTAAAGCCTTGCCTCACACAAGGAAGACACTGTTGTTTATAAATGGCAGTTTGCAGCATCTGCTCAATATTATAATGCAACAATATGCATGAGGAGTACATCAAGTTTTCAATCCCCCAACTTTACCCCACACTCTGTTAATATTTCTTTAGGATATCCCCCCGGGTGAGGAAAGGGATTAACACTTTCCGTATGGCTTTCATTGTGCTGCTTTGTAATGGGAAAACCTTAGGATGGTTGGGTATTTTATGTTAGCTAGAATGTAGGGCTCCTGGGGTCCAACAATGTCCATACCAATACAGTGGAAAGGTATCTTGATGATGGATAGTAGCTGCAATGGGGTGGGATTTCGCATTGGTACATCATCAGGAAAAGTTTTTTGGCAAATGGAAGGGCTTACACAGAATTGCTTGACATGAGCATAAACTGTAGGCCAGTAAAAACGGCTGAGCACATTGTTTTGAGTCTTCTCAAGCGCCAAGTGATCAGGCGGTAAGGCTGGAATGAGTTATGTCCATTACAGCTTTTTGGAAAGGTCTCAAAACCAGTAGATGATGTTAATTGGTCCTCTCTCCCTCCGGTTTGACATTGGCCCTGTACAGGAGTCCCCTTTGTTCTATGACGTGTGGGGACTCCAGGGTTTGGCTTGCTTGTTCAGAAACTAGGATTTTTCAGCCATGGTCAAGCAAGAGGTCCATTCTATGGGCTTCTGCGAACTCTACTGATGAGGAACTGATGCTCCTAGTAAATTATGATTCTTCGTTTGGGATTCAGCCCCTTCCATGTCTGTCTAGATGTGAAACTTCTGCAATCTCTGTAACCAAGATTATGTCACATAACAGTTGGGAGATTGGTTGGCCAGGCTTTCTAAATAGCCATAGTTCCCAAGATTGAAAAGCACTTCTTTGGCCTCCCCGCAGTAATCTCCATATGTGACTCATGTACCAACATCCCTCATAGGCAGTCAGGCCGTCTTGGTGATTCAAACGACTTGTATCTTTTCTGGGTGGTGGGTGACCTCTATACGAGGTCTGAAGAATCCCACTATGACACCATGTGTCGCAGATTGTATTACAAATTCCTAGACACCACAGTGTAGTTCCAGAGTTTTTTTATTGTTGTTTAGACATATACTTAATGGAGCTGCTGTTGGGAAAACACTGATGGTTGTGCCTCTATCATCTTCCCAGGGCTCCCACCTCCCTAGCCAGGTGTCGTTAAATCCCAGAATGGTAACTAGTGATAGGGAAACCCTACTATCTAAAATCCAGCTATTGTGAGGGCCTAAAGACCATATCCTTATCTGTCTGGCTCCCTCTGGAGCTTTTCTAAGAGCTTCCCTATCCTAACACTCCCCTATGCCAAATCGGGATGCAGGTTTTCAATATTGTACATTAACCCAGCTGATCTCTCTCATCACAAGTGCCCTGATATTCTCGTTCCTATTCTCCACTGTGCTCTACTCTCTTCTCTCTCCTCCCACTCTTCACCCCGCTCACTGTGCACCTAAGTCTCTCTCACACAACCCACAAAACGCTCACGCACTCACAGCCTCACTCTCACTATCTGGTACGACTCTCTCTCACTATAAATACAGCACCTGTAATAATCTTCACCACAACTTCCTCAATGCTCTGTTACACCGTCTTTCCTCCATCTAGTCTCTTGGTCCACCTCTCGTGAGAAAACAGAGGGTGTCTCACCCGCTAGTCCCTGTTGATCTGGCATCCAGGTGGCCAGGACACAGCCATCTCTTTTGGATCCAGTTCCAAGGGGTGCACCAGTGTGGGAGGATCACAAGGGTGAGCGGTCTTCGGGGAGTGGGAGTGGGACACCAGATGGCGAGTTGCGGTATCCCCTTCCTTTTAACACCTTTATCCCATCCTACCAAGTAGGATATTTAGGAATTCCAATCCCCCGCCGTAATACAACATGAACACTTTCTCACAGACAGCCCGCTATGACAGACAACGGACTAACACCTGAGCCGTATACCTAATGTGTCCCAATACAATGGTCAGGCAAGGTCATGCAATTACTGACATCACACACACCCGACTTCCATTAAACTTCCCCACATGGATAAAAGGCAGAGCACAAGAGCACGCTCTCAGCGAGGCAAAGCACACAAGGAGACCGCTGTTCCAAGATGGCAGTTTAACAAGAGGAGAAAGACAGTGAAACAGAACGGGATTGCAAGGAGGGAAGTTAGCATGACCTTTTCGATAACGCACCATTGCTTTCATGATCCCTTGAGATTGGAAAACGTAAGACCAGGAAAACAGGCTGAAGAATCCTGCATTGTTTGTCGGAGATACCTGGGGTACTCCCACGTCAAGAATCAAGGTGGGGAGAATGATCTGCCATTGTACTGTCCGTGGCTCCAAGAACAAAGTAGCGTCAGTGAAATCAACACAGACGGTGAGTTGGGGAGACCGATACAAGACCAGTCTGTGTTGAAGCCAAGGTTGCAAGCGGCAACATTGTATGGCGAGCGGTGGAATGAACATTGTTTGAAATACGTGTGATAAAATACGCAAGTAAAGTTGAACTGCTGAGTGATTGAACTTTGAAACAAACATACGATACCTTTGAAAGAGTGGTCCTGCACCACATGGATGCTCAATCAAAGGTCTCTGTAAGGTATCCAGCTGAAAAGTGAAAGTAGAGAATTGTGAATCAAAGTGGTCTTGCGACAGGTCAAGCAAAACCCTGCGCACAATCAATGTTGATAAAGTAAAGAACATTTGCAGTATCCTTGATAAAGTTGGTCTTGAGCCCAGCAGAGGGAGATCAATTGAAAGCTTTGTGTTAAAGCGGATCTGAGCCCGGCGAAAGGTTATCCGGGGTGAAGCGAAAATCACCTGAGAATTTTTAGGTGTGAATTTATAATGCCTGTTTTTAACTGAACCTTTGCACTAGGGCTCTAGGTGTAGAGGCAGCTTAACAGTCACTGAGGGTATATTTTCTCAGTATTCTTTTTTTCATAACAACATTTTATTTGATTTTACATATATGCAGTACATAGATCATAACAGCAATCGCAGAACAGCAATCATTAAGTATGACTTAGCAAAGCGACTCTCGAGAGGGTCAGGGTGCGAGGAGTAGAAATATTAGAATGGCCATTACTGATCATGGTCTGTCCTGTCCTTTTCCGCCGAGTGGACTGTGGGACGATGGGTAGCTATAGTGTGTGGCAGTGGTTCAGTAAAGCAGACTGCTTTGGACCCATCTCGTTAATGGAGGCCTCCTGGTGAGGGCTGGGAATTTGGCGGCGTAGTCCATAAATGGGTCCCATATATTTAGGGCTCTATTCATCGAGCCTGCGCGGATCACAGTGATTCTTTCGGCCACCACTATATCCCAGCATTTCGCCCACCAAAGTGCCACGGAGGAGCCCTCTTTATTTTTCCAAACCCAGGCCATTGCTATTTTTGCTGCTAGAAGTAGATGCGTACATAGCCTGGGGATTTGGTCTAATAATGGGAATGCTCCATCGCCTGTGCTGCCCAGCAAGATGATTCCGGGATCCCATGGGATGGTGAGGCCCGAGATCTCTGTGATGTGTTTAAGTACCTCTTTCCAATATAATTCCGCTTTCGGGCATGACCATACCATGTGCAGCAGTGAGCCTGTGGTCGGGCGCCCTCGCCAACATGTTCTGGGTATGGTTGGATTGGCCTTGTTGATTTGGGCTGGGGTTATATAGTACCTGTAGCAGAGTTTATAGCCCCCTTCTATGTTTGTAATGCATTGTGAGCTTTTGTGTAGCCTGGCCCAGATCTTCCCCCATTCCTCGATTTCAATTTCTTTTCCCAGGTCTTTTTCCCATTCGACCATGTATCTTTCCTTTTTCGAGGGGTTTGCCCTGTCTAGGAGTCGATAGAGGGTTGAGATACTGCCTTTGCTTGTAGGGGTTATTAATGATAGTTCCAAGGCTGTTAATTCTTTGGAGCATTTCTCCTTGGTTACTCTGTGGGACATCCAGTGTCGGATTTGGGCGTAGTGGAATCTCTCCCCTTCATTCACTCCGACTTTTGCTTTGCATCTTTCAAATGAGATAGGTGCTCCTGCTTCCAGGAAATCCCTGGTTTTCTGTAAGCCACCTGCCATCCAGGGTTGGAAGTCTTGCGCCGATAGACTTGGGGAGAAATCAGGGTTATTCCAGATGGGAGTTAGGGGGCCTAGCGAGCCGTGGATGTGCCATTTCCAGGCTGCTTCCTTCCAGCAGCGGACTGTCGATATTTTTGGTAGCAGCGGACCGCTGTTTGCTTGTGGTTTTATGGGGGGAAGTTGTGGGAGGGATGATGGTGCCACCGAACACCAGGATTCTTCGAGATGTGTGCACTTCGGTTTGTCTGTCTCTTGGGCCAATGTGAAGGCGTGAGAAAGTTGCGCTGCTAGGGTGTATCTAGCAAGATCAGGTACTCCCAGACCTCCCTGTGGAATTCCCTTTGTCATTATTTGTTTGGTTATACAAGGCCCCCCCCATATGAATGCTTGGATTTGCTTTTGCAAGGCTGCCCTGACCTGGGATGCTGATTAGGAGTGCTGTGCAATGGTATAGCCATCTGGGGAGTAGGTTCATTTTGATGGCTGTGATTCTGCCAAACCACGATATTTCTTGTGGCTTTCACCTTTTGAGATAATTTTGAAGATCTTTGATCAGCTGCAGGAAGTTGCTTGAATACAGGCGCAATGGGTCATTGGGGATGTGAACCCCGAGATAGTCGATTGGGCCTGTTGACCATCGGATTGGCATTAGGTGGCTGAGGGTGTCTTTTTCCTGTCTAGAGAGGTTCACCGGTAGTGCTACGGATTTGGAAAGGTTTACCCTGAACCCTGATAGAGCCCCGAATTCTGAGATCTCCTCCCATATCGCACCCAGGGACGATGTTAGGTTTGTTGCCGTTATTAGAACATCATCAGCGTATAGCGCAATTTTATATTCATGGCCTCCCATGGACAACCCATTTATGTTAGGATTTTGCCTGATTCTTGCTGCAAAGGGCTCCATAGAGAGAGCAAAGATTAGAGGAGAGAGTGGGCAACCCTGTCTAGTACCCCTGGATATATGGATTTTGCTGGACCTTGTGCCGTTGACCCGCAGCTGTGTGGTGGGGGAATGATAGTTGGCCATTACCCATGTGATAAAGTTAGGCTCAAAGCCCATGTGCGTCAGGACTGCCCTGATTTACCCCCAGTCGACCAGGTCAAAGGCCTTATGTGCGTCTAAGGATATGGCGGCCATTCCTACCTTTAATTTGTGGGCACTCTCGATAATGTCGATCGTCCTTCTAATATTGTCGTGGGTACTTCTCCCAGGGATGAATCCCGTTTGGTCTTGATCAATTAGGGTTGGTAGTGCTGGTGCCAGTCTATTGGCCAGTACTTTGGCAAAAATCTTCCCGTCGTTATTTAGGAGTGAGATAGGACAGTAAGAGGCCACCAGTTCGGGGTCTTTTCCAGGTTTGTGTAGCAGGAGATTGTGATGGATTCCGCCATTGAGTCGGTTGTTGACTTTGAGGTAAGGAAAGAGTTGAATAGGGCCGACATCTGAGGTGCTAGAATTCTGGCGATTTTTTGTAGAAGTTTGCGGATAAGCCGTCAGGGCCCAGGGCAGCTGATTTAAGAGATTTGATGGCATCTATGATTTCTTCAGAAGAGATGGGTGATTCTAGGGAGTCCAGCAGGGTTATGTCCCGGGAGGGTATAGGGCTTAGATATTCCGCTAGGTTGTCTAGTGCCGTGGGTTCTGTGGACATGATTGATTTGTGGTGCTTCAATAGTTCTTCGATTTTTTCTGTATCTGAGTAGAGCATTTGTCCATCTTCCCTTTTTAGTTTCAAGATGTTGTTTCGGTGCGGACTTTTTAAAGTTTTTGCGCTAGGATCTTGTTTGCTTTGTTCCCTTTGCTGTAATAGAATTGCTTTGTAAAAGCTAAGGCTTTCGCTGTGCGGTCGGCGCAAGCATCTCCAGTGCTGTTTTTGCTTTTCTGAGGGCTCTCTCCATTTTTCTGGAATTGTGTGATTTCAGTTCGTTCTCAAATTGCTTTACATTTTCCTCAGGCTTAGCAGCCATAATGTTCGAGACTCTTCTCTGTTCTGCCCCGGCAATAATCAGTGTGCCTCTGACAACCGTTTTGAAGGCTTCCCATATGATGTTGATGGGGGAATGCTCCGTTGTGTTTTCTTTAAAATAATTGGAGATAGTTTCTTCGGTTTCCGTTCGGATGCATTCATCTAATAGCAGCGAGTCGTTAAGTTTCCAATGCCTTTGGACTGGCTGTTTTTGGCCTGAGATAACTTGATTTGCGGATACTGGAGCGTGGTCCGACATCATACAGGTGTGGATTTCTGTGTTGTTAAGACATGGGAACAGGACTCCCGATAGCAGTATGAGGTCAATTCTTGAAAAGCCTTTATGCACACATGAGTAGTGAGTGTAGTCCCTTGCGGTGCCATTAAATAGCCTCCATGCATCGACGGATTCGGTTTCTCTTAACAATTTGGCTATTGATAGTGCTTGCGTGAAGTCTGTGTTCGTAGGGGGCAGAGTTTTATCTATTTGTGGGTTTGGCATGCAGTTGAAATCACCACTTATGATCAGATGTCCTTCGCGGAAGGCTAGAATGGTCGGAATTAGGTTTGTGATAAAGTTGGCCTGAGAAGTATTAGGGCCGTAGACTGACACGATGGTAGTAGGAAGTTCTTCAAACAGGCCCTTTAGAAGGAGGAAGCGGCCTTCCGGGTCTCTTTTTATGGAAATATTTGATAGTGGGACTTTGTCGCTTAATAGAATTGCAACTCCTCTCTTCTTCTGTCCGGAGGAGGCGAAGTAGGCTCTGTTTTTTATATCTATTGAATCTTACTCGTGATTCGTCTTCCTGCAATAGGTGGGTTTCTTGGAGCAGTACGATGTCTCCCGATAACTGACCCAGTCTGTGCTCTACTAATTTATGCTTTCTTGGCAAGTTCAGGTCTTGGACATTCCACGTGAGTATCACTATTTCACTTGTACCGGCCATTAGTCTGCATTTTAACGTCCGGTGTGTCGTTGGCCTTGCTCTCTCTCCTGTGCCAAGAGTTTGTTAGAGGCGTTCGTTTGCTGCGTTGGTCTGGTGGAACCTTAGTTGCTGGTGCGATGTGCTGTGAAGATGACTGTGAGGCCAGAACCTGTGGGGCACGGATTGCTCCTCTCCAGGTTGATTGCCATGATATTTTATCTCCCCCCTTATCCCCTCCCCCCAACTTGAACTGGTAGTAGAACCATTGTCCTGCTGCCACTGGGGAACTGGTGGCACCAAGGCGCCTAACGACAGCCAACTGGGCCGCTGATCCGAATTCTTTTGGAGCTCATCCTTGCTCCCGCACTGTTGGTGTAAATGAGAGTAGGTGTCCCTGGAGGCTTTCTCTCCACAAGGGTTTTGCGTAGTTATGAGCTGTGGGATGTGCCACTCTTTTGGAGCGGATACCTGAACAGGGTGTTAGCTTAAGATTGAGTTGCCAGGGTTCGGCTATGTTCTTGCTCGAATGGTCATCCGGCAAGGTATCTTTCTTAGGGGGACCCCGAAGTCTTCGTCTTCTGCCGGCTTTTGACCATCCTCCTGTGGGAGGCTTTTCCCGAGGAGGGCGGGATGGTTCTTCTGTTTCCGACTCGCCGTCAGACTTTGAGGCCCATGAATCTATCCGCCTCTTTAGGCATGTGAATTTGCCTCACGGCACCTTCCCATTTAAATTTCACTGAGGTCGGGAAACCCCATTGATACAGGATCTTCCTGTCTCCTAGCCATTCGCTAGAGGTTGCATGATTTTCACGCTTTTGGAGCGTGGAGGCAGCCAGGTCCTGATAGAGTGAGATTGTGGAGCCCTGGAATGTGACCTGGCGCATCTGCCTTGCCTCGTGCATGATTTCCTCCTTCAGTTGAAAGAAATGGATTCTGACTAGTACATCCGGTGGGAATGTACATTCTCTTCTTGGGGAGGTTCTGTGCACCCGGTCCAGCTCCAAGGGTGCGCTGTATGGAAGTGTAATTATAAATCTAAGTAGGTTTGTGACATAACTTTTTAGTTCTGCATCTGGGATGGAGGATGGTATCCCTCGTAGGCGGATGTTATTCCTCCGAGAGCGGTTTTCTGCGTCCTCCTGTTTTGCCTCTAGAAGGTTGCATCTTGTCTCTAAGGCCGCGATCCTGTCCCTGTCCTGTTTGAATTCAAATCCTTGGTCACAAACCTTGGTTTCCAGCTAGGCCGTTCGGTGCTCTACTTCTCCCACCCACCCGTTAAGAGAGTTAATCTTCTTAGTGACCTCTTCTGCGCTTTTTTGAATTTCTTTGGTCATAGCTGACAGTAGGTCTTGCAGGTAGGCTTTAGTAACCGACTGGGATGGGCATTGGGTTGATGCTGGAGCTGCGAACATGGGGGCGTTGGGGGGATCTTCTGGTAGGTCCCCCTTTCTGGATCTCTCTGTAGTCGCGTTTGCTAATAGGGAGACAATGTCCGCTTGCCTAGAGGCTTTGCCGCTTTTTGACATCTTGGTGCTGGTAGGTCTCTGTGGCAGATCTTTCTGCGTGGCATTATTGCTGGGATATCACAGGGGGGCGAAATGCGGCAGGCCTCGGTGTGCAGTATGAAGGATCCCAAAGGCCTGAGGTGGTGCGGTAGTCTTATAGGCAGAGGCGAATGGGAGGTGAGGCCGCGGCTAGGCGGGTAGGGCCCGTAGCATTCGGTGTTGTAGTATTTCGGGGGCCTGATATTGATAAGACCGCAGGAAGTGGCCGACTCAGGCGGGCAATCCCTGCTCCTCCCCCCTCCTCACCTTAAAGTTGTTGGTGCTGGTTTGGTGTGTTTTCCGACAGGTACAAGGGCTCTGTGTCGTCCCGCAAGGATGTGGCTTTTCAGGCCCAGTGGGATAGGTTCCTGGCGTTCTGTGCTGGTGTATTTTCACTGTGCGCCGAAGAATGTTGGGCTGAAGGACTGGGTGCGATCAGGCCGTGGCTTGCGGAGTGTGGTGGGGGATGCGTATCGGCTGATTCCTCTGGCCGAACTTGGCGAAATAGATGGCAGGGGCCAGTCACCGGCGTAGTGGTCACCAGGGGGTGAGTGGCCGAGCTCCCCAGGCAGGGGTGCGATGTTCTCCACTTGTTGCCTCCCCCTCCAGGAGGAGGAGCAGCTCCGTGCCGGTTATCCCCAGGAGGCGCGGCCAGTGCCCCCCGTGCAGGATGGAAGAAAGGCAGTGAGCCGGCAGTGGGGGAGAGAGCCGGGGCCGGGAGGCACCTCGAGGGCCTCACACTGGTTCCGAAGCAGCTTCTGATGGTTGGCGCAGTTCAATGTTGGCCTTCAGTCTTACTTGCGATGGTCTGCGGGGCTATGCGGGAGGATTGGGGTTGTTGGTGTTCGCGGTTTGCTTCGAGGCGAGAAACTGCTGAAGAGTCAGTGCGGGCTGGAGAGCTGTGCGCGCTAGGCGGCTTCGCTTGCTTTAGCGCACCAGTTCCATCCCCATACAGAGGAACTCCTCCGTTTGTGCTTCGCGGCTGCCATCTTGGAAACGAGCGGGGACCCGTGCGAAAGAACTTGCGGAAACTTCATAATCCGGCCACGGCACGGGGTCCCACTCAGTAGACAGCCGCTGGCAGTATTCATACGACTGTCGTTTAAGTTTCACTTCATAACGTGGACTGGCCGCGGTGATTTCAGCAACGGCGCGGTGGGCCGATCAAGAGCTCCTAAGAAGCCATTCCACTCGTGGTGGCTCCAAGCCACGCCCCCTCTTTTCTCAGTATTCTATAAAAGGCAACTATACATTCCTATATTTCTCATATTTACATCGCTGTAATTCTTTCTGCCACCAATATATCCCAAATTTTCGCCCACCATATCTGGATAAAAGGGCCTTCTGGATTTTTCCAATTAGGAGCAATTGTGAATCTTGAAAGTGGGTCAGCAAGTGGACCAATAAAGTAGACATGGGCAGAGACATAGGAAAAATGCCATGGGCCCATCGGCAGCTGGACTCCAGTAATTTCTTTAATTTGCACCAGTACCTTTTCCCAAACATTTTGCACCTTACCACATGCTCATAGAAGGCATATCAAAGATCCCCCTTCTAAACAGTCCCTGCAACATTTAGGGGGAAAGGCATTCATCTTATTCAACCCCTGTGGGGTCATGTACCACCTTTAACAGATCTTCACCACGCATTCTTTATCAGTCACACACATCAGGGATCCGCAAGTATGAGCCCAGATACGATTTCAGGCAACTTTGTCAATTTACATACCTAAATCTTGCTCCCACTTAAACATATACCACAAACATTCTAGATGATCATATCTATCCAATAGTTAGTCTAGTGTGGACACCTTAGCCTTTTTTAAACCAGAACGGATTGCAGGTTCTAATATAGTCAGTTTCTTCGTGCCCCTGGCTTTAGTAGTTGGGTGAGCGTCACAATTACACATACTGAAATCTGTCAACCTCCCCACATGGAACATATCTTTGCATTGCACAAAGGATGGTGGCCTGCCTTCCGTATACAATTGGTGTAGAAGTTCTAACCCTTCCTCCATCCATTCCCTACATCGTTCCTTGGTCTTGCCTGGATGAAAGTCCGGATTGCCCCAAATAGGAGTGAGCGGACCCATACATGTCACGACTTACCACCTACGGGCCCCTCAATTACAAATGTGTATACTATTTTTCATCGAGGTCAATATGGGAAACTCATCTTTATTGTTGGATATATTCAGAAAGGAGATCTGAGAGAGGAGTGTCGGGGACCACTCCTGTTCTATTGGTTTCCATTTTGGCACAATATCACATTTTCCACAGGTCAGGATATGTGACAACTATGGCGCCAAATGCTATAGGGGGACATCCGGGACGCCCAGGCCTCCACCTCTCATCCCCCTAAGAAAGACTTTCCTTGGTATATGTGCTTTCCTTTTCCCCAATATAAATTTGTGGATTCTTGCCTCAAGTGTCGGCAGAATGGGATCTGGGATCTTAACTGAAAGAGCCACGCATTAGTAACCAAACCTGGGGATGAGGTTTGTCTTCAGTGACACTATCCTACCAAAGCAAGACATTTCCTGTTTGTTCCATCTGTCCAGGTCCTCAGAAAACTCCTTAAATAGCTGTGGGAAGTAAGACGGAAAAATCTGCAGCATGGTATCAGGATCTGTACCCCAAGATAGCTTATGGTCGCCCGAACCCATTTAAATCAGGCTTATTTTAGAGAGACCCTGTTGCACTTGCAGAGGTATAGACACATTAAGGCCACTGGACGTGGAATAGTTAACCAAAAATCCCAAAGCCAGTTCAAAATCTTTCAGTGCTTCCAACAGCGCAGGCAGAGACGCGTTTACTTCACTTATAGTAACCATAACAACATCTGCATAAATGAATATGCAATATACTTCATCCCTGACCTCTATCCCCTTAATCTTCACATTATCCCTGACCCTTTTCGCAAATGGTTCTACAGACAAAGCAAAATCATGGGGGACAGAGGACAACCCTGTCTAGACCCCCTTGAAATAGCTATTTTAGGCATAAACTGTCTGTTAATTTTGATTGCGGTAGACGGCCCTTGGTAATTCGACAAAATCAATGTCCTAAAGTTCTGGCCGTACCCAGACGATACAAGCAGCAATTGTATGCAATGCCAATCCACCATATCAAAAGTCTTATGGGCATCCAGTGATAGGACTCCCATTTTGATCGTCTCCCTATTCCCGACGTCTATGATATTCAGAACCCTCTGTATGTTGCCCTGGGTATTCCTGTCTGTCTAGTCTTAGTTAATTAACTCCTGAAGCACCACAATTAGCCTTTGCACCAACATTTTGGAATAAATGTTTGCATCGTTATTCATTATGGTAATTGGCCAATATGATTACAGCACATATGGTCCTTACAAGGTTTTGGTATGAATACTATAACCGATTCCGCCATAGACAGACTTATTCTGCCTGTGACCAGGAATGAATTAAACAACTTCATCAAGTGGGCTACCAGTTGGACCTGGAACTTCTTATAAAATGCTGAGATGAAGCCATCCGGCCCTGGGGCTTTATCCTTAAGAGTTTTTATGGCCCATTCCCCCTCCGAAGGCTGAATCGGGACCCGAGAGCATGCTCTAGATCCAGAGATCTGCAGGGGATATCTGCTCTAGCTACATAATTCAATCATTCCTCCACTTGAAGTGGCTCCCCAGTCATCAAGGTTTTGAAATACTAAGGGATTGGTTAAACCTTTTCAACATCATCATGCTGCACCACTCCAGCCTCATCTCCTGTCCCCTGTATATCATTCCTGGCATCGATCTTCTTCAATTTATAAACTAATAGTCGATTTACGTGATTACTGTGTGCATAGTAATGCTGCTTGGTCTTCAGTAAGGCCTGTGCAGGCCTATCAGCCATGTGCGCTTCCAGCTTAGACCTTGCCAACTTTAGCTTCCGGTATGCCACCCGGGCCCTTGTACCTTTATATTCAGCCTGTACCTCATGCACCGCCTCTACTAACCATGTTCGAGTCAATCTGTTGGCTCTTGTATATGTCATGGTGCAACACATTCTATTCCCTATGACTATCACTTTCATGGACTCCCACACTGTTGCCATTGAATGGTCAGACGTACTGCCGTAGATCCCCTCAGAGATTTCCCGGCACATATCCACATCTTTCATTATAGGATCATACAACTTTCAGTAACCACGGTTGTGGGTGGGCCGACTAACTTCCCCAACCATTGTGACGAATGGGCGTGTGCCCAGAGACAATTCGGGGCGCGATACAAGTCTCCCGGAGACAAGGAAACAATGGGCCAGACATTGATATCAGGTCTATCCTGGACCATCCCCCCATGGAAAAGCGTGTAAAGTGTAAAGTCCTGCGTGTCATCATTAAACAATCTCCACACATCCACCACTTCCCATAATAAGATAGCCGATGCAACTGCGTGCCTATAAACTAGCCTAGAGGGCTGTGTCGTCTTATTAACGTCTGGGTTAGGGACCATATTAAAGTCACCCCCTATTATCATTTGCCATTCAGCAAAAGCCACCAATTGGGGGACAATTGCAATCACATGTTGATCCTGCCCACTGCTGGGCGCATATAAAGACATCAATGTAAACATATGTCCGAACAGTAAGCACTTCACAAAAATGAATTTATCCAGGAGGGTCCTTCAAGATCTTGATTTAAAGAAATGGCACATCTCTTGCAACAAGTATCGCAACCCCCCTTTTTTTATCCCCAGTACATACAAAATACTGGTGTGTGTATATTCAATGAATTAGTCTGCGCTTATCCGGCCTTCAAAAGGTACGTCTCTTGCAAATAAACAATTGCAGAACTGATCTCCTATTCATAGGAGAATTCATTTAAGGAGTCTTGTCCCAATTCAGCCAATACAGTTCCCGTTGCATTGCAGTAACTTTGAAAAAATAAACAAAAACTTGAACACAAAATCCTCATGTTCCACTCCCTCCACATTTCCCCAAACCCATATCTATAAAAAAAACAAACGAGTACACAAACATATGCAGGACATACAACTTCTGTGGACTTCCAAACTCGGAAGGCGAAAAGGTTTAGCAGCCACTGCTACACCCCTCCCTTAATCACGCAAAACATAAACTAGCAACTATGTAGATATATGATATTGGAAAAACATGGTTTCGAATAAGTCAACAAGCTTGATCAATTAGGGTGGTCTAAGCCATCATTTCAATGGCTCGTTCCCTTTCATGTCTTTCAAAGTAATGCCTCTGGGCCGCCTGCATCTTCTGATCTGGGTCCACAGAGCAGAGGGTACATAAGAACCAGAAGAAGGGTCTCGGCACTCCTCGCCCACCGATTCACCCTCTTACTGAGGGTGCAGCAGCCATTCTCCCTCTTTCCTCAATCTTATAGACCCCGTCCCACCATTAGCAATGAAAAGTAGCCCAGTAGGAAATTCACATCTATATGAAATCTTCATAGAATATTGCATTTGTAACAAAGCTGGCTTGGCCTCATTCTCAAAATCTGGTTGTCTTTGTTGAATGCATAGGCTGTATACTTTTATTAGTTTCATCATTGTATTTGCTCTCTTGTATTGGTTGTCAACATTTTACTTTTTCATTCTTCTTGTGGATAGATTGTCTGTAGTTATTTGCAAGAGTACAGGTTTATGTGAATATATTTCAAAGGCTTTTGTTTAAATGAATACAATATATAAAATTGCTATCTTTCTGAAGCTGAAGCCTAATTTTAAGAATATGGTTTAAACTGCGCGGTTCCAAATAAAAATAAAAAATCAAATGCAATACTTCGTACGTCACCTGAACTGGGACTGTGGATACTTTCTCCTACATCTGCATTGTGATGCTCTTTCAAGTTGGATACAAGTTCTTGTTCGATCCGCAAAACATTGTCATAATCGAGAATCGGATCTCCTGTTTCATAAAAAAACAAAGATTACTTTTTCAGTGATCAAATTTTCTTTAAAAATGTTCTACTACACATACAGCGGTCAAATCTAAAAGAAAACCATAGCTCAATAGCATAAAATACAAACAATACCATAAAGTTCATTGGTGGTGCATACATACTTCCAAGTATAAAAGGAAGGGAGCACTAACCTGTGTCACAGATATTTGAATACTCAATAATATAATTGTATTTCCACATATGTATTATGATTGGAACCATGTGTATCAGTGTACAAAATTAAATAAAAAAGTATCCAATTATGCCCTAAGAATGCTGTTCTATTTGCAAAATTACACATTTCCACATTGCATCTAGAAAATGAAACCCAGGATTCACAAATTAAATTATATGGAGTACATCAAGGTGTGCAAATTATAAAGGAAAAAAATAAGAAAACATCAATTTTAATTATTCTGTTTATGACCTGGTGTGCTATTAAACAAGTTACACATTTCCACAGTGCATTCGCGTCTATTAATGGACAAGTATACATAGTTATTTATGTATTTATTTATTACGCACATAGCAGAAAGCTTTGCATACACAACATTTAACATACAATCATACAATACATTTATAAGATACAGTCATCAATACAATGTTAAAATGCCATGTTATAATTTTAAAACAAAGCTAATAAAAGATTTACACCTATAAAATAATGTTAATACTCGAAGAAAAGAGTTCACTTTATAATAATGAATTCATGTCACATTGCCCAATATCTTCATAATTTCGTCACACTTCCACTAAAATATAACGAGGTCAAATATCAGATTAATAGCACAACCTTTTAAAAACGCAGTCCATATCACAGAGAGGTCTTCCATATGATAGTGTTATTATACTCTTTCAGATGTTTCCATTGTAGTCCGGTTAAACTTTCACATTCAAGTAAGACATGTTCCAAGTTTTCGATGCAGTCAACACCACACAGCCTGCAATAGCGCATGCTACGCTGAATACCCAACCGGGCACCCTACATACTTAATCAGCATGCAAACATCCAGCTGAATATCAAGAAAAGACATTGGGCCTCATTACGACCCAGGCGGAATGCGTTTAACGGCACCGGTTATGGTGCCGCTGCCGTTAAACCCATTCCGCCCTACTACGAGGTTCCCTTGCGGGACCCGCTCTGGACGTCTGGTCAGACCAGACGCCCTTTGCGGGTCCCACGAGGGGACCAGGGCGCTAACAACGGGCCTGTTATTAACGGGCCCGTTGTTAGCTCCCTCCCCATTCCCATTGAGCCCTATGGGGGCTCGAAAGGGAATGAGGATGGGTATTTTGAATGAGGAATTACCGAGTCCTCCAAGGTTGGAATGGCCCGGTAATTCCTCATTCAAGGAACCCAGACCCGGACCCGAGTTTGGAGGCAGCCATGCCCTTATTAAAGGCATGGCTGCCTCCAAACTCGTAATGAGGCCCATTGCGTCGGCAAATAGGTGTCTGTTGCATTCAATTCACAAAAGACTACTATCCGGCACCTCACAAGTTGTAGTTCTGCCTGCCTCCACAGTTCCACCTGACCACACAACCAGTAATATTTAGGTTTGCAATCTGCTATCAACCTTTCACTATCGGTATCGTCCTGTGTATGGCAACGGGCACATTTTTTGTAGCATGTGTTGTGAGAAACCTGAGGGTATCTCCCAGTAAGAACACAGGAATCCCTTATTCAGGTGGTCAGGAAACGGCCATCGCTGTTGGATCCAGTTCCTGGGGGTGGACTTGTGGGGGAGGATCACCTGGGTAGGGGAACCCAGGGTTATGCTAGGAGGAATACCCAAGGTGAGACGCAGTATGTTACAAGAGAAGAAGACGAGGAGGGGGGATCCCTGAGACCTTTGTTGGCTGTGCCACATCAAGCTCCCCTTTCTCCCATAAAGTCTCCTGCATCAAAATCTATCAACCCCCCCCCGCCTCCAATCTGGTAACTCACCTAGGAGTACGAACCCTATTAAGTTGCAAAACCACATCTCAGTTTCTATCCAACAACTCTCAACCATTCTTCTCCACATCCTTCTGATTATTCTTTTCCGAACACTCAATTTACCCTGACAAAACACTACTGGTCCCCGAATCCCCTGTGTTCATTTCACAATCACAGTTATTCCTGTGTGCCTTAGAAATCACAACTATCACATTCCTCCGATTATCATTTTCAACATTCCCATTCAAATGTAACCTACTCTTCCGAGAACCCCACTAACCCTAATACGAGGGTTTTATTCCATGAAACACCTCTTTCCGTTCCGACCCTGTAGGATACCTGGAAACTCTCCCACCTTCTTTTTCTGGCACAAACATTTTTTCCCCGACATAACACTACAACTGTTTACCTGACGTGTCCCGACACAAGGGTCAGGCAGAGACAGGCAATTGATCATAATCACTCACACCTGACGGCCTCTCCTTTTCCCCACAGGGATAAAAGGTGGAGCGAGAGAGCACAGGACGAGCAAGGCGAGCACGTCAGACAGCACGATGAGACGGCTAATCCAGCATCAGTTCAAGAGAAGGAAAAAGGCAGGAGGAAGCGAGAGGGTGGCGAGGAGAGAAGTGACCTTGCCCTTTTCATCCCAGACCCGCAAAACCTTTTTGGAGAGAGCCATAGACCACGGACAATACCACAAGTGTCTTGCAGCAGATGTCAATAGTACACAGGGCAAGCCTATGCCGATAAGCAGGAGCGAGGGAAGCTGCTGCGCCCGTGGTACCGGCTTTTACGCCAGAGAAGCCAAAAAGCCAAGCGGTTCATCACAGTCGGTGAGTTGAGGGGAAAGCCGATAAGAACCGGGCGGTGTTGAATGATAATCGCAGAAGTGGCAAGTTTGAACCATGTGCAAAGAACTTTAAAAGAACTGTAAAAAGTGCTAAGGGGAGACCAGCTAAAGAGGGAGATGGGCACCAGGTGGGTGCTAAACTCAAGAGACTCTGGTCGATATCCCCATATGAAGAAAACTACAGATACCAGAAGGCCGTAAGAAGGCCGCCAAGATAGGTCAAAGTGGTCATACGTGAGGTCAAGCAAAATCCCTGTACCATCGAAAGACTTTGATATACAATCTGTTAAGTGAAAGAAAGGGAAGTGAATCCCGCAGTGAATGTGAAAGTAAGGGAGACGAATCCCGCCATATGAGAAAGCAAGGGAAGCGAATCCTGCAAATACAAGCGAATGTGAAGTTGGCAGAGGTGAACACGAACGAGGGATGCCAGAGATGAAGCTATCAGCCAAGTGCAAGCAGTCAAGAGGGTGACGAGCCCGGTGCAGGGAGATCCAGAGGTGAAGCTATCATCCAAACTTCAAGAAAAGAACTAACATATAAAATTAAGGAATACGATACATGAAGGCTCAACGCCCAGAAGAGGGGGAGCCAGGGGTGAAAGTCGTCACCCAAAGCCCATGGAAAAGAGACGGTGTATTTGTTTTTGTTAGTTGAATACATCAGGTCCTCGAAGGCAAGAGATTTTTCAAGGAAACTAGACTTGGCCATTGATGGTCCTGAGAACTACCATTGGAACTATCATCTTGTGCTGGACAAGCACAAGACTGTGCTGTGCTCCAAGCAACCATCTTTCCCCCTTGTCCAAAACGTAGGGAAGGGAGACCCAGTTTTAGGCAAGATTTGAAGCAGTACGCTTTGGGTGCACTACAACATTGTCCTCCTGGCAATAGGAACCCAACCTTTGGTATAAGTATGTACTACACAGGTTGGTAGTGTGGCTGAGCAGCCAGGCTTATCTCAAGAGGGGTCAATGTGAGCAGCAGGGTAATTACACAGAGATTCTCAGTAACAAGTATCCAACTAAACACTTACACTCAAGTTTTCTTGATTAAACAATTATTAATTTATTTAACAGTCAGTTTGAATAAGCCTTCTTCAGAAGGGGCAATATATCAGTAGCACACAAATATACTACAAAAATACACACTCTTAGTTTCTCTAGGTCAGAGCAATACTGAAAAGGGTGTCAAAGAAAAGGGGTTATAGAATAACACAAGAGATCACAAAATTATTCTGAAGCAGGTATGTTCTTTTGAACCCCCAATGCAAAGCGGATTAACCCCTTCCTGGAAGAAAAGGTAAATCACAATGCCAGAGGAAAGAAGAGTTATTCAGGGAGCAAGGCCAGCCAATGTCAATTGAGCAAAATTCTAGGCGAACTGAAGTATTTCTTGTAGGTGAATAAAAGGCTTACACAATGTTTTAGATGTCTTTGTAGAAAAAGTAGAATCAATGTAGGGCCACAAGCTGGGAGGCTTGTGAGAGGTAGAAGTTGCAAGCAACTCTACAGAAGCAACCAAGATAAGTCTCAACTGAGATCAAGTAAGGCTACAACAAGAGGTAAGTCCTCTCAAACTTTACAGTACCTTTGGTTAGAAGAAATGGTTCCAGCTGGCTTCTGTTCCTCTGCAGCTCTGCAGATCCTTTTGCTCCTGGGCCTCAGTTGTGGGAACAAGAGGGAGGACGTCTGGGTTCTCCTGCACTGCAATGGCATGATCGGCGACAGATAAGGACAAACTTGTATTCAGCGGCACTTGGTGGTTTCAGCTCCTCGTGTCTCAACAAATAGCATCACTGCAGCCTCACAGATACCACTCTGGACTTTCCTCGCATCTGGAGTCCAGCACTGTGTCCCGGGGATCTTCCTTCAGCATGGGTCCGTCTTAAAAGTGATGCACCCCGTTTGGTGTTCCACTCCCTGGCACTTCGGTTCCAGCAGCAGCAGCAGAAGTACAGCCAGCTCCGAGAGGATGTCCAAACGAGTTCACTTTGGAGTTGATTGTAGAAGTCGTCCTTGCAGGGCATCTCAAGTCGAAACGAATTCAGAGCTTCAGCACACCGGGCAAACCAGCGGTCCAGGAGTTGCAGCAGGCGTCTCTTCCAAGTTCTTCTTCAGATTCCATCATCCAGTGGTCGACTCTGCCTTCCAAGCCAAAAAGCCTCGCCTTTTATGCAGATTTCTGCCATTCATTGAAGCCTAGCTGTCAATCGCACAGCAGGGTGACTGTCTGTCAGGCATGGGAATTTGCGTACAGGCTTTCGTGCATCTTCAGCATCTGGACAAAGTAAACAAAAGAAAGCGCTGGGACAGCGGCATTGGGTTGCCAGAAACGCAATCCGCGGCAGAGCCTGGAGGTTGCCATGGAAGCTTAGTGACACGTTGCTAAGGAGGGGTAACGTTCGTGCACGATCACGACGTTGATCAGGTGATCTTGGGTTTTTAGACCCTCCTCCTTAGTTGCTCAGCGCTTCTGATTGAGCATTTTTGGCGTTCTGTTGCTGGTCTCTTAGTTCTACCATCATTTCTCGTGTTTTGACCCGGATTGTACTTGTTTTTGGCTTTGGATTATCCTACTGTTTTGGCGAATTTTCCTCATAGTTTTTCATGGTTCTTGGATCTCTGGGTTCTATGACCTGATTTCGTTTTTGCCTTCTCCTTGACTGTTGTTCGGCGACCGCTAGGTATATTTGGACTCGGACCGGTTTAAGGATTTCTCTTTTGGATTGTGAATTCACGTCTAGTGTGCTCTGGTATTTGGGACAGCCTCCGCTGCATTGTGGGACAGCCTCCGCTGCTCCGTGGGACAGCCTCTGCTGCACCGCGGGACAGCTTCTGCTGCTCCAGGGGACAGCCTCCGCTGCTTCGAGGGACAGCCACTGCTGCTCCGTGGGACAACCTCCGCTGCACCGCGGGACAGCCACTACTGCAACGTGGGTATTCGAACCCTTGGTAGAACTGTCCCCCACACCGTGGGAGTACTGTTTGTTATCGCGGATTGCTGAAGGTGGCTCCTTCCCCTCCAAACACCTGGATTCACAGTACTCCGATAGGAATTCAATACTGCCAGTGTGCCAGTCAATCGAAGGATTGTGCAGCTTGAGCCATGGAATACCTAATATAAGTTTGAACTGGGGCGCAGAGATCAAATCGAAATAAATGCGCTCTGAATGACCCTGAAGTGTCTCCATTACCAAATCCTCTGTCTGTTGTACCACCAGACCAGATATCAAAGTGGAACCATCAACAGCATTAACTACAACCGGGTTTGTCTTTTCAATAGTTGATACACCTAATGTCTTAGCATATTGAGTATCGATGTAATTTCCGGTAGCACCGGAATCCAGAATAGCACTGGCCTGGATGACCTGGTCTTGAGACATCCTAAATCTCACTTGTAAGGAAATAGGTCGGTTGAGATCGGAGTCCATAGAAACATTGGTACTCGACAATCGGACTCCTCTTATTGTCGAGCTTTCAAGTTTCCCAGTCTCCTATTGGGTTTCTTGGTACATTCTTTTAACAGATGTTCAGAAGAACCACAATAGAAACACAAATTGTTCTTCTTACGATGATCTCTCTCCTCTTAAGAAGGAGGACCCCGTGTCGCTGCTCCGATTTGCATGGGTTCAGGGGTACCTGCAACGGGTGTGGGATTTACCTGGATTACAGGTGGAGCACCACGTTTTTCCCCTTTCCTGGCAGCCTTACGGGCATCGATCTGAAGAACTAATTCCAATAACTCTGGAAAAGTAACCGGAACTACCGGTACTAAAGCAAGAGTATCCTTCAACGAGTCTGATAATCCTTTATAGAATAATGACACCTTCTTATCATCCGGCCATCCAGTTTCTGCAGCCAATTGATTAAATTTGGCTAGATAAGCCAGAAGAGTCAAATCCCCTTGTTGTAGATTTAACAATTCCAGTTCCATAACTTGAGACTTGTATCGGGTATCAAACACTTTACCCATTGCTTCAATTAACGCATCACAATCAAACAATAATGGACTACCCTCTTCCAAAAGAGGGTTAGCCCAAGCTGCGGCCGTACCTCCAAGATGCGACAGTAAAAAAGCCGCTTTGGTAGCGGAATCAGGAAAAGAACCTGGTCGACATAGAAAATGTAAACGACATTGATTCAAAAATGTCCTGTACTGCTTGGGATCCCCATGGAACCTTTCTGGGGGAGCCAACGGGAACTGTGAGGTAATGTATACCGGGCCAGCTTCTGCCTGTGCTGGTTCAACAACAGGCACATTGGGCATCGCCGGAGCCACTGGTGGTGATGGCTGAATGGCGGTTTGTAATTCGAGGATTTGTTGTTGTGTAGTAGCGTGAGCATGGGCCATATCAGATCTTAAATCAGCCACTAATTGTAGCAAAGTAGCCAGGGTCTCGTTGGGGTCCATGTTAAGAAGGCTTCTGATTATGTCAGAATTCCTCTTCACAAGTTTGACCCGTAGTGTAGAAGAAGAATTCTTCCCACCAATGTACCCCTTTGTATGTAAGAAATACACAGTGCAAAGGCATCAATTAGTTGAAAGAATGGATATCCCACCGAGACCACGTGGCTGTAGGAGGAAATAACACAATTAGTACCAAAAAACCGATGATTGAAAATCACGATTCTAATCTAAAACTCAATACACTAACCTGAGAGAACTGAACAGTAGGTAAGTACTACCATGGTCAGGTTAAGAAAAAAAAAACAGAAAAGTTCTGCAAACAAACAATATTCACTATATGTAATGCTATGTGCCTGACAGAATAAGGATACTGAACTAGGTGAACTTTAACACAAGAATTTCCTTACCAGGGAATATCCATGAGGGAGTCCGTAGAATGAATGGATGACAGGAGCCACCTTCAGCAATCCGCGATAACAAACAGTACTCTCACGGTGTGGGGAACAGTTCTACCAAGGTTTCGAATACCCACGTTGAAGTAGCGGCTGTCCCGCGGTGCAGCAGAGGTTATCCCACGGAGCAGCAGTGGCTGTCCCTCGAAACACCGGAGCAGAGGCTGTCCTGCGGTGCAGCAGAGGCTGTCCCACGGAGCAGCGGAGGCTGTCCCAAATACCAGAGCACACTAGACGTGAATTCACAATCCAAAAGAGAAATCCTTAAACCGGTCCGAGTCCAAATATACCTAGCGGTCGCCGAACAACAGTCAAGGAGAAGGCAAAAACGAAATCAGGTCACAGAAGCCAGGGATCCAAGAACCATGAAAAACTATGAGGAAAATTCGCCAAAACAGTAGGGTAATCCAAAGCCAAAAACAAGTACAATCCGGGTCAAAACACGAGAAATGATCGTAGAATTAAGAGACAAGGAACAGAACGCCAAAAATGCTCAATCAGAAGCGCTGAGCAACTAAGGAGGAGGGGCTAAATACCCAAGATCACCATATCAACGTCGTGCTCGTGCACGAACGTTAACCCTCCTTAGCAACGTGTCACTAAGCTTCCATGGCAACCTCCAGGCTCTGCCGCGGATTGCGTTTCTGGCAACCCAATGCCGCTGTCCCAGCGCTTTCTTTTGTTTACTTTGTCCAGCTGCTGAAGATGCACGAAAGCCCGTACGCAAATTCCCATGCCTGACACTGTCCTTGCCGGACAGTCAGCAGGCCAATCACCTTTGGGTGCATTCCTGTAACCAAGGGGATTAAGCACAGCGAGTTTCGGGCACCTCCCTCACTTCCTGCCCCTGACGGACATACTGGAGCCAAAGGTGGGCTTCACCAAAGACAAAATGAACAAAGGGACCAAACCTGGTTTGGCGCGCAGAGTAAATCTGAAGAAGTGCAGCCCTGAGCAAATGGTAAATGTCCTATTCAAATTGAGTGTGTAACTGGACAACAGATACGGTGAAACAAAGAGTCCAAAGCAAGTAGATTCTTCAGTCAAAATACGCTGTCGAAACAGATTTTATGAAATGATGCAAAAACAAGACTGCCGACACGTGTTTCGACCCAGAACAACGGGTCCTTTTCAAGGCAAGACTGTGGTGTTAGTATGATTCATATGCATTCAAATACAGCAATATATTATGTAATCATGCCATAAAGATAAGAACATTTGAAATTTAAACGGTCTCATCTGAGATAGAATCCGAGGAAGATCAACCCAGTGCTACCGATAAAGGGGAGGAAAGTTTTACTCCTGCTCTTACGCACCAACGCAGAGGCTTTCTAGCTGAAATTAAACGATACAAAAAAGGCAACATCCCTAGCCAAACTGCTCTATCAAATAAAACAGTTCGCTTCACTGTCCCTTTAGGGCGACCTACTATAACTCCCGCCACATCTTCCGAGGAGGAAGAGGAAGAGGAGCAAGGGCCAGACAAAGGGAGAAACGCAAACAAGAGGCACACTCGTTCCAGCTCCAAAAACTTGCCAACCAAATCGATACTCCGCACTTAGTTTGTAACTTATCAAGTAAGGTCTTGTCCTCCGCTGAACTGTCCCTTCTGAATAAAGGTCTTTCTTTTGTACCGAGTTGTCATTCTGATCTTATTGATTTCCAAATTGATTTATTCAAATTTATTCGCAAGCTTAGACTTAAAAAGTATTTCCATCAACAAGTTGCAATCTACAGGCCACATATTGCCTCTCCATCACTGAGTAGCTTAACCATTTCCGATATAGAAGACACACGACTTCTTATGTCACTTAACGTTGATACTGCTAGCACCTCCAATGGCTTACAACAGGAATTAGGCATTCACCAACATAATTTTGAAATGATGGAGCACAAACCCAGATCCAAATTTGTACCAGCTATTACTGATGCTACTGTTATAGACACCTTTTATCAGGCAGTCATTCAAGATATACACAAACAAATAGATCGTTCCCAGTTTCAGTCAACCAAGAGCAATCTCACTCTTTCCGAAAAAACTGCTCTCAAAAATCTTGCTGAGGATACGAGCATTGTCATTAAAGAAGCTGATAAAGGTGGTAATATTGTCATTTTAAATACTGCAGATTATATCACTATGGCCAATGAACATCTGAGTACTCCTGGATGTTATCAATTGTTACCTGGCAACCCTACCAAAGAGACGGTATCTGAATTGAAAGTTTTGTTATATGACTGGCACTCACGTGGGACATTGACAGATGAGGAAAAGGCTTTCCTTTACAGACCTAATCCGGTCATTCCTACAATGTATTTTCTGACCAAAATTCATAAGGCATACACAACATTACCCCAGGTACGACCTATTATGAGTGGCTTAGGATGGGCCACTAAGGGACTTTCCCAGTACATTGATTCTGCAATCAAGGATATGGTACCAGCATTACCAGCCTACCTACGAGATTCCACTCAAACACTGGAGATTTTACATCAGTTAAAATGGTGCCCCAATTATCTTCTAGCCACGTTTGATGTTAAAGCATTGTACACATCGATACAGCATCGATTAGCTCTTCAAACCATTGATTACACTTTTCGCAACCACTCAGCATCACACAGTCAACATGTTTACATGATCAAAGATTTCTTGCATTTCACGTTAGCACATAACCAGTTTTTGTTTAACAATCAATATTATTTACAGACGAAAGGAGTAGCCATGGGTGCGAAATATGCCCCTTCTTTGGCTAACTTATTCATGGGTTTTTTTGAGGACAAACACATATACACAGACCACCCATATAAACAGAATCTCATAGTATGGAGACGCTACATAGATGACGTCCTGGTCATTTGGAATGGGACGTCTTCGTCCTTTGTTGGTTTTTCTGAATATCTTAATCGTAATAATTTTGGCATAGAATTTTCTGGACATGTGAGCTCTCAGTCTATGGAATTCCTTGATCTTCAGATAAACATTGTGAATGGTGAACTACAAACTCAAACCTTTCGGAAACCCACCGCAGTTAATGCTATGTTGCATGTCTCCAGCTGCCATAAAAAATCTGTCATTTCTAACATCCCATTTGGAGAATTTTATCGTGCGAGACGTAATTGCAGTACTGACATGGCTTTCCAACATGAGTGTCGCATGATTAGGCGGAGGTTCTATGAACGTGGATATAGTAGTCAATGCATTAAGCAAGGGTTTAATCGTATCAACACATTCACTCAGGATCAGACGTTGGTTACGAATACAGAATCTACCAGACCAAGTCTGGAGTATGTACAGTTCATAACCAAATATTCAGAAGACCATTGTATGCTTTATCGCCTGTTAAGCAAACATTGGCATTTGTTGAGACTTGACCCAGAGCTTCTGCCTTATGTCTCGGCTACACCCCAACTCATCTTTACTCGTAATAAAACATTGCGCAACAAACTCTGCCCTTCGTTTTTACAACCAAAGCCTACTCATGCACAGCCTCTGACTTGGCTTCCACCCAAACCTGTTGGTTTTTTCAAATGTGGTCTATGCAATTTTTGCCAATATGCTCTTATTCAAAATACATTTAGTTGCCACCATGGTTTGTCAATTCACATCTCTGATTTTATTAATTGTAAATCGAAATTTGTGGTGTATGCTATTTTATGCGTATGCCGCAAAGTATATGTTGGTTCTACTATTAGAGAACTGCGAGTTCGCATTCGAGAACATTTTGCACACCTGAAGAGTCAAGATCCGAAGCTGCCTCTTGCACTTCATTGGCAACAGAATCATCAAATGGATTCAGTAAAAGATCTTAAGTTCATTGGGCTCATTCAAGCACATTCCCACCCAAGAGGCGGGGACCGTCAATTACTTTTACGCCAGCTTGAGGCACGCACCATCGCCAAACTTCGTTGTACCAGTCTTGGTCTCAACACGGACACGGAACTAAATGTATTTTTGTAATGCTTTACATAAATGCTGGTGCACATTTCCTATACTTGCAGTAACTGCATTTTCATTATTCCCTGTTTGTTTTTATGTA
This sequence comes from Ambystoma mexicanum, assembly GCF_040938575.1. Taxonomy (NCBI): domain Eukaryota; kingdom Metazoa; phylum Chordata; class Amphibia; order Caudata; family Ambystomatidae; genus Ambystoma; species Ambystoma mexicanum. The sequence goes on along the minus strand of NC_090935.1, from coordinate 1,451,939,643 downwards.
TTTACTTTTAGTCAAATTTAAACAACCAAGATCGTCAGGAATCGCTGCCAGTTTCTAATTGCTCATCCGTCCACTGCTGTCATTGAATATTCCAGAGATTTTTGATTTTTTCAAATTTTCTTTTTTTTTTTTTTTAATTTTCAATTAAAATATTTTTATTATTTCTATTTGCATGCACACTGCCATTACAGCTTATTATGCATTAGACTTTTATTTAATATTTATTAGTTGTGCTAACGGATGTAGACATTCTCTAGGGCACATATAAAATGCAAGCGCTTGCCTTATTTAATACAAGGACTACCATTACCACAATTCCATGCACTAAATTTAACCACATGACTGAGTCATGTGACACATTTTTAGGTTCTTTTCTCTAAACACATGGAAGGAATGAACTGCACAACACTGATTTCGTGAAGCGTTTGGACTTTGGCCACAGTGGGGAACCAGCCCCTGAACTCACAGGTATGGGCTTGACAGTACCTTCAGAGTATCTCACTGTTAGAACGATTTTCACAAATATTCATGTTATTTGACCCATCTGCGGAATTGGGTTTTGATGCATTGTCTTTCCTTGGCAGTTGCAACGTTCGAACAAACTCCCATGTTCTGGGAATGTACCACACTGTATCAGTAACAGAGACTGCTTCAGGTATTGCTGTCCATTATTTTTACGCATTTGAATTTTTTTTTTTTTTTTTGACAACCCATTCAAGTCATAAGTCGATCTCTTGTCAAGGCAACTCATGCCTTGGGCTTCTTTGTTTATGTATTTTTCAGTTATTTGCCGCTTATTTTCTTGAGGAGAATCAACTACTTTAGAATTGGCCCATATATCTGCCCCCCCAGGAGGGCTTTGGGTTTTCCAACGCAGTTTGAATAACATACGGTAAAACATTTATTCATTCTAACATTTATATCACACACGGGTGACAATGTAACAATACATTTTACCACCATGAGGCGCATGAGGGATGAGCATTTTGATCCTTGGCACAATAGTTTGTTACCTTTGCACTATGCGTGTACATGGGATTAACTAATTGTAAAAATGTACCAGTTGTTTATTCATTTTGGATTCAGGCTTATGGTGGTTTTTTTTTTTTTGTTTTTTTTTTTTTTTCTCTCTCTTTTTTACATATTATTTTGTTCTCATCATATGGACATTCACATATTGGCACTTCGACCGCGATTTTTGGTTCGACAATATATGGTAATAAATCAAATGTTTTTTATTTACTCCTTATTTACTTGGAATATGTTTCACATTGAAATGGTTGCTTTGCTCTTTGACATGATGTAATGTACATATGGGCTTTTTTCTTTCTTGTTTGCATTTCTCTTCTTTAACCCTGGCCTCCTCTTCTTCCTCTGCTGGTTAATTTTGTTTAAATTTCAAATGTTCTTATCTTTATGGCATGATTACATAATATATTGCTGTATTTGAATGCATATGAATCATAATAACACCACAGTCTTGCCTTGAAAAGGACCCGTTGTTCTGGGTCGAAACACGTGTCGGCAGTCTTGTTTTTGCATCATTTCATAAAATCTGTTTCGACAGCGTATTTTGACTGAAGAATCTACTCGCTTTGGACTCTTTGTTTCACCGTATCTGTTGTCCAGTTACACACTCAATTTGAATAGGACATTTACCATTTGCTCAGGGCTGCGCAATCATTTAGAGGTGACAATTTCAAGTGTTTGTATCTATTAGCAGTTTATGAGGTGACTGCTGGTCCCTCTTTCGTGCAACAACCCAATCTTATTTGGTTTGTAAGGGTCTCATTGACTTTAGTTTGTCTTCTCAAATTTAGTTCTAACCCAGCGCCTCATCACACCGGCACACCTCAATTTTGTTTTTAAATCTCAAGAAGGACCTTTCCAACAAGAAATGGCAAAAAAAGAAGACCGGGCCATTTTGACAAAATGGGCACCCATGGGTGCCTTACTGTAGCTGCGAACGACGCCCGCGGTAAAGAAAACACAATGGTAGTAAAAAGTAAACCATTGCTACCAGCCATTAATTGTAGAAAGGGTTACATAAAAATGTTACATGAGTAACTAGACAAAGGGGATATTTAGTAACCCCTCCAGCACCCTATGGTAAGATAGTGTGTGCTAGGTCAGGAAAGTTACAAAATGTAAGTAAAGTCAATTTCACTTCACTGCTCTTGGAAACAGTAGTTTATCCAAGAGAAGATAGTTACACCTTTGGGAAATATAAGAGCTGCACACACTGCACTAAAGGTGCTGTTTGTCACAATCCAAATCACAGAAAAATACATGAGAGAGTGGGAAAAAGGTCTCACTCTCTCCAGGTTCAAAATTAAAAAGTCCTAGAGTCCAGCAAAAGGGCTGGGCGTCTCTAAGGTAGAGAGGAATTAGCACATTTCTGAGAATTCTCCCTAACACCGCATCCTGACATATTATTTGAGAACACTTCTTTCTTTTCTTGAGAACTATCCCAGTTTTTGTATTAGTTGTGAGGTTTGGCAATAGGTGTCTTAGTATAGGCCTTCTTTATTTTGACACAACGCCACTAGGACTACCTTATTTTTCCTTTGATGGCCGAAACGCTTGCTACCGTCCAAGATTTAGGATTAGATTAGCCGTTTTTTCAAACCGCATACAACATTCATTGTTCAATAAACACCCTTGAACTGTGATCACTTGTGTCTGTCTTACTTGTTGTCAACATGTGTTCCTCACAGTACAAACATTGTTGGGCCAGTTTTAACCCACATTAATGCCACCTGTTTTCAGGAACTAATTCGGGTGATTCATACAAATATATACACGTCTAGCCACAAAACAAAGTAAATAATAATCGGGATGCTTCCAGCTCAGCTTCAACATCAACATAACCGTACATCATCATATCCGGGTTACTCCATGACAACTCTATAAAACTAGAGTCATTCTGCTTACATCCCAGGCATGCAACGGACACAATGGGATATTTTTTCATTTTAATTGGCTATAAAATAGAATAGATGATGGGTGGGTGAATTTTAAGTGCAATAAGTTGCAATAAGTTGCGTGCAGAGCTCACAGATTTGCCTTGTCTGCCCACAAATAATATAATAAATCAATATAATGACCCACCAAATCAATATAATGACCCACCAACTTAATTCCCTCGGAGCACACTTTGGTTAACAGAGTCCAGACGCTTCCCATGATCTATTTTGCAGCTGCACTCCACTGGGCTTTCGCTCACTTTATTATGGGGAAACTGACATACCCTTAAAGACAGTCAGTACTGGGAGACTTGGTTTCCCTTAGTCCATTCCAATGTTGCACCTTTTCTGCAACATGTTACAAGTGCACAATGTACCTGATAGTACAGGGTCTTCCTTTTGTTTTCAAAGGCCCTAGACTCCCTCAAAGTATTTTTCAGGAGAAGTGCATATGTGCCTTTGACAGGGCTGGTGGCAGCTTATCTTTTTGCATTATTTTAACCCTTTCTTGCCATGCAAACTGCATTTACCGCGGTTGGCACAGGGAGGTGGCCTGGCTCCAAAATGGCCATGCCACGAGGTACTTTGTCCTGTCCTTTGGCCATCTTTCCCCTTTGCCTTCCCCCAGGTCGAGCCGACCTGGGGCAGTCCTTATTTGGGCATGCATTCTCCCACAAAACGCCAAGCAGGCCTTTCCACGTGATTTGGCTGGGGTGCGACCAGGGTACGTGCTGATTTTCCACACAGTTACGATGGTGGGGCTGTGTGCTGGCCCATGGAAGGCGTGGGGCCTTGCGCCGTATTAGGCATTTCACTGGCTTTTTCCTGCGCACGGGGTGTGTTGGGGGCGTTACTGGCGCTGCTTGATGTTCATTGCGCCACGGCTACTGATGCCTCGGAAAATTCATGAATATTCGTGCCGCACAACTGCTGGTTTGCACCACGGACGGTGCACACTCCTTCTCGGCACACGGCGCTTGCGCTCCTTCTGCGCTGGATTCCATTAATTGGGCCCTTTGGGTACAGGGACACCCAACTCTCTGCCTAATTAAAAAGAAAACTACTGGATGGATTTAGGCAAAACCAACAAAGGATTTCCTTCGAACACTTTGTGCCCTACTTATTTATTATTTGGCAAAAATCCTTACTTGCGGTTTGGGCTGTCCATTTGGACAAACATTTGACATTTTCACTATGGGCAAACCAATGCAAAAAGTGAAAAACACACCCTTTATTTTATCCTTTATATCTTTTGAACCGCAACATGGATTTACACGAAATGTTCCAGTTTCGGTGTGCCTGGGCCAGACATCTTGTTCGTAAAATCTTGCACCGATTCATACCACAGCTCAAAGTTATTAGATACAGACATTTTGCATTTATTTCCTATGGATGATAGGTTTCACCTTAACTATAAGGAGACACTAATAAAGCAGACAACATCCAAATTATGGTGGGTTTAAAAGACTTGGGGGCCGGTGGAGATAACATTCCACCTGAAATGTGAAAGCAGAATTAACCATTTCAGCCAATTCACACATAGCACAGTGCCATCAAGTAGCCATAACTGGAAGGTCACCTCCATTTCAAAGCTAAATGGGCAATGTATTGTGATTGTGGGTATGCAAATGAGCTCAAATGTCAATTCTCTACTCCAAGAAAATGTATTGTGTCTATATGGCAGTACACTTGACATTTGAGCTAATAGCTTTGCTTCTGTTTGCTCCAACCAAAAGGGTTTACACTATTGTACTGATGATCCCTAACAAGGGTGAAACATGTTTGGAATTGTCTGAATCATTGAGAGCTGTCTGTCTTTGATTGAACATTGGTATTTATAAAATAGCCCTGCCCTATAGACAAAGGCATTTTCCAGGAGCAAAGACTTGACATTTTAGACCATTTGCATACCCACAGTACGTTGCTCATGTAACTCTGAACTGGAGGTGAACTTCCAGAAACGGTCACCTGTGCTGTGTGTGACTTGAATGAAGTAGCTAATTCTGATAACCTATACATATGTGTATGCATGTGTGCCTTGATCTGTCCATTTGCTCTACAGGGGTGGGACAATTTACTGTTTCTGACCACTTGTCTGTGTTTAAGAAAAATATCTATATTTTATAAGAGCCCTGTGCAGACATTCATTTTATTTAAGTACTACCGTGATTTTGCTGTTCAGGTGCTTCTGTATTAGCTCACGCATCCCCAAAGAGTATAGCTTGCCCTCGGCCCATGCTACCTTAAGAGGCACAGGAGATCTACAATTCATTTTGGAGCCATTTTCACCTTTATGACTGCACCACGGCTGTGCTAGTACTAGTGCTGGGTGGAGGATAACGTTTACAAACCACCACTCTCCCTTGTACAATTGCTGGGCAATAGTAATGTTGTCACACATAAAATAGGTTAGATTGGTCCAGATGTATTTGGTGCAATCATTCCCTTTCTTTTATGAACATTTCAGAGGCTGCTCCTTTCAGATACCAAGATGGGGTGGGTCAACTCAAGAATCAAGTGACGTAAGCGGGCAGGGCATTTCTAAGCATTCGGGAGGAGGGGCACAGAGAAGAGACTCCTCCTGTCACACAGACAAGCACAAAGGGCCACAGGATTATTTCAGAAGTAGTTCCTGGTCAGCCTTAGAAGCTTGAAATGCCACAGAACTGGGAGCCAAAGTAGACTTTAGAGTTTATGTGCTATTTTGTTCCTTGGTTGATAGCAATGGACAAAGTAGGGAAATCTATCAGCACGGTAGAGAACATCCATGCTTGGGGCGCTCCATACATTCTAATAATGAGATGCAGTACAGCTCTTTCTAAAAGTAAGTTTCAATGATAAAGTAACCGACGAGTGCAACATAAAGGCTTTGTCCCGAGTCCGAATTAGGTTACAGATTTGCTGTAATGGGTACAGCCTTCGAAGAACTAAGTCATTCTTTTCTGAGAGTGATATTGATATGCTCTTCCTTTTCAGTAGAGACATTGGCCCACTTCTCCCAGTTATTACAAAATGTAACTCATTCACCACCCTTTTATGTGTAACTATCAAAAACAAATAACTGCCTGGAGGTGTTCTTCACTCGTAATTTCCCATCCCTTCTTGCTGACCTCTGATGTGGCAATCACGGATCATGGGTTGGGTGGTAGATGTTATTCCCCATCCCCCAATAAGGAAATGACAGTGCAATTACCATGTGGTAATACCGCTGGCAGTAATTGCACCGAAAATGGGCATTTTGCCGCTGCATTTAAGGGCTACCGCCCAACTCGTGATGAGGCTCATTGTCTCTTACTTGGGAGTTCTGACAAACGGTTTCGAATTTGAAGATACAGTCTAAAAAAGTTACATCTCAGTAAACAAAGACTTTCAGTGTGGTTATTGGTCGCCAAACACATTAAATGGTACGAAGTTGTTAAGTCGCCTGTTTTCTTTTTTTTCGATGAGTAGGGGTGGGTAAGGGGATATAAGGGGAAAGGGTGTGGGTTATAGCTAGTAAATAATAGGGGTTGGGGGGGTAAACCCCCCAAAAAATACAAATTTAGATGAGTTTTTTCAGCAAAAAACAGTCAGAAAAAACTCTCTCATTAGTTTTCATTTAATACCCTTTCTTCACTCCCAATCAGAACACAAAAAAGGACAAAAACGCATTTGACCATATATAAAAAAGCCAAGCATGTGGAGTCCAAGATGGCCGCCAAAACGTAAAGACGTGTGGTGCCTTGCTCCGTGAGACCCGACACCAAAGAAGAGTTCCCGTCCCCTTGAACAGAAGCTCGTTTGCGCTGATGGATCGGGGGACCTCGTAAACTGGCCCCTGGTTTGACTCGCAGCTACGGCAGTGATTTTGCGGGCACCCGTAACTGTGGCACAGACAACGCTCGGGCGGGACGTGGTCATAGCAAGCCCGTACGAGTGCTTGCTTGGCGCGGACTCGCACACACAGTGAGGGTCTCTCTCCGGGCTCGTTGTGCCCTGTAAAAGATCTGGAAGGAAGCGCCGGGCTCGTGGAAGGGCATGGCCGGTAGCTGTCGGAAGCAGTAAGTCTTGGGCCGACCCATTTAATTAGCCTGCTGCTCAGAAAGGATTTAAAAGGGAGAGCCGGGTCGCCAAATAGCTTTGCAGGGTTTGTGCTCCTAGAGGGGTGTGACCGGACAAATTTGGGTCCAGTAAATCCCAATCTTGGTGAGCAGAACGCAGGTACAATAAATAACAGTCAGTAGGCTTTACTCTTGAATACAGCATATGCCGAGGGCAAAAAAGAAACTTACCCTAGCGGGTCCCACTTCGCTCTCCCAGGCAAACCCTGGCCCGTTGCAGAAACTGTGGGGACACAGCCAGGCAACATCAGTAGCAGGAAAAGGTGTGACATTTACCCTTGGGAAGGAACCCGGTAGTTTGGATCTCGAGATGGCGGTATCTAAAGAAGATTTCACAGTGTCCTTTCAAGAATTTCAGGACAAATTTCCAGTCTTGTTTCAACAATTTTCTTCCTTTACGGCTGAAATTAGACATTCTCTCTCTGACTTCGGCAAGGAAATAGCATCCCTCTGGGAAAATGTTGATAAAAACGAGAAGGCTATAAAATAACTAATGAAGAAGAGCAAACAAATTGACTCAGTAGTGGAAGATCTCGTTAGGTTAACTCAACACCTAGAGATTTAATGTGAATACTTAGAAAATAGATCACGTCGATCTAATATACACATACGAAATATTCCAGAATCCATCACTGATGCAGATCTCAAAGACACAATCGCTCATATCTTCACAGACATATTGGCAGGAGATGAGAACGCTGTGATCTTGTTGGATCGTCCTCACAGAACCGGTCCTACGGGATGTCCTAGCAGCATGCTCCTCATACCCGCAAAAAGAGCAGATATTGAAGAAAGCATGGGACTCAACCACAATTTCCTATAACGGTTCTGAGATTCGACTTTTTCAAGATCTCTCACAGATTACATTGCAAAATTGTCGAGAGATGCAACCAGTAGTCAGGAGACTACAAACACAAGGTGTCAGATACAAATGGACGTTTCCCTTTGGCCTGTTGTTCTCATTAGAGGGAAGACAATACAAGATAACATCACGTGAAGCAGGCATGGTCCTACTTCAAATGGAAGACCAGGATGTGGACACTTCGACAGAGATAGTGGACACACAAATAGCGCAACAACACAAACCATGGTAATGGTCAACGCCATCTCGTTGTGCAAGCAGGGATAGGACAAAACAACAAGAAGATTGGAAATCCTGACAGAGGCCCTATCACCAAGCCTCCACCAGAATAATGGGCTAATTACCTGAGTTATACTACCACAGAAAGAACATGGATGGTGACAAGGAGTATCAAGAGTCGGGTAAAAGGAGCACACCATCTTGGAATTATATCTGTTCAGTTAACAGATGGGGGCACTCGGTGCCCCGCATGTTGTCCTGGGGTTATATGTGACTCACACCTGGGGGCTATTACCCCGGGTTTGGTTCCTATCCGTGGCTCACACCAGGGGACTTTGTTCAGAAAGTATGGGGAAAGTTGGGGGGTGGAGGGAGTTCTGGGGAAGCTTCCAGTAGGGGGGTGGGGGTCCTGCTGTGTGGTGCATTGGCAGGTCTATCAAGAATGCCACATGTTATTGGTCTCCCACGGGTATTGTGTTCATATGTCAATATTAAGGAACAATATTCAAGTGTTTAACACTTAGCATACAGGTCTTGAATGCCACAGCAAAACGCAGGAAGTTAGAGGCATTCTTGGGGCGCCACCAACCGGATTTGGTGGTGCTCCAAGAGACTTATATTTGCCGAGCGGATAGAATTAAGCTCCGCCTGCGACGATACTCTGTGGTGATACAGACAAATGCAGAGGGGAAGGTGGCTGGGGCGCTGATTGCGATAAGATCTGATCCACATATAAAGGTGCTTCATTCAAAGGTACATAAGGAGAAGCAATATGTTTTTGTTGTGATTAGTATAGGCCCTATGAAGGGGACAGTGGCCTCCATATACGCACCAAACACTGGCCAGGATAGTTTTCTAAAATGTCCATCTCATTACTAAAAGCCTATGGGGAGGGGAAAATAATATTGATGGGGGATTTAAAGGTAGCGTGGGACCCGATTCGGGACCGCAGAAAGGCAAACGTACTCCCCACAACTAACCCCATCTAAGTCCTTAAAACAAAAATGTGCAAACTTAACTCTGGTAGATGTCTGGCCACCGATTCACAGGCAGGACAGTGGATACAGGTTTTATTCACATGTCCATAGGACCTTTTCTCGAATTGATTATATTTGGATCACATAGCCACTTCTGGGGTTGGTCACACAAATCTCTCGTTTAGAGATATCTCTCCCAGACCATGCGCCTCTTCTCTTAGATCTGCAACTGGCTGAGGCTTTGCAGAGGGTTTGGGCTTGGAGGTACCCTGCAGAGCTCTTGGGCAACACAATAGTAGGAAAGAAAATAGAAGGTAAAATGATACAGTTCTTGGAGTTGAATCCGCAATCAGACACGTCTGCAAATGTAACGTGGGATGCGTTTAAAGCGAAACTTCACTGAGCCATCATAGCAGAGGCAGCTTATAGGAGCAAACAGATAATAGCTTTGGAGACCGAACTGGAATCAGAGTTAAAATTAATAAAGGGGAAAATAGAATCGAATACGGGCCCCTCTATCCAAAGATTATATAGAACGGTGGCTGGCAAATTAAATTTACTTCGAACAAGAAAAGCTGAACAGTCTTTACTATATCTCAGACAAAAATATTATGTTAAAGCTAATAGGGCAGACCGACTATTAGCTAGATAATTGCTTCATAAAGTGGCCATTCAAATTATTCAATCCATACAAACATCCTCTGGGGAATTAGTCATGGAATCACCTTATATTATTTTGCAGTTTCACGCGTTCTACTCTGACCTATACCGAGAAAGTCCATATCAGGGTGAGCAGATAGCATATTTACAGGAGAATGATCTTTCCCAAATAAGCACAGTTGATCAGGAAAGCTTAGAAAGGGACATTACTCCGAAAGAAGTCCTTCTGGTAATGAATTCCCTTCCCCTGAATAAAGCTCCTGGTCCGGAAGGCTTCACCGCTCAATTTTATAAAACCTATGGGAGGGTTCTGACCCCGAGATTAGTCAATCTGTATAACTCATTTGTAAAATCGGGGCATATCTCTTCCACAATGGAAGAAGCAAAAATAATTATTTTTCCCAAATCAGGGAAAGACCCTACTAGATGTGGCTCCTATCGTCCTATAGCCCTTATAAACATTGATGCAAAAATATATTCTAAAATATTGGCTAATAGGCTTGAAAATCTTCTCCCCACAATTATACATCCAGATCAATCAGGTTTTATAAAGTATAGGCAGACCCACGATAATATTAGAAGAGCATGTCACATTCTGGAAAGGGTAGCGAAAAAAGGGCACTGCAGCTTTCAGACTTTCCCTACATGCTGAAAAGGCTTTTGATTGGGTTGAGTGGGGGTTTCTTTTTCAAACGCTAGTGAAGATGGGCTGCGGCCCTAGCTTTATTGGGAAAATAAAAGCTAATTATACAAAACCGATGGCCCGCTTGCAGATCAATGGTCAACTCGCTCTACCCATCATTCTCCAAAGAGGGACTAAACAGGGATGCTCAATGTCACTGTTGCTTTACGCTATTTGTTTGGAGTAGTTTTTAGCTAAGGTACGCCAAAGTAACGATATAGTAGGAATAAGCTTTGGCAGGGTTGCGCACAAAATTATGGCCTATACAGACGATATGCTGATGTTTGTAACAGATCCGGCTAGAACACTGGCATCAATTGAAAGAGAACTACAGCATTATGGTTCGGTAGTAGGCCTGAAAATCAACCATGCAAAAACAGAAATACTAAACCTTTCTCTATCTTTGGAAGAAGTACAGTTGCTACGCAAACAAATGCAATATGTCTGGGCTCAAGATAGTATTAAGGTGCTTGGTGTCATGGTAACCCCGGATCTGTTAGGGATGTACAAAGCTAATTACCCTCTACTGCTGAAAGAGATAGCGGGTCAATTAAGTAAATGGGAACCCTTGACTATTTCTTGGCTGTGTCGTATTAATACAATAAAAATGGTTATTCTCCCCAAACTGTTAGCTCTATTCCACTCCCTCCCTATCCGCATTCCTGTTCCTTACTTTAAAAAGTTACAGAGATTAATAACAATGTTTGTCTGGAATAATAAATCCTAGAGGGTCGCTTATGAAGTTTTAACTACCCCCACAGATGGGGATTAGGTCTATCGAATATGATAACATTTTATCGGGCTGCACAGCTCTGAATTGTAAAAGATTGGTGGGGCAGGGAATCGGAGAAGAGGTGGGTGCAAATGGATCAGGCAATTGGAGGACCACAGTTGGGAGGCAAACTATGGCTTCCTAAAAGGGATCGGCCGCAAAACATCCACGAGAGTAAGATCACAAGCTTAGCGGAGGAAATATGGGATATAGCGGCAAAAAAATACATATTTACATCATTCCCCTCACCTTACACACCACTGTTTTATAACCCTCCATTTTCTGTGGGCCTAGACCTACGGGTGTTAAGTAAATGGGAGCGGGTGGGCTGTGTGAAATTGAGAGATATGTTTCAAGGCGTACCGTAAATCTTTTAATCACTGTAAAAAAGAATTAGGATTAAATGAATCAGAGCGCCTCCAGTATTTCCAGGTTCACCACTCGATATTGGCCCCCCCGAATAAACTGGTGGCTACCAGAGAGCTTACATGTTTTCAAAAAATGTGTTTGTTTCAATCCGGGAAACAAGGCATTGATTTCAAATGTATATAAAATCATGGCGGAGGTCCCCTCAGGCTACTCCCCCGGTATATGGATCTTGTTGGCAGTTGGTTCTGGGGGAACACATATCTCAAGTGGAATAGGAGGGGCTATGGACTGATATCCCAAAACGTACTTGCTCAATCCAAATAAGGGAATTTTGGTACAAGTTGCTTGTCCAATGGCATTATACACTGGTGTGTTTAAATAAAATGAAATCAGCTATCTTGTGGCAATGTTGGAGGCAATGTGGTTTGATTGAGGACTGGGGGCATGTTTGGTGAAGTTGTCTGAAATTGAGGACACAATGGCGCATATATTTAGCATATTGAAACCCAGTTCCCTTAAATCTATTCTGTTGCTGATACTCGAGTCAAAAATGAAAAATTCTTCGAAACAGAAATGTAAAATGTATGTGATTTTACAACTGCCGGCCTTATTAGGAATAGCTCAAAAATGGAAATCTAAGGACTCTTTGCAGTTTGCTGAATGGATACCGAGAGTATGGAACCTACGTTGCACTGGAATGGATTACATACAATATCCAGGGGGGGGGTCAGAAAATGTTTTCCTATGATTGGGCGGAGGTTCTTGCTTTTCTACAAAGTGACTATAATATTCGATATTGCCCGCAACATCTTTGAATCCTGATTCTCGTTTTGTCTTGCTGTGAATTTACGCACTATGTACCACGCAGAGACTTCGGGGGATGAGGGGTGTTGAGGGATAGGATTCGATGGGGGGTGGGGGAGGGGAATCGTTGTTTGTAATAAAAGAAAAGTTAATAAAATATATATATTTTTTAAAAGCCAAGCATTAAACAAACAAGTTACATAAACTGCTAGGACACAAGTATGTGCAGTACAACATTTTTTTAAAACACTACTTTTTCTTGAATTTGCATAGAATTAAACACAACATGACTAGACAAAATCAGCTCTCCCAACGACCCCCTGAAGACAGGAGCCCCCTCACTCTCATAGCCCCTTACTCCATTAGACCCTCATCATGTTGCATCCTACTGCAACAGCCTACCTGCCTCTATCTTGACTCGGAGCACCTTAAGTTCCGAAAACTCCTCAAGACCTTCCTTTTCTCTTCCTCCTTCTCTCTCCCTTCTCGCTCCCCTGCTAACCTCCTTTCCTTTCTCTCTACCCTCTGTCTCCTCCCTAACTCTGTTCATTTTTTGCCGACTGGTTGCCTGGTTCACCTCCAGAGCCTACAGGTCCCAGGCTCCCCCGCCAGTCTTTTGCACTTGCCTCCGGGCCACTACACTTTGTTCAACATTACTGCACTTTCAGCTTACGCTCCTTGAGAGGGCCAACCTCTCTGCACTTAACACAAGCCTGGCTGGACCGGACTCTTTGTCCCTCCCCCGTCTCTGCACCTCTGTCTGTACGTATGCATGACCTAAATGTACTAGGACCAGTTAGTTAGTTTGTCCTGCGCCCCCCCCCCCCACCTTTTTCCGTCCCCCTCTCCCGAGCTTGGTCTCAACTGTATGCACTTCCACTAGGAGAAATGTCATCAGGCCTAGTATGCTAGTTTTTAATGTATAGATCATTCGGAATCTTCAAGGCCTAAGAAGGATTACTGTATTCCCTTGTTACCTTCCCGCCTTGAAGCGCTTTAAAGCACTTCTCCTGTGTATAAGCGCTATATAAATAAACAATCAATAAATCTATCACCCCCTCCCCCTGCTTGGTCCAGTTCAAGTCCCGACGTCCACCACCTCGCAGTGCCCCTTCCCACCACCTCAGGGAAGCAAACATTTCTACTTCATTTCTGCCTTAACATCTCTGTCCCCATATATTCACTGTTGACCAGTTCACAGGGGCTTCAAATCCGGTGTGGAAGCCAGTTTATTAAAAGTTGCCCCAGTCCATTTCTATATTATTTGTCCCCTCTGTGCCTCGCTGTTTTTTTTCAAATATTCCACCTCTGCCAAGCCCCATTGGTGCACATCCTGGAGCCATTGCCTCAGTGAAGGCTCGCCCGCCCCTTTCCATGAAAGTGCAATTCGCCTCTTGGCTAGAACTAACATAAATCTATGTCTCTTCTTCCCTAGTAAGAGTCCCCACAGACATGCAGCATAAGAGCATTCATAAATACTCCCCAGTAACGTATTAAGGCGTCCCGCCATCTCCTCCCAATACCCCGTGATCACTCTGCAGTCTCAGACCATAGGCCAAAAGCCTGCATGGCCCACCCTACAACTTGCACATTCATGCGGCACGGAGGGTTTATCATATGTAATTTCTCGGCCGTCAGGTACACCCTGTGCAGGGAGTTAAATTGAATCAGTAGGGAACTTTGCATTCTGTGACACCTTTTTAACCTGTCCCCACACCTTCATCCATGTTTTGCCAGATATCGATGAGCCTTTGTCTCTTTCCCACTGCTAATTCCCCATCTTCTTGTGTGGCTTATAAGGTCGTATACATCCTGGAGATCCCTCTGCTTCCTTCCCTTAATGCCATCAACGTTTGCACCACAGGGCTTGCCTTCCGGGATGCCCTCGCAGAGTACCGCCAGTCTTCGTACCACCTTTGCATATGTAAGAAAGTGGTCACTCAACACCTCATATGCCTGTTTCCATTCATCAAATGTCAATAGCTCTGCCCTGCAGAGAGATCCCCTAACTGTGTGCAGCACAACATTGAATTTATTTGTACAGATCTCTATAATTAATGAATGATATTTTGTTTGTAACACGCTCGTACACAGGTGTTTCAGAGCGCGGCAAGGGAGGGAAGGGGAAACGGGGGAGAACACAACAACCATCTTACTAGGCCCAGTGACATTGAGAACGTGCAAGTGCATGGGAAAGGGAAAGGTGCATGGAAGGGGGGGGGGAGTGGAAAGTGCGGAGCAGAGGATAACAGATAAATAATAATAAATAAAACTACATAGATAATAGAGGCAATAAACAGTGGTAGTGCAGATAGCAAGTGGTAAATTCTGTGTTTACGGCAACAGACTGGGTAAGTCTGAATAAGTGCAGAAAAAGAAGAAAATGGGGTGGGGGACTGTATGCGTAAAGATACAGTCACCAGTGCTAGGGGTGACCAAGAGGCAGTGCAGGAGGGTGGCAGGGTGAGGAGGTACCTGGGCCCAGGGGACAACCAGGTGCACAGTGCCAAGAGAGAGCAGAGTCAGCAGGGGAGAAGGGGAGCGTAGGCAGAAGCAAAGAGGAAGGTCTTGAGGTGCTTCCGGAACCGGAGATGGTTCTCCTCAAGTTTTAGAGTGGCAGGGAGGCTGTTCCAGAGGGAGGCCCCAGCCGAGGACAGAGATCTACCCCCAGCTCGTTTCTTTGAAAAACGACTCACCCTGATGGAGTTAGAGGTAGAGGAGCGAAGAGCTCGGGAGGGGAGGTATTTGCAGAGGGATAGCTGAAGGTATTTTGGACCCAGGCCCCAGAAAGCATTGTGGACAATGCAGAGGGTTTTGAATTTAATCCTGGCATCCACTGGGAGCCAATGGAGAAATTTCAGAGCTGGAGAGATCCGATCCGAGGGCTTGAGGCCAAGGACAAGTCTTGCAGTCCTGTTCTGGATTAGTTGCAGAGGGCGGAGGGTAGAGGCAGGTAGATTTACAAAGGGGCTGTTACGATAGTGCAACCTAGAGAGAACCAGAGCTTGGGAGACAGTGAGCTTCTGGGGGAAGGAAAGGAAAGGCAGAGTACCTCTGAGGAGGTGCAGTAGGAAGTTTGACTTTTTAGAGACCTTAGAGATGTGGGCGGAGAAGTAAAGTGTGGAGTCAAAGATGACCCCAGGTTCTTAGCCTCGCAGGTGGGGGTAGAAGGAGGGCCAAGGGAGGCCGGCCAGAGAGTGAGGGGAAAGGATGGTGAAGGTGATCTGATGAGGAGAATCTCCGTCTTGCTGGCATTCAGACAAAGATCATTTGCAGCACAACAATCTTGAATGGCAGTTAGGCAAGGAGAGGGAGAGGAGGTTGCTGAGGGCATCCTGATAATGAGTTGAGTGTCGTCAGCGTAACACTGGATATTTGAGCAGAAAATGGCAATGCTTGGGGAAGAGTTGCCAGGTATTGGTTGAAAAGCCAGGGCAAGAGATTAGACCCCTGGGGAATACTACAGGTAGAGAGGAAGATAGCTGAAAGGTAGGACCCAAGTTGGACCTGGGAGGGTCGATCGGAGAGGAAAGAGGTCAGTCAGGCCAGAGCCTGATCAGTGATGCCCAGGTTATCACGGAGACGGTTGAGCAGGATGGTATGGTTGACCGTGTCGAAGGCAGAAGAGAGATCGAGTAGGATGAGGACAGAGGGAATGTTCGAGTCAAGGTTTGAGAGCAGGTCTTCACGGATGTTCAGGAGAGCAGTTTCCATGCTCCTTTAGCTGAGAGATGGCCAGCTTTTCCAGGAGTTTGCGCTGGAAGAGAGTAATGGAAATTGGGCGGTAGTTAGCCAGACAGGAAGGATCGGCTGTGGGTTTTGTTACAATATTTATTGATTATTACTATAACACAAAGTGTCTCTTACTAACTCAATCTAGCTATTGCATTCGTATGTCCATTTCTAGATTTATTCTTTCTGATTGAGTGTCTCTAACCAACTCCATATGGGTGGTAACTCGAACAGTCCATTAATGTATTGGTTTTATTAAGGTGTCCTTATATATTTTAAATGATTATCTGTGTTGTTCACATACAAATTGTTCAGAATATTCTAGCAAAAGGCCCTTCTACAGAGTTTCAGTTGGATTGATTACGGTTCATATCCATTTGAATACAATATCTATATAGATTTGGGTAGAAACATTCGGGCTCATTACGAGTTTGCTGGTATACAGTAAAAGTGCTGGTAATTCTGGCTACCGGCACTTTTACTGTACCGGCAAAGGACGAGTTGGCCAGAACACTGTTGCCTGTATGCTGGTGAGTATCCAGGACAGTCGTCACAAGTTTGTCATCCGGGCTTCTGTGTGCCGATTGCCTAGGTAGGGCTTGGAGGTGTTGGGGGGGGGGGGTGTCTTGAGGGGGGAGTAGGACAGAAGAAAAGGTGTCAGTGCGCAAATAAGAGAAACGTGTGTGGCTGGAATTCAATGACATAGTCTGTAATTCAGGGCGGGTCGAGTTATGCACAAGTGAGAGGGGGTGTTAGCTGCCGCTTCTTGGCACCTACCTGGTAGGCATACCGCTAACACACACTATCACACACTCTGTACTCACCACAGCCGTCGGACTGCGTCTTTTTGCATTGTATTTTGTATTTCAGGTTATACACCTAATAGTGTGATGTAATGTTTTTGTTTGCTTTCCATTTCAAGCTGAATCATCAGTAAAATAACATTTTGTATTTTATGAAAACACTTGAGTGGTCTGTGTTTGTGTGTTTTGTGGCATAAAACCACCTTATTTAGATGTAATCACTGTTCAAGTCATTGGTTGATACAGAAAGGTTTTGAATGAATAACCACACTGATATCAACGCGTGGCAGCAGGTTCCTCTGTTTTTGGTTTATGTACTATTATTGCCCACTCTGCTGCCTGTCCACTAGGGCACCCAAATCTTTTTTGTTGTGCATTGATACATGGGACATGCATGCACAGACTGACTGAGCAAAGACCAAGAGATCCTCGCTGCAATTGCTGACCTGAAGGTGGCTTGGGAAACCAAACTAAGATTGGCCATGAGCGAGCTGAAGGCGGCACTGGCAATCAAAGTTGGAGCAGTGCAAGAGGAGGTGAATCTCCTCCGGCAAGATGCAAGAGGGCTGGCAGAACGTACAGGTGACCTAGAAAAGGAAGTGGCCCCGAATACAGCTGAGCTTCATGCCCTAGTGCAACGGGTGGGCAACCTAGAAAGCAGAGCGGAGGAGGCGGAGGGACGCGCCCGGAGGAACAATATCTGTATCGTTGGATTGCCTGAAGGAGCTGAGGGACCTAATCCCACGGAGTACATCGAATCTATGTTGCTGCAGGAGATAGCTGGAGGAGTGCTGACCCAGGGGTTTTCTGTGGAAAGGGCGCACAGGGCCCTAATGAGGAGGCCACCGCCGGGAACCCTTCCCAGGCCGGTGATAGCAAAGATCTTGAACTACCGGGACTGGGAAAAAATCCTTGAGTACTTCCGGAAGGGTGGAACGATACAAAAGGCGTCGGCTAATATAACCGCATACCCGGATTACACCCTGCAGGTGCAACACCGACACATGAATTTTGGGGTTGTGAAGAGAAGGTTGCGGGAAGCTGGTCACAAGTATATGTTGATCTACTCGGTAAAACTAAAAGTGTTCCACAAGAGCAGAACATTGTTTTTTGAAATCCCGGAGGATGCTACATAATGGCTGGACATGCAGGGCTGTCCCCAAGAATCGGGTATCCAGAAGGAAGACGGCGCAGATAAGTAACATGTGACCGTGGCACCCAGGATGTCGCAGTCTAAGACATTGGGACTTGATTATAGAACGGGCTATAGCCTGCTAAAGGTGTGTGAACAGGGCTATACATATATATATATATATATATATATAAGCATGATCCCCGAGCAGGGGAGCTTAGTGGAAAGGGCGGGAGCCTAATGGAACCAGACCCCACACCCCCACGACGAATAGACTAGTTAGGTCACCGGTAGACCGGAGACACCCTGCCGGGTTCCTGATCTCGGCACTCCGAGGCAGGACCAAACGCGTGGAAGCCTGAGATCCAGGGATGGAGCTGGGCACCAGTTGGGTTGGGGTAGGGCGGGGGGAGGAAAGGGGTTGTGTGCAGTGGTATTTAATTGAGCAGGAAAGGGAGGGAGGGTTAGTTGGGGAGTTGTTGTTGTTGGATATGGGAGGGTTACAAGCCCAATCTTATGTTAAACCAGGCGAGAGAGCGAACTTGGGGGGGGGGTGGGAGGGACAACCCACGGATGGCGTTGGGTAGCCTCAGAGTGGTGACCTGGAACGTGCGGGGCCTCAACAGCTACTTGAAGATAAATAAATTAATGATGTATTTGAGAAGGCTGAAGATTGATATAGCACTGTTACAGGAAACCCACCTTAGCCGGGATAAGCTGGAGGTGGTCAAGAGAAAGTGGAGGGGGATCACCACGGGGGCTACATACTCAGAATATGCGAGGGGGGTCATCACATGGTTGGCACCGCACGTACCATTTCAGTTACTTCAGACCACGATAGACCCAGAGGGTAGAATGACAGTGGTGCGGGGGATGATGGAAAACAGGGAAGTGAGCATTATAAACTTATATGGCCCCACACAGCGGCCTACTTTAGGGCCCTATATGGCAAAATCGGCCCCCTACTAGGCAGCGCGACAGACAGACAGACCCACTAGACAGACAGACCCACTAGACAGACTAGACAGACCCACCCCGGCTGCAAAGGCATTACAGGCCCTGCTAAGAGACTTTGGTCTCAAAGATATCTGGAGGCAGCTACACCCAGCACATAGGATTACATATTTGCCACCTCAGAGTTGGTTGGAGAGATGACAGGCGCAGAATACAAGGCCAGAGTGCTCTCAGACCACTCCCCCTTGGTCCTGGAGTGGAGACACCAGCCCCCTAGAGCGAGAATCCTGACGTGGAAGCTTAGAGCGGAGGCCCTGCAGGCCTCCAGATTCCGCGAGGACTTGAGGGAGGCGATCATTGAGTATTTTGACATTAACACAGGAAGTGTACAATCCGAAGGTACCTTATGGGAGGCATTCAAAGTGGTAGTACGGGGCGCAGCCATATCTAAAACCAAGAAGCCCCAGGGGGGGCATAGAGCGGGAGCTACAGGATACAGAAAAAGAGCTGGAAGGTATAATGCGGAAGGGGTGCACCTCACAGGAAGAGGATGAACGGGTGAAGTTGCTACAACATACTAGCAGAGAGCACTTGGACAGGTTATGCAAACTGAGTCATAAGAAATTCATTGAAAGGCAACATGCGGGGGGGGGGTCCAAGCCGGCCAGGTTGCTGGCTTGGTTGTACAAGAGTGAGACACCTCGACCAGTGATCAGGGAGATCAGAGGGGATGAAGGCCAGATCTGGGACACCCAAGAGGGAGTCAATGAGGGCTTCCTTAGATATTATAAACGCCTTTACAGGGATGCAGGGGAAGAGATGAGTCAAGAGATACAGGAAATATTAGAGGATATAGGCTCGCCTAAATTAGACGATCAGGAACAAGAGGACCTGGATGCCCCAATTACATTGGAAGAATTAGAGACAGTGATCAAGCACCTACCCACGTGTAAAGCCCCGGGGTCGGACGGGCTCCCCAGCGAATTCTATAAGACATACAAGCTGAATGAGGCGTTTGAACAGGGAAGTCCCTACGAGAGGCGATGGTCATCCCGCTCCTAAAACCGGGCAAGCAATGCACAGATTGTGGGTCATATAGACCCCTATCGATGCTCAATCAGGACAGTAAAATCCTTACAGAAACGCTGGCAAATAGGCTCAAACGAGTCATCGGCAAACTGATACACCCTGACCAAACAGGCTATGTTCCTGGCAGGAAAATAACCGACAATCATAGGAGACTCCACCATATTATTGATCAAACCGAGAAGACTCTGGAGATGGTAATAGTCTCGCTGGACGCTATTAAGGCCTTCGACTCAGTGAGATGGCCTTGGTTGTTAGTGTCTCTGAGGGAATACGGGATGGGGCCCGGGTACCCGAGTTGGGTCAAAATTATATATAGCTCCCCAATCGCCAGGGTCAAAACTGGCTCAACAATCTCAGACAAATGGCAGCTCAGTAGGGGCCCTAGACAGGTCTGCCCCTGGTCACCCATGCTGTATATCCTGGTGTTGGAGCCACTGGCAATCTGCCTCAGACAACAGTGCAGGGAGATAGGGATCCACACAGTGTTGGGTTCGCATCTCATATCATTATACGCCGATGACATGGTCCTATACCTGCGCTTCCCAGAGGAAAATCTACAATATGTCCTGGAGGTGATGGAGCAATATGCTGCCCTCTTGGGCATATCAGTAAACCCCAAGAAATCAAGCTTGTTCCCCCTGGGGAGATACAGGCGGACCTTCTGAGGAGTCTACCGGTCTTGCCGATACCCTGGCGGACTGAGACATTCCGATACTTGGGAATCGATATATATCATACGACAGTAGAGGAACATAGACATAATACAGAAAAGGCAGTTGAGGGCGTTAAGAATAGTATGGGGTTTTGGTCCAGGCTACCCCTGGCCATGATGGGCAGAGCGGCTTTGATCAAGATGGTGGTTTTGCCTAGACTGTTACACTTTTTTGCAAATATCCCATACTCGATCCCCAAGCGCTGTTTTGTGAAACTCCACAGTCTATGTAGGGGCTTTATATGGCACAACTCCAGGAACAGGGTGGCCCTTTAGAAATTGCAAAACTCGTGTGACAGGGGGGGGTATAAACCTACCGAACTTGGAGTTATACTACTTAACGGGGCACCTTCAATATGTGTCCAGGTGGTTGTCCGAAGAAGAAACGGCTGAAGCCAGGCTATTGTACAGGGACACCGCCCCTTTCTTTCTTAGAGAAACGGTGTGGTTGCCTAAATCAAAGGTGGCAGAAATGGCGAGACTGCTGGTGCTGGGCTGGGAAATATGGAGCAAAGCGTGGCGATTAGTGGGAAACCCAACTCCATTCTCCCTGCAGGTGCAGCTAGTGGCGCTATGTGGGGAAGACTCACAAATGATTAAAGGGAATCGTAGATAAAGGGAACCGATGGGCCTGGCGACCCTCAGAGATATATGGCAGGAGGGGGAGGTACTAGACTTTCAGAGATTAATGGAGGACACTGGGGTGCACAAGGGCCAACATATCACCTATACCAGAATTATTAGACGGGTGCGTGAGAAGTGGCCTGAGGCAGTGCTAGCGGAACAACCTGATGCGGCCATTGAGACAATGCATGATATTTCGGAGGGTGGGCACGAAATATCTCGACTATATGAGTTACTGGGGACTAAAGTGGGCAAGGAGCTTCTCCAACTAAGGCGGGACTGGGAGGAGGAGGTGGGAGAACCCATGACGGACGGACAATGGGATAGAGCACAAAAGTACCATAAGAAGATGTCCCGCAATGTGCGATTACAGCAGATTCAGTTATATGTTACTCATAGGGCATATTTGACCCCCAGGAAAATCGCCAGGTTTGGAGGCTCGGTGGCACAGAAGGTGCCGGGAGGTGGAAGCAGGGATGCCACCATGTTTTGGGCCTGCCCGGAGGTGGGTAGATTTTGGACAGTGGCGAAGACACGCCTAGCAGAAAAAGGGATCACACTGGAGGTGGAATCAGTTTGGGCATGTATGCTGGGGGGTTTTGCCAGACCGCGCAACCTGAAGCATATTTGCAAGATGAAAGACCTTGCAATTCTCCGCTTGGCCAGGATGTAAGCAATGTGTTGGAAGGCAGCCCAACGACCTAAAATTGAGATGTGGTGGGCAGACCTCTTGAAGTGGGCAGATGCAGAAACGGCAGCCTGGTACGAAGCGATTAGCAGGGGTGAGGAGGAGGAAGTAGGACCCCTGATAGCATGGAGACAATTGGTGGCCTCGATGGTGGGGCCCTCCCAGGCTGACCATAGTGATGATAGCACGGGAGAGATGATTATGGTGGATACGCCTGAAGAGAAGTAAGACAGTGACATGGAAGTAGGGGCTCGAGTTAAGGGTGTAAGAGGGGGGAGGACTGAAACATTTAACATGTAATTACATTGATGTGAAGCTTAAACGTGAATGTCCTCAATGTTTGTAATGTTTGGAGTGTTGTTAAATAATAAACATTGTTTAAAAAAAAAAAAGAAGATGAAGACATCACTATAAATTGTGCAGGAAGCAATGACATCTCATCTTCATCATGCCTAGAAACACTTGTGTACAGGCGCGTTATAAATGCCATATCATATCATATCGAGTGATGACTCCATCAGTCACTCGCCACAGTTACCAAAGAGTATTCGCCAGCCCAGGTCGGGACTGTGACCAAAATAATTCAATGTGCCTGACCTTGGCAGAGAAGAGAGATCTAGCAAATAGAGCCTATCAAAAAATGGAAAAGAACCCCCAGGGACAAAAACCACTGGAAGTTAGACAGTCCGAGAAAATTGTAAAAGACGAATTATACCCAATGACAAACCAATTTTCTCACAGGAAAAAAAACGAACTGCTCTAATCATGAACCATAAGTTCAAACGGGCTCCCAAAAATCATCAGCAAAAAAACCCCAGAAGTACTATACAACTCAAATCAGCTAATACGTGAACGCATCTTAAACACTGAAGACAGCTTAGCGCTAAATCGAAAGAACATCCTTCGATTATCTCGCGTTATTACATCATTGGACATCACAGTTGAAGAGGAAAGACTTGATTGTGTATGCCTTCATGTTCCCTCTCATCCAGTTTATAACCATCTACTAGAGTCCTCTACAACATTAAGGACCATCGGCTTTGATATAACAGAGAACAAAATGTGTGCAACACAAATAAAGGAGAAAGAAGGCACTCACCAAAGGAAAGCAACAACAAGTGACCAAGCAACCATATCAAAAATGTCTTCTAGGATGAATTCAAAGTGCTGAGGAAATTCGTCAAAGTTAGTAGTGCAACATCAGAATAAAAGCACAAGTGACTCATATCCTCTAAAAATATCCTTCAACACCAGGAGCAGGGTAAGAAAACCCATATGGGAAACCCTAATAGAAACAAACAACAACAAATCTTGGGGATGGCTCGCAAAAAGGCCCTCTCAACCCGTCATGGAAATTAACAGCAAATTAAGGATGAAGTCACTATTCTTTCCTGGAACACAAGGGGATTAAACCAGCTGTTCAACAACACAGATCATGTAAGAAGCTCATTTGAAATCACATGCATGCAAGAGCCTTGGTTAAGAGACACACGAATAGTTGACGGTTGTTCAGTATACTTAATCCAGCGATAAGGGAGTAAAATGCCGGCCGATGTCAGGACTGTTAACAATCATAAAAGATGGAACAGGATTTACAGTAAATCAATCGTACAATCCCAATTTATATATCCAATCATTCATAATAGAAGTAAAGCACAACACCACAGAAAGCTGTTGGTTGGTACTGATTTACTTATATTGGAATCCAGCTGACAACAGGACAATAGACTTTGCCAAACAGGTCAAAAACATAATCGACAAATGGATTGTGGAATATAAAAACCTCATGGTCATCATCTGTGGTGATCTAAATACAGACTGCCACACATATAAGGACACATCCCCAACAGCCTGGCAAAACATCGCCAAAAATTAAAAAAGCAGTTCCATTTCCTTGCTACAAACTATGCAAGAGAGAAACATACATATGCTAAATGGCAATACCCCCAGTGACATTCCGGGTGCTCCCACCTGACACTGAGTCAAAGTTTAGATTATTTCTTTGTGTCCCATAATATCCTACACAAAATTAAATCGCTTGAAGTGGTCAGGAAAAAATATCGAGTGACCATGAAATGATCAAATTAATATGTCCAGACCATTCATAGTTGAACAAAAACGCTGGTCAACAACAATTGAAGTGGCACCTGGAAGAAATAGAATACGGATTACACTAAGTGAGGTCCCAAGACTGACATAAAAGCTAGTAAAATTGATGAATTCTGATGACTCAGCAATAGACTACAGACCAATTCTCAATGATTATAGAAAAAGTGAACCATTGGAGAAAAGCCTACCTTCAAGCGAAAACATGTATTTGAACAAGAAATTGCAGATCAGAAAAAAGGCTTCGGAAAGACCTAAAACAGCTATATGAATTAGCAAACGTAATAAGAGTTGACAGGTGTAAGAGGCGAAAACAACAGTACAGGAATTGGGTTATTTCTCACAAGTGCAACTACTGTCAAACTCTATTCCAGAAGAGACCCGGACTCGTTATTACAATGAGCTATAACGCTGCTCCCCCAGCAAAGGGCAATAATGTGATTAAGAACAAATTAAAATCATGGTCTATTCCATTTGAGAAGGCAGACATATTGACCCTAATCAAGCTCCAGGGTCTGACGGGCTATCAGACTTCATCCTGAAATCCTGAAATCTGATCTGGAAAATTGGTCAGAATGTCGTTACATTCTTTTTTCTCAGACAATGAGAATCGCCTGTATGCCGCCCTCATGGAAATGCTCAGTACTGGTCCTAATATTCAAGAAGGGGGAGCGGACAAACCCAAAAAATTATCGCCCATTCGCCCTTTCGGACGTACTAGGAAAAGTCTTTGCCTCTACCATGCTAAAGCGATTAAAAAAACAAATTCATTGCATACTGGAACCACGTACGCTCGTCAAACCAGCTTTGTTAGGGGCATAGGCTGAAATGTGAACCTTTTTCTCCTTCATGTACTGAAATTAAGATATATAAAGACCAAAAGACCCCTGTACTTCGCCTTCATAGACTTACAAACCTTTGACAGTGTTGTCCGAAATCATCTATGGACCAAGATGACTGAATGGCACTGCCCATAGGATTTGCTGTCAGCAATTATGGCTCTGTACAAAGAAACAGCAATTCAAATACGACTAAATACAGCAGGAACATTAACGAAAGAGATCAAAACATCTAGAGGGCTAAAACAGGGTTGTCCGCTGGCATTGGCCCTTTTTAGCCTATTCATCTCCGACTTGAAGAACACTCTAAACCTGTTATCTGCCTGCCCCCAAAATTAAATGATTCACCTATTGGTTGGATGGTACGCTGACGATTTAGTAATTCTAGATCAGACCCCAATAGGGCTACAGCGTAGCCTCACATGCCTGCAAAACTATGTTAACCAAAACGGCCTAACAATCAACGTAGAAAAATCATAAATTCTAATACTACGAAACTTGTGTGGCAGAAACATCAAAAAACAAATCTTAAGGTGGCAAATAGGGAAAGAGCCAGTCCCAGTAGTCTGCGCAACCAAATATCCAGGAATGTGTGTCAATTCTAGCATGGATGTTGCACCCCGAATCACAGATCTCAAGTGGAAAACAAAAAATCTAAGAGCTCAAAGGCAATTTCTCTACAAGAAATATGGGAAATTCTCACTGATCCCTAGCATCAAATTCTACAAACAAAAGGTTACTCCCATTCTAACATACAGTGCTGAGAACACGCTATTAACATTGTGGGAAATATGGGATTTATTAGAGGGATCATTCTGGAAAAAAGAACTTGTGCCTTCTTAATAGCCAACCCATAGCTGCCATGAGATATGAATTTGGCCTACTATCATTTTATACATGTGTAGTGTGGAATTCCTTGGCTCTGTTCTGGAAAATTATTATGAACGACAGTCCAATACAGTTTAACATCCTAAAAGAAAACATGGGACAAACTGCAGACTGGATTCTGAAGTCATGGACAACAAGATACAAGGTAGTGCTAGTAAACATCAATGCAACTGAATGGTCTCTCGTGAACAACCCAGAAGGGATTAAAAAAGAACTATGGTTCCTTGATTGGGAAGAAACAGAAAAAAAGCAAACAATTATGACATCAACTCTCACGTAAAAAAACCTAGTAGGTTCCTAAACACTGTTCCGAAGTACCTTGTAAAGTTCCCAAGTGCACGCCATAGAAACTTGTTTCTTAGATTCAGATTGAACATTCTCCCACCAAAAGAGGTTCTTTTCTCAAGACACAATGCTGAAAGAAATTATGCTTGCTGTAGATTCTGCAAAAATCTTGAGGAATCGTTACAGCACCTGACGCTATTTTGTCACACACTAAAATCTGAAAGAACCAAACACATGGGAGACTTAATCATGGGAAACCACCACCGATCTGCAGAAGACTGGTAGGAACGTTGTCATGGAGGACATGGTTTTAAACTTATCTTTGCGGTAACTAACTTCATAACAGAAATATTGTAGATCGAATAACATTCTTCGAAGAAATGTGACGTGCAGTGTCACTTACACGCAGAGAGAAACGAACCATTCATCAATTGTTGAGAAATCCATTGAGTAAAATTGTTCTTAGGTAAAAGTTTGTAATAAACTAAATATTTGTTTTAATAAAAATTAATAATAATATTAGGTGAATAGCTATTTCTTGGTTCTAACCACTCCTAAAATGTTGTTTGTTTATATGTAATCGGTATTGGTTACTTCTTTTCTGTTTTAAAATTACTTGTCCTGTCTCTTTGTTGATGGCAAGGTAGGTGGCTTTTACTACATTCTTAAAGCAAATGCTTATCAAAACACTAAAAAGGGAAAAATAAAACAAATCGAAAAGATTTTGATAAAAAATGTTACAGGAAGCCTGGCATCCAGGTCTCATCAAACAGACTCCAGCCCCTCCCAAACCCCTTGCGACAATGCTGTTACCTTTGTTTATGAAAAAGTCACCATGTTTCATGAAAAGATGCATAGAAAATCTAGTACAGACCTAGGACAAGAAGAGTCTGGAAATGAATGTACATCTTTGTGGTTGACAAAAATAAGCCAACCATGAACACCACTTTCTCCACACTTAAATCTTTTCCAAAATACACTCATGGATAAGAAACAGTAAATATACAGGGTCTTTTGGCAATCTACACTTTCCAGTGATCTTTAAGCAGCTAGTCCCCCTTTCCATGGTATCGAAAGAAAGGATGACTTGTCTCATGAGGGCTTTACAGAACAGAAAAGTGCCAGTGTAAGACTACAAGTAAAACACAACATTTGAATAAAATGTAAGCATACTTTCTCGATATGTCATACTACCACCCAAACTGCAATCTGCCCTTCCTCGTAACACTTTTGAAGAAGATTGTGCCACAGGAGCCCTAGATGCATTGAATGTAGAACAACCATTTGGACCAGGACGAAGCTGGTTCAAAACCTACTAAGGCACTAGATTCGTAGTCACCTTCTTACTGGATGAGCTGATCTTATAAATGGCCATAAGTGGGGTTGGAGCACTGTTTCACTTGTCTGCAGCCTTAGATATTGAGCCGTTAAATCCTGCATCTTTGCCTTGAGAAAATAGGTGTTCGGGATAATGCCTACAACTGGATTAAACCCTTTTTAGAAGGGTGTGTGACAAGGACAGTAAACTGGCCTTGTCAAGAAGGGATGAGAACCCCTCTCAGTAGGGGAGGCCTACGAGGGAAAAACACAGAGCCAGCCCTACCCCTCAGATGGACAGTGCCAGTGGAGAGAGCCCAGATTCCTGCACCCCGCAACCTGTGCTAGCATTTGTTAGTGCAGTACACCAGTAATTCTGGCCATACCTCCTTTGCAAGATGCTTGTGAGCGTCTCTCTTTTTTCTTTTAGAAAAACTCAATCCCAACATGCAGTCAGACCAAAGCATCAGAGCATGAATCCTGATACCGAATCCTGAGGAGCAGAGAGCCAACAAATAGCAAGCTTCTGTGAATCGCAAAGGAAAGAAAGCGAGAAACAAACCGCGTTCCTACAAGGCAGGCAGAGGGACCACGCAGGATGGCTGGGGAACACTGGCACATGTGAACAGGAACTTATAAAATCCATATATCAAATGGGACAAATGGGGGAACACCCCCCTCCCTCACCATCCTCCCTTCCCCCAATGAACTTACCCTCAGGGGCATCTGAAACAGGGCCCCAGAACACTAGCACGGACACTTGCCTTCCCGGGCCGTTATGGCCATTATGCAGAGAACCAGCGTGGGGAAAGGGGTTAGGGCCTAGCCCAAAACATATGACTTTTTGTTTTGTGCACACACCAAGTGCGGGGAAGACAAGGACAGATTGACCAGGGAAAGAAGCCCAATCCCAGAAGGAAGGGGGGAATATAATGGAGCAGCAGGAAGTGTAGGCTATTCTGATGAGGTGAGAGGTGGAGGACAACCAACAGACTAGCAGGAGGGAGAAAGGAGAGACAGATTGTCGAGGCAATTAGTGGAGAAAAGGTGGTATTGGCTAGACAGTGACAGTGGTACTGCTCTGTGTGATTGTGTGTTGAATGAGGTTAGTTTAAGGAGTGATAGTTAAGCGGATGGTACAGAGTGAAAGGAGGTTGTTCGAGTAGTGTGCAGGAGGGAGTAGTAGTGTGGAGGAGGGGTTAGTAGAGCGGATGAGGGGGTAGTGAAATCATAGGATGGACATTGAGACCCAGGAATGAGAGATATGGGAGGAACAGAAGATTAGAGGGAAGAGAGAGAAAGGGTCGGTAGAGTTGAAAAGGAGGGCACAGTAGTTGGCAGGAGAAGGAGAGATGAGCCTGAGTGTCGTAGAGGAAGGATTGACTCCAACAGGGTATCTGTAAGGCACGATTCCTAACAATCACATTAGAACACTAACATCTGGACAGAGTAGGGATAGCTAGGAAGTCCCCGAGGGAGCTTTAGCTAGAAAAGGCAAATCTGCCTCACAATAAGTACAAGGCAGACTTTAGACAGTAGGGGTCAACCTTTTGTATCCACTAACTTGGTGGTTAGGAAAGCCTTGACTAGCGGAGGAGATGCTTTAAAAGACGAGAGAGAAGAGAGAGGGATGACCCTATGGCCCACAAAGATGCTAATAAAAACCCTTGAACCATCTCTGTGACTTAGAGTGATTCTTCTGCCATCTGTGAAAGGTGTTACCAGATTCTATAGGAAGGCCCTCAAGACATAGTGAGAGACCACCAATGGTCAACTGAACAAAATTGATGTCAATTTACAATTTAATAAACAAATAGAACTAGAGAACACAATATACTGTAACGTTTTATAATAAATAGCTCCAAGTGGCTAAAATATGATTTAATATATAACATGAACTTTAAACAACAGATTTCATGGTAAAGCTCAAATCAAAATCCAAATCAAACTTCAACAAAAGCCTCATGAGAAATGATCCACCGTCACGTGTTTCGGTCATCTGATCAGCTTCAGAAGTGTTTGAGGATTAAAGATAGAAGTGATATAATAACTAGTTAATTGGACTCAATCCGTGATACCAAAGCTCATAACCACATCCCTAACAGAATCTACTTGAACACAATACCTGTTTCTCAGGGTCACTTACAGTGGCACAATAACATATGATGTCCTTCCTGAAAGAGGAGACATGGGGACTTACTATCAAAATTGCCAATGTATAACGTCAAAGGATAAAACATATCCAACCAGAAAAAAGAATGATAGTTACCAATATGCTAACAATTGGTAGAAAATGACCAAGATGTCAAAGACCTGTGTATACAAATCCATAGTTGAAAACTTTATAGCGTAGTGGTCACCAACATTTATTATAGAAAAATACCAAGGGGAATTCCTGTATCTGTTCTTACCAGTTTCCAATCTACCATCAAAACAAGCAATATAAGCAGGATCTTAAAGGATTACAATGGATTAAATGAACATACACACATATATATATATATATATATATATATATATATATATACATACATGTATCGGTCACAAACCGGTAAAGAAAACCTTACGCCTATGTGTAATGTAAAGCCTATTGGGTGTCAAATCTAAAAATGTGTACCTAACAAATACAAACATTACCTACTCAATAGGAACTTTCACATGTGCATGAGTTACATTAAAATTCGTACAGATACCGCAGTCTGTTACACAAATACTAAATGCTATTCTTCTCAAAGGAAATGTAACTCATTATGGTCATTAAGACCTTTAGCAATTAAAGCATCTAGATAATCTATCCAGGACCGTTTCGTTGTGATGCACTCTCTCATTATCCCCACATATTTTGCATTTAGAAACCACCTCTTAAACATAGACTTGAAGCTGTGATACACTGTGATTGTTCTCAACATAATGTCGGGCTAATGGTGAAGCAAGATATCTGAAATTGACTAGATGAACTGTGTTCGTTCCACCTTACTTTGACTTTTTGATTTGTTTTACCCACATCAAATTTTCCACAAGGGCATCTAATGCTATATATCACACCTTGAGAGTCGCATTGCTTCTTTTATATGAAAATAATTGGGCATTTGGAAACAGAGGTTAATGGCTGAATCCTGAGAAATCAGATGCTAATATTTTGGACTTTTTAAGAAAAATAACTTTAATGGGAATATATAGTCACAGATATCACATCAGGTGTGCGTATCTTGGTAGATGAGTTAAGTAAAGACTGTCTATCCTTAAAAATAATTTTATATCGGATTGAAGCAATTCATGCATGGCCATAAACACAGTATTCATATTTCTTAGGCAACATTTCAAACTGTCTAGTGTGAAGGCAAGGTGGGATTTCCCTACCTAAAGAAACTAAAGATCGTCTGTGTCAGCAAGTCCAACTTAAAGGTCTGTCTGTGTCAAAAACCTATACGTGCCCTTACAACTAAAGACATACAATGTGCAGGGATAGTAGTACCAAAGGAAACAGTGTTCAAAATAAAAACAAACAAAAAAGGTCTGAGCTTCTTCCAGCTCAAGCTTGGGTCAGCTTCCCCTTCCCCAAGTTCAAATAGTTCCACAAAGAAACAGGACTCAGGGTTCCCTTCCCCAAGTGTAACACAACTCCATAAACTCTCAGGGGTCTCTTCCCCAAGTTTTCCCCAGTTCAAAGGTATCTCAGGGTTCCCTTCCCCAAGTGTAACACAACTCCATAAACTCTCAGGGGTCTCTTCCCCAAGTTTTCCCCAGTTCAAGGGTATCTCAGGGTTTCCTTCCCCAAGAGTAACACAGTTCCAAATAGTTAAAGTCTCTTAGTTTTCAACTTCCACTGGTACTCCCTTTGCCTTGTCAGAAAACCACATGCTCTCTTTCACTTTAGTATAACACAGCCTTTGTTTTTAGGCTTTTCTTGGCTCTTTCCCAGGTTGGGGTTGCTCGATCTAGGCGCAGTTGTCGGACCACACAGTCCACGTATTACAGGTCATGCAACCCGTAACCCTTGACACTTGGTGCTGTTCTTTAGGCTTCTTTGATTAACACTGGTTTTCCACCTAGCATCAGTATTGGCACTCAGCGGTTTCTCTTTCTCTCTTTGGCACCCTACGGCTTCATTAGCACTGCTTCGTCGGATGACTTTGCGCTTCTCTTCATTCAGATCTCTGCTCCCGAATAGACCTCAGGAGTAACAGCGAGCAGTACTCACTTTCAAAAAACCCTTGGGCAGCGCCCCACAGCAATCATGAGTTCTCTGTGTTCCCCAGCTCCAGCTGGGAACACTTAACACCGGAAAGTGTTAGGCTTTTGGTCCTCTTGCGGCCCGCTCGAGTCACAGCACCTCCTTCCTCCCCCGAGAACAAACAGAGCCCTCCTTGCCGGTCCTGTGCTGGTCTGCTCCTTGCTGCACATCTGCCACCTTCTCTCCAGGCAGGTTCTCCCTGCTTTGCAGTGTGGGTCTACATTTAAGCACCTGTAGCCTCTAAACAGGCTGCAGGTGCGAGTAGTTTTCCTGACCCTCATTGTAGTAAATTAACATGACATGCCTGGTCCTTTGCAGACATCTTCCTCATCCCAGTACCACAGTGATGAAACCGACTAGAAGTGTGCATTCCTCCCAGTCGCCTCTTCCTTGTCCCAGTTTTAAATAACACTGTTTAAAGTCATACTGTGTGTGGGGAAGTGGGGAATATTGGAAATAACCTATTTGGTTAGGGGAAAGGAAGGATGTATTTTGACAATTTCTTGATTCAATCATAGGAGGGGAATGTGTGTCTAATCAGCCTGCATAAGGGGGTATTCTCGTTATTCTTCTTTTCCCTGTTTCTCTATACAGACGATATACGTGAGGGTTATCTTGAAAGGGAAAAAGGGAGGAGACGACAGTACCGTATAAAAGCTTCTGGGACTGAGGGTTCATCATGTAATGGAGAGGGGAAGTACAGTGTCTCGCCTGCAGGCATCCTCCACTCAATTCTTCAAGAACACTCCACCCAGGTGATCCTCTCTTGCATCTCCACACCCAGAGTCAGGATCCAAACACAATTGCCTTTCCATGGCCACCTGAGAAGAGGATTGAAGGGAAGTAGGTGAGAGGATGCCCTCAGGCGGCTCACATACCCTTACCCCTATAAAAACGGCCTCCCGCACAAGGGACAGATGTTGGTTGCCTCTCAGGGGGTGGTTTGTATTGAGATTCCTCAGGGATCGAGTCCAATTCCATATAGAATTGTTTGGTTCAAATGGTTCTGTGTGCCAAGTTTGGTGAAGAAGAGTACCGAGGTATGAGTTGATTTCTTGTAATAAGGATGGGAAATTGGGAAAGTCAGTTCCTATAATGGTTTCTTCTGGTAATCCTGAGATGATGGCAGAAGGAAAGTTGGTGGTTTTTCCTTTCACTTGAATAGGTATAGCTGCAGTGAGGAACTCATGGTGACAACAAGTAAGGCAGACACAAGTGATCACAGTGAAAGTTGTATACAGGTTGGAAAAACGCCTAATCTAAACCTAAATCTAAGATGGGAGCAAGCTTCAACCATCAAATGAAAAATAACGCAGTCCTAGTGGGATTTTGTTAAAATAAAGAAGGCCTATAGACACCTATTGCCAAACCTCACAACGAATACAAAAGGGGGTGTGGGATAGTTCTCAAGAAAAGAAAGAAGTGTTCAGAAATAATATGTCAAGATGCGGTAGTCCGAGTCTCCCTTCCCCACGTTTTGGACACGGGGTAAAATGGGAGCTTGGAGCCCAGCAAAGTCTCGGGCTTCTCCAGCACAAGACGACAGTTACAATGGTAGTTCTCAGGACCTGTTGATGGCCAAGTCTTGTTTCCTTGAAAGTCTCTTGCCTTCGAGGACCTGACATACTCAACTAATAAAAATAAATACACAGTCTCTTTTCCATGGGCTTTGGGTGACTACTTTCACCCCAGGATTCCACTATGCTGGGCACAAATTCCTAGAAAGTTCTCAAATGACATTAAGACCCCGGATAGCCATGTTTTCTCGCTTTCAAGGGCCTCTGTGGTTCCAAAAATAAAGTTTCTTTAGTAAATGAAATTTTGTTCCCAATATTCGCTTGGTGATGGGTTCACCCCTGGGTCCCACTCTGCTGGGCGCTGACCCTTCTCAATTGTTTTCACAGTTCAGATTGGGTGTTGACTCCACCCCTAGGTCCCCACCTTCTGGGCATTGAGCCCAGATGTATTGTTTTCCTTAATCTTATATGTTAGTTCTTTTCTTGAAGTTTGGGTGATAGCTTCACCCCTGGATCTCCCTCTGCCGGGCTCGGACCTCTGCCGACTGACAGTACTCAGGTAATGGCTTCACCCCTGGATCTCCAAGCACCAGGCTCGGACCCCTCTTGACTGCTAGTACGTGGATGATGGCTTAATCTCTGGCATCCCTCCTTCGAGATCACCTCTGCCAACTTCGTTTGTATTTGCGAGATTCAATTCCCTAATCTTTCTCATATGGTGGGATTCATCTCCCTTGCTTTCATATTCACTGTAGGATTCACTTCCCTTTCTTTCACTTAACAGATTGTAGCTCAAAATCTTTCGATTGTACAGGGATTTTACTTGACCTCACGTATTACCACTTTGACCTAATTTGGCGGCCTTCCTACGGCCTTCTGGTATCTGTAGTTTCTTTCATATGGGGATATCGACTAGAGCTTCTTGAGTTTAGCACCCACGTGGTCCCGGTCTCGTCCTTTAGCTGGTCTCCACTTGACACCTTTTACATTTCTTTTAAAGTTCATTACACATGGTTCAAACTTGCCACTTCTGTGATTATCCTTCAACATAGCCCGGTTCTTATCGGCTCTCCCCTCGACTCACCGGCTGTGATAAACCGCTTGGCTTTTTGGCTTTGGAGTCAAGGCCGGTACCACAGGTGCAGGAGCTTCCCTCGCTCCTGCTTATCGCCATAGGCTTTCCCTGTGTACCGTTGACATCTGATGCAAGACACTTGTGCTATTGTCCGCGGTCTTAGGTGCTCTTTCACGAAGGTTCTGCAGGTCTTGGACGAAAAGGACAAGGTAATTTCTCTCCTCGCCACCCTCTCGCTTCCTGCCGCCTTTCTCCTTCTCTTGAACTGCTGCGCTGGATAAGCCGTCTTGTCTTACTGTTTGCCGTGCTCGCCATGCTCTTACTGTGCTCTATGGTTCTACCTTTTAATCCCTGCGGTGAAGGAAAAGGGACGTCAGCTGTGTGCGATTCTGATCAATTGACTGACTCTGCCTGACCCTTGTGTCGGGACATGTCAGTGTTCGTGCCAGAAAAAGAAGGTGGGAGAGTTTCCAGGTATCCTACAGGGTCGAAAGGGAAAGAGGTCTTACATGGAATAAAAACACGCGTATTAGGGTTAGTGGGGTTCTCGGCAGGGTAGGTTACATCTCAATGGGAATGTGGAAAATGATAATCAGGGGAATGTGATCGTTGAGATTTGTGAGGCACACAGGAATAACTGGGATTATGAAATTAACACAGGGGATTCTGGGACCGGTAGATTTTTGTCAGGGTAAATTGAGTGTTCGGAAAAGAACAATCAGAAAGACGTGTAGAAGAATGGTTGAGAGTTGGATAGAAAACGGTAACGGGAAAGCAGGGCTTCTGGGAGACGTGGTTTCCTAGCTTAATAGGGTTTGTACTCCTAGGTGATTTACTAGATGGGAGGGGGTTGATAGATTCCGATACGGGATACTCTATAGGAGAAAGGGGGCTCGATGTGGCACAGTCCACAAAGGTCTCAGGGATCTACCCCTCCTTGTCTTCTTCCGCTGTAACATACTGCGTCTCACCTTGGGTATTCCCCCTAGCATAACCCGGTTCCCCTACCCAGGTGATCCTCCCCCACAAGTCAAGCTCCCAGGGATGGATCCAACAGCGATGGCCGTGTCCTGGCCCCCTGAATAATGGATTCTCAAGATCTTACTGGTAGAATACTATCAGGTTTCTCACACTGCCATGGGGTAGATTGATTGATCCCCATGAACACATATTATTTTTACTAGGGAATCCCTTCTCACCTTCTCAGGTGGTATTAGGTCAGCCCTGCCTGTGGTCGGCTTACTATAGGAATCCACTAGGGCCTGAACTGGGATCCTGTTGACTATGATGGATTCATAGGTGAGCTTAGAGTACGTCCCACAAAATAAATTACTTTTAAACTCTACTTCACCATATTCTGGCTGGTCCCATTCCTCTCCTTCCATACACCTGATCTCCATGGGTTCCACTCATTTTATGGGCAGTTTCTAGCCAAGTGACCAGGTTCTTTACAGGAAAAGCAGGTCGGAATCTCTGGTTTCACTGTTTTAATATGTTCCCCTCTTTATTTCCACCCTGGGTTTGGGTTCTGGTCTTTACTCTATCCTCCCCTTTTCCCCAATATATAGATCTTGAAATCGATAGGGGAATTCAATTCTCTCTTTAGGAGAAAAAGTTGGCTTAAGAGGTCCCTTATTTTCTTTTCTTTCCTCAGGTCGATGGAAGTGTTTATTTGCATCAGAACAGTTTGAGCTGTTTCAAATGCCAGAGAGAGGGTGGGTTTATTCAATTGCAAAACTGCCCTTTGGAATGAGGGAGGCAAAGAATTAACAAATTGTTCCAGACTCAATGCTTCTAATAACTCAGGTGAGGTTTTCCTCCCTAACCACAGTGACTGAGAATTCTTAACACGTTCTCCTAGCTCAATTGGTGTTCCCCCAGGACCCAATTTCAGGCTTCTAAATTTTGGCCGGTAGAAGTTGCTGTTTTGACCTACCCGTTGTAGGAGCCCTTCATTAATGTCAGCAAAAGAGACAGCTCCTGTGAGGTCTAACAGTTTGTATTTGTATTTGTTTTATTTGTATAGCGCAGCCAGGCCCGAGGGAAACCGGGCGCATGTCTTCAACATTAATTACAAGCATGACATGTAATCAGCCAAGTGGTTACAATCATAGCAGAATTACAGTTAACGTTACATATGCAATGGAGCAGTATCGTGCGAGGCAGTAAATAGTCCCAGCGGTCATACTGAGGATCAAGTTGTGCACATTTATTTGTGTGTGGCAGCTAACCAGAGCTTGGCTTTGTGTTTGAATAAGTTAAATGATGGTAGATTTCTGATGGTGAGTGGCAAGGTGTTCCAGAGTTTAGCCGCCTGGACTGGGAAGCTAACACCTCTGGCTGTTTGAAGTTTAAATCTGGGGATCGTGAGACCTTGAGTTTGGGCAGATCTTAGAGACAGCGTTGGAATGTACTGGGTGAAGTGGGAAGCTAGATAGATAGGGGCCTGGTTGTTTACGCATTTGTAGGTGAGGGCCAATGCTTTCAGGGAAATCCTTTGGGAGACTGAGAGCCAGTGAAGGTCTTCCTAGTTTCCCAGATCTGGGGATGTTAAGGGCCGCTTTGATGGCACTGCTTTGGGTGATCTGGAGTTTGTTGAGGTTACGTTGATTAGTGCCATGGTATACAGCATTACAATAGTCCAATTTGGACATAACCAGTGTCCTGGCCAGGGTGATGCAATTTTGTGTGGTGAGGAAAGGTCGGCAGGCTACAACTGCATTGGTTTGTCGGGGAAGGGAGAGTGTGGAATCGAGGTAGATTCCTAAGGTTTTGGTATCTTTAGATACTTTGATGGAGTTGCTGTCAATATTGAAAGAGCTGAACAAAGGGGTCAGTTTGTTGAGTCTCTGTTGTGTACCCAAGATGAGGAGCTCTGTCTTATCATCATTAAGACACAACTCGTGTTGGGCCATCCAAGCTTGGATGACTTGGTAAATGTCATTCAGAGCTTTGGAATCAACAATGTAGTCACCAGTAATGGGAATGAGTATCTGGGTGTCATCTGCATAATTAGTGTACGTGACGCCCAGATAGTCAAGCACATCAAACAAAGGTTTGGTGAATACATTGTAAAGTGTAGGGGAGGCACAGGACCCCTGAGGGACTCCGCAGGGGGCTGAGGCAGGATCTGCAGAGGAGGTAGGTGAAAATATTCTCATATGCCTATTGTCTAGGAATGACCTAATCCAATTCGTGGCATTGTCAGAGAAGTAGGCAGCAGATTTCAGATGCTGACAGAGAATTTGGTGATTGACCAGCCGAAGGCTGCGGATAAGTCCAATAAGAGTAGCTAGATTGCCATTGTCTTTTAGATCCTCAATTTGAGTTTTAATATCTAAGAGAGCTGTTTCTGTCCCGTGCTTTGGTCTAAAACCAGATTGTCTTGTGCCAAAGAGGTTGTTGGTTTCCAAATAGTTCTGTATCTGTAAGTATGCTGCTCTAATATTTTAGAAGGAATGGGACGGTAGTGATGGGTCTGTAGTTTGTAGGTATCTCAGGGTCTAAAGTCGTTTTGTTTAAAAGAGGGATAACCCAGGCATCCTTCAGGTTGTTAGGTACCATTCCAGATGGTCCTTAATGTCGGATAGGCCGAGGTTAAAGTCACCTAGTAGCATCACCTGAGAGTGGATGTCTGTAACTCTCCTTTCAAGAGGGGCCCCAGATAACTCATCAACCCATCTGAATTGTGCTGCTAGCCTTTCAAAGTTCAGGAAGTAGGTCCCTAGATCATCTCCCTTTTTTGTAGGGTTGAAAGACTCCCTGTGGAATATTTGGTCTTTCTTTAGTGGCAATCAGTCACTCCAATCCCGTTTGGAACCTCGTTTCAGCCTGTATCTGATGTGTGGCCAGTTGGGCTAGCACCTCCTCTAAAGAGGCCATTGTGTCTGGGGAGGATAAGGTGTTGCTTGATCCCCCGTCAGAGACCAAAAAGAATTTGAGGTCCTCGGTGGTATCAGAGTGCACCTCAATTTCAACTTCTCTGACGGAACTTGGGTTAGTTCCGTTTCTAAGCCCGGATACGGGATTCAAACCTCTGTTGCTCTGGGTGGTCTTGCTTCCAAAACCAGCGTGTTGCCCCTGTGCTTTCCTCACTAACTCGATAGAGGAAGACCCTGGTTCCTGAGAGGCAGAACTTAGGGCACCAGGTTGAATGAAAACTTGAGGCTCTCTAACCGTCAAAAGTATTTTATTTCTGTGTTTTAAATGATAAGCAGTCAAGGGAAGGGTATCCAGGAGAAGTTCTGACCTACAAAAATAGATCTTGCCGGATAGCTGGGACCTGTAACGGTCAGGCAATTGATTTTTTTATTTTATTTCTAAAATGCAATTGTAGTCTTGAACTCTTACAATCGTGTCTTTCCCTGATGTTTGTTGAACTATCAACCACATAGGGGTCCCTTACCTTGTATCAACTGAGTGTATCAAACACCTTGCACAATTTGTCAAGACAATGGATTCCCCTTTTAAACAAAAAGATCAAGATCACCTTTTAAACAAAAAGATCAGATCAATATGCAC
Source organism: Ambystoma mexicanum (assembly GCF_040938575.1). NCBI lineage: Eukaryota > Metazoa > Chordata > Amphibia > Caudata > Ambystomatidae > Ambystoma > Ambystoma mexicanum. The sequence goes on along the minus strand of NC_090935.1, from coordinate 1,451,900,716 downwards.
AAGCAGGATAAAGTTTACGATCTGTGTGTGAAGCATGGGTGCCCAAGAGGTTCGGGAGAAAATGGAGAAAGAGGACAGAGAAAGACTTAGAATTGGCAGCTGCTTGTATTCCTGGCCCTAATAACGATGCAAACAATTTCTCTTCTTTGCTATACAGTCTGTATTGATCTGGTATTTCTTTGAGCAACTGTGATGAGTGTTGGGACAAATAATTAGATCTCTGCTTCCTGCGCAATGTTTCTTTCTTCTTCTTTTCTGGCAGGATACAGAATATGGGGGTGGCGGTGGGATCAAGGTAGAACATTCTGACACTGGTGCAGGCGTTGGGGCGGGCAACCTGCCGGGTATCACTATTAGGTGCTCTTCAAGGACCACAAAGAGAGCGGAGTGAAGTGAGGCCAGCGAGCAGGTTCCCCTCCATAGTGGCAGGAGGTGCCGAAATGCTTGCTTGTCACAGACCCAGTAATTGCACATCACCGCTGCTGTCCCTTTCTTAAGGTCTGAAATGCATAATGTCTAGTATTTGTTGTGTGCCCCCGTGAAATTCCTTCCTTTTTTATAGAAGAACAAGTTACTTTCTTACCTGGCAACGTTCTTTCGATGGGATGTTCCTCCGACGTATTCCACATCTATGACAGGTAATCTCCACAGCTGTGCTGCTTCGGAACATTTTCGGCGTCTGTGTCCTGCATCAATGACATCGATACGCTCCCTCGAGGGCCTCCGTCGAGCCGACGTCACCGGATGTTATAAGTAGGACGCACAATGCCCGTAGCCTCAGTTGTAGTTTTTTCCCCAGAACGTGTGGCACCAATCTTCTGCCAGTATGACTACAGAAAGCCTTGCGGAAACATAAGCTGCAATCGCATAAGAAATTCTGTAGAGGGGTAGGTCGGGAGGGTGCGATGTGGAATACGTCGGAGGAACATCCCATTGAAAGAACGTAACCAGGTAAGAAAGTAACTTGTTCTTCAAAGGGATTGTGTCCTTCAACGTATTCCACATCTATGACAGACTCCCAAAGCAGTACGAACGTATGGAGGTGGGAAAAGAATTTAGAATTTTAGAATGCCCAATTAAATTGCAGAATAGAGGACCGCCTTGCCAAAGGTCAAATCTTGCCCATGGATAGAATCCAGGGACTAGTGTTTTACAAAAGTATGGACAGAGGCCCATGTGGCTGCTTCACAAATGTTACGAATGGGAACATCCCTCTGCAGAGCAGTAGAGGCAGCCACACCCCTAGTAGAATGGGCCGTAAGCCTACCGGAGGGTCCTTACCCGCCAAACGGTAACATTCAGAGACTGTCAAGATAATCCATCTAGACAAAGTCTGCTTAGTAACAGCTTTTCCCAAACGCCTTCAAGCGTATCGTACAAAGAGCTGATCGTCCACTCTGACCCGGGACATGCGTGGGATGTAGAAACTTAAAGCTCTCCTAGGATCCAACCTATGGAGCCTCTCCTCTTCCTTACCAGGATGCAGAGGAGGATAGAACGCCGGAAGAATGACCTTCTGGCTCAAATGAAAGTCCTACACAACCTTTGGAAGAAAAGGACGAACCTCAAGGACAACCCTGTCCTTATGGAACACTGTGAAAGGTGGCTTAGCGGATAGTGCCTGCAACTCACTCACTCTGCGAGTGGAAGTAACCGCAACTAAAAATACAGTTTTTAAGGTCAGCAGTCTCAAAGGACAAGAACGTAAGGGCTCAAACGGAGCTCCCATCAGGAACTTTAACACTAAATTCAAATCCCAACCAGGCACCTGGAAAGGTGAAGGTGGAAACACGTTAGTGATCCCTTTAAGAAACTGAGAAATCAAAGGAATCTTAAAATAAGAACACTTCTCAAACAAACGCTTAAATATAGACAACGCTGCCAGGTAACCCTTATTGGTACCCACTTGCAGGCCCTTGTGGGCTAACGAAAGCAAAAAAGAAAGAACCACAGGAATGGCACATGCAAAAGGATCCACATTCTTTACCCTGCACCAGTCGCAGAACTTTCTCCAACGGCAAAGGTACAGGAACTTTGTTGCGGGTCTCCTGGCCGAAAGCAACGCCTCCATCTAGTCTTCAGGGAGGTCCCAATCCTTATACCTCAACCTTTCAGAAACCAAGCATGAAGGTTGTGAGACTTGACCTCTGGATGGAGAACCTGACCCCCCTCCCGTGAGAGCAGACCGTCTCGGTAGGGAAGACGGCGTGGAGGGCAGATGGACATGTCGAGAAGGTCCGGGTACCACGCTCTCCTGGCCCATACCGAAGCAATGAGGATCATTCGGGAACCGAACCTCCGTAACCTCTGCAACACTTGCGGAATGACGGGGACTGGAGGAAACGCGTACAGCAGTGGAAAGCACAACTCCACTACGAACCCGTCCCCTAAGGCTCCTCTTAGAGGAAATTCCCGCGAGCAGAATCTTTCGCACTTCGGATGACACTGGTGCGAAGAGATCCACTTGCGGGGTCCCCCAAAGGGCAAAGATCTCCAAGAGAACTTCCTGAGCCAGCTCCCACTTCTGAGAGACCGTGCTCTGCCTGCTCAGAGCATCCGCCGCCTCGTTTTTGTCTCCGGCCAGATGAACTGCCGAGATCGAAATTTCCTGCTAAATGGCCCAGAACCAGAGCTGCATCGCCTCTCTGCACAGAGAGAGAGCCCCTGCCCCCCCCTTTTTGTTGAGGTAGTGCATGGCCACTGTATTGTCCGTCAGAATCAGGACATTCTTCCCCCGCACAGAGGACAGAAAAGCCTTCAGGGCTAGCCTGATGGCTCTCAGCTCCAACAGATTGATATGGAGTCTGGACTCCGACGGAGACCAACGACCGCTGACTGTCAACTCGTTGGCATGAGCTCCCCATCCCGTGAGGGATGCGTCTGTCACGATCGTTACCTCCGGCCAGGGTAGCCAAAATGGAGCCCCCTTCAACAGATTGCCTTCGAAGGCCCACCACAGAAGATCCTGGGCGACCGAGGGCGGCACCTGAACAGGATCCGACATCCTGCCGGAGGACTGCGACCACTGCATCTTGAGAGCCCACTGCAGAGATCTCATCCGCAGCCTGGCCTCTGGCACCAGGAGAATGCAGGATGCTATGAGGCCAAGCAACCTCAAGAACTCGAACGCGGGAGACTCTGGGCATGTGCACCATCTGCAGAATGTGATGAGCCCTCACCTGGGGAGGCCAACACTGCCCCAAGGATGTGTCGAGCACTGCTCCGATGTACTGGAGCCGCTGGGTAGGTGTCAAGTGGGACTTCTTTAAGTTGAGGAAAAAGCCCAGCCTGTGAAGGGAGTGGCAGGTGACTGACAGATGATCCAGGACTAGCTCGGGAGAGTGCGCCCTGATCAAACAATCGTCCAGGTAGGGGTGGACGTGAATCCCCCCTTTCCTGAAATACGCTGCCACCACCACCATGAGCTTGGTGAAGTCCCTCGGGCGGAGGTCAATCCGAACGGCAGGACCCGAAGCTGAAAGTGCGAGTCGCCAACAGCGAACCTCAGGTACTTCTTGTGCTTGGGATGAATCCGCACATGAAAGTAAGCGTCCTTGAGGTCGAGAGACACCAACCAGTCCTGAATTTGAATGGCCCGGCGGACTTGAGAGAGAGTAACCATCTTGAACTTGTCCTTCCTGAGGACCTTGTTCAAACCACACAAGTTGTCAAGGAGTTCCCCCCTTCTCACCTGAATCCGTTCTTTACCGGTGTCCTTGGATGCTGCCTTCTTTCGGATGGATCGGGTTTTGGAGAAGGCGGCCCATGTCTCTGCCGAATCCAGAATGCATTCAGTTTTCTAGCAGGCCGAATCCAGGAATCCAGGAGGCAAGGTAAGTTTGCTAGAACTAGAATCCAGGAGGAAGAAGAAGGGGGGGGGGGTTCGAGGAAGGGAAAGCAAAGTGGAAAGGAGAAGAACTGCGAGCTATGGAGCACACTTCTGGTCGCTACTTCGCAATAGCATTGAGACGCGCGGAGCCGCGGAAGGCGTGGTCTAGAAATAGAGAAAGGTTACGTCCAACGCATGGAGCGAGAAGGAAATGCGTTGGACGGCTATATTGGAGGTATTAATGTGTATAAGCCAGTTGTGACAGGGACCATGAGGCCCAAAAGGGGCGTATCCTGCGATTCATGACACAAGTCCATGATGGGTCTCAATCCCCCGTCTTTCTTCGGGATAAAAAAATATGGGGAATACTATCCCTTGTTCCTCTCCGCCACAGGCACCATTCTATGGCGCCTTTCTCCAGCAGGGATTCGATTTCCTGAGCAAGGAGCGGATCCGGACTCTTCAAAGAGAGCTTCCCCGGTGGATTGTCGTGAGGATTCTGCCGGAAAGGAAGACAGTAGCCGTGGGCTATGAACTCCAGAACCTACACATCTGAAGTAATAGCACACCATTCTACAAGATGCTGCGCCAGCCTTCCCCTAACCGGCGAACCATGGGACATAACCTCATGACTGAGCTGAAGTGGCTGCGGCAGTGCCTGAGGGCAAAGAGGCAACTGCCCAAGTGGCTTTGGCACCTCGAGTACCTTGTTTCCCACCTCTGGTATTCCTATGTTGGCCCCTTTGACTGGCAGCCCCCCCCTTGATCTACCAAAGGTAGAGTAGTATCGAAAGCAACCTGCCCTCCATTGCTGTCCCCTAGGACGAAAAGGCGGAGGTTGGCAAACTGCAGCGCTCAACGATTTCACTGCAGTTTTGGAGGTCTGCAACCTCTCAAGGATCTCGCCAGCCTTGCTGCCAAAAAGATGTTCACCATCAAAGGGCATGTTGAGAAGCCGGGCTTGTACATCAGGAGCAAACCCTGACTTCCGTAACCACGCAAATCTGCACATCACGGTGCTCGCCGCCATGGACCGGCTGACACAGTCTGCCACGTCTAGACCCGATTGAACGGATTCACACATGGCATCCTTGCCATCTTGTACAAGGGCAAGAAAGCCATCCCGTTCCTCCCCTTCGGGAATATGTTCAGCCGCCAAAGATATACAATTACACAGACTTTGAGTGAAACGTGCTAAGGCACACACGGAGTTGGCTGCCTTCAAAGCCATACCCCCTGAAGAAAATACTTTCTTCGCCCAACCGTCAAAACGTTTGTCGTCCCTATCAGGAGGGATGGTAGGGTACAACGCCTGCCTTGCTGGGGCCGTAGCTGCCTGCACCACCAAACTCTCCGGACTAGGGTGTGCTGACAAGTAGCAGGGGTCGCCACTGGCTGGACGGTACTTTTTCAGCAACGACTTACCCACTGCCGGGAGATTCTCCGGAGCAGTCCAAGCCGCTGCCACCCTTCTTTGCAAGGCCATATGAAATGGCAGTACCGGGTCAGTTGGTGGACTTTGGTCCAAGATATCTGTCAGGTCATCCTGCAGAAAATCCAATGGTGGCGCAGTCCACCCCAAGTACTCCGTCACCCTCGACATGAGACGCCGGTATGAAGACTCAGCGTGTGTGCCAGGCTCAGGCCTACCAAACTGAACCTCCGGAGAGGTGTCCAGACCACTGGCGTTGTGCAAAGACTGACGCAGGTCTTCCATCTTGCTATGACCAGACAATAGTTCGTCAAGAACCAAACCTTCATCAGACCCTTCATCCACTTTAGAGATGTAATCCAGAGGCTGGAATAAATCCCTGGATGAGGGCACAGAAGAAGATTTAAATACAGGCCTCACTGACTTCCTCAGGGCCTTTCTCAGAGTTTCCACCGGGTACCTCTGGTAAAGCCTCCACAGCGTTGAGGGTGTCGATGGAATCGGCATCGATGTCGAGCGAGGCGCTGATGGCTTCGACACAGGCCTCGAGGCCGGAGCCCCGAGTGTGTCCTTCGACGGCCTTGGCGCAGATGGCGTCGACGACTTCCTTGGAGGCGGAGCCTCGAGAGAGTCCCTCGACGGACATAGCGCCGATGGCGTCGACGTCTTCTTAGAAGACCTCACAGGCTCCGACGGTCTCAAGGGCGTCGAGGACCGGGACCTAGAGTGGGAATATTTGTCTTTAAAGATAGATATGTTGTCTGATGCATAAGTACACATGCATGAAGCGAGTGCTATTAGGACCAAGAGGTGGAGACCAGGAAATGAAGCTCAGACAAGAAGAAGCAAAATTAATATGCAAATTTCGTTCAGTAGAGAGGGGCCTGAACTCTGACAACGAAATAGCCTCTTTCTTGTGACTTGATGATATGTATTACAAATGGCAATGTATGGTATCGGGTGTTGGGAGACCCCCCCAAGGGGCAACAGCCAGCATTACTGTTTAGGTTTAATGACCTCCACAGATTTTTTCAGTAAAGTACAAACTGGCACCCTTTCTTGACACGCTTTACTCATTCAAACACCACATGAAAATTTAGTACAATTATTACTCCATCAGAAGTCAAATATAGTAAAAATTAAATCTAGCTAATAAGGTTTCAATAAGAACGACACTAGAAAGATTATAACAGTACACAACACATATCACTATGTTGCTTAAAACATGGCCGCCAAATTTGTAAACAAAGGTTAATGAGAATAATCGATCACATGACACGGCATGACTCTGTCTTAAGTATCATTTTACATCTATTGTTATTTTAATTTTTATTAAGCCCGATCAGGCCCCAACAATGTACAGCGAATACACTGATGTGAGGCAAACACAAAAAAACAAACACAAAAACACGACCAATTGACAATACACACTTTTACATACTAACTAGGAACTGAGCCCAAAGTATGGCCGCCGCTAAAGAAACAGGAAGTTGGATCAGGTTGCTAAGCAACAGCGGTATGTATAGAACAGAAACTGGCAGGGACGCCGAGCGAACTAGGACATATTCATACGAGAACGAGAATAGAAGGTAAGCGTCCATGAGGGGCTTCCCAGGCAAACTTTTATAAACACACGAGCAAGCATGTGATTCTGCTCGTGCTCCACTAGTGATGCCAATAGTTACAAAAAAAGAAATTTTGAAATATATTGAACATTGAATTACTCCGTGGGAGCATTACAAAAATCGTAGCGAGTGTTTTGGTTTTTATCTCAACATCAATCTGGATGTAATTCGATACGGGGAATTGTTAAAGGACCCAAATATGATTCTAGGAGTAAACCAACCAAATCTGCAGATCCTAGCGTACATCGTTTATAACATAAGATAAATAAAAAGTTAGAATGGGATTAGTGCACGAACAGGACACGTTTGTACTTATCACTTTTATGTATTTTCTCAATTAGCCTGGGATTTAACCCGTGACTTGAAATACAACACAGAGATTAAAACTAGAACAAGTAGCATTGGGTAAGCTCTTAAACCCTAATACCATACACATCTTTTATTATCAAAATGGTCAAGTAAATGCAAACTTAGTAAAATAAGAAAAGAGTGATTGATGAATGTCTATAATGTTCAAAATACATACCTAAGTAACTAATAAGTTTTTCATTTTTCATCTTTCATCATTTCCTTTCTTTTTGATGTTTTTTTCTCTCATTCCTAAACAATCCTACCCTTTTCCCCCTCCTTCAATGGCCGCTTTTCTTTGAATGGATTTTTCTTGTTTGTGTAATGACTATTTGAAAATTACATAAATATATTTTTGACTTTGTGAGCTTGCTAAAACAATAAGCCCTGATTTGAGAAAGACAGAGAACCAGTCGAAACACGTGTTATCACAGAGGGCACTGTTGTAATAATAATAATAAAAACCTCTAAAAAACTACATTGGGAAACGGAGAAAGGACTTATGTGATTTATTTACTCTCAGAAAGACGTGTGCGCATGGGCTCAATGCTTAAGTAACTGCCAAATTTTTGTCTTTCAACGTAACGGTGTAAAGGAACCTAGTACTCCGTTGTTACTATTCCATGCGACCACTAAGACAAATCACACGAAAAGATATTCAAGGGCTCTGAGGTCCAACCAAAGGAATACCCACCCCAAAGGTTCATCATTCTATTGTCCAGCAATATTGCATTATAGACTGCAAATTCAGTGTTTTGGGGTACAGCTCCCGCAGTGCGTCCCACACCTGCGCTCGGATATCGTTGAAGTGGGCCGCATCATGAGTATCATAGTTAACAAAAGGTATCCCGTGGTATGGCCAGGTATATACAGGCGCTTGGGTTTAGAATGATGTGCTTATTTACTTAAGAGCAGGTGGAACAGCTGCAGATTCGGGCACTACTAGGCTACCTCTGCCTAGAAAAGCAACACAGAAAAATAACCATGTGTGCCAGTATCAAAGCGCTCGTCCAAGCAGTAAATATTTCAACCAATAATGTTATCTATGTAACCTCATGAATTCACCATTGATTGGATAAAGTGAGATTTTTATTCATTTCGTGATTGAACAAGTTGATTGTGGTTTTGCCTCTGTAGCAGTTTGCCCGTTTGCCAACACATGTTTCGACCTCTGTGGTCTTTTTCAAGGCAAAATTAAAAAATGTGTAACAAACTGTCAGTCATGTAAACTGTCAAATATTTAATGTATAAGACCCAATAGCAAGGACATCGTGTTATCATCACACAAAATCATTGCATCCCAATATGTCACAACTAGAAAGAAAAAGGCAAACACAGAGAAAAAAAAGAGAAAAAAGAAGAGAAATGGAGAAAAAAGAAACAGTAATGTGTTAGTTCAGCACTTGTGATATTAATGATTGATTCCTGATTTGATAATACTCCATTATATCCTTAAACACTGTTAGTCACTTGTGTGTTAGCATGAGCTGGTCAATAACTAGATTGGATTGTCTTGACATAGTTCATCAGTACATTGCATGCATGATTTAACAATACATCATTTGAGTGATAAACCATTTACTATGCACTAATAAATGTGCCTAGTATGCTGCATCCTTTAGATATACTAGACTCAATATTCACAATCTACAGACCTCAGAGATTGGAGTGCAGGATACTGGGGTGCAGCTGTGAGTGTATTCAATGGATATGCAGTGTGGTCTATAGCAAACGACGTGTGGCTATGGTACAAATATTAATCATTGACTAATTTACAGTTATGAACTAATATTGTGGTTGGGGCTATTTCACTTGTGCTGTTAGTAATTCATCAAAAATGGTCTTTGACTTAGATTGTACTAATTACCCACTTAGGGTATCGAGCTCCCTGTATGCAATTAATTGGCAAAATGCCAATGTATAGTAAACTGTGCGTCTGATCACCAAATTGGAAGGCTGTGCTGCAAATGTAAAAAAGCCCAAAAAGTGAAAAAGTGAAAAAGTAAAAAAGTAAAAAAGAAAAGGGGTGTGGGTGGCGGTTGTCCCACCATTTGATACCAAAATATTGATTATACTGATCCATAAATGCTCAGTTAGAGCATCAAAGTAACTCACCACTCTCGTTAAATCTAGTCTTTGTTCTTGTGGTAATGTGTCCCCTTGATACAAGCTTCCTGCTCGATTATGTCCTCATAGTCCGATCACCTACAAAAGATTTATATTCCAAGTATTATTTGTGAGGTGACCCCTGGTGTTACCGCTTATAGTAGCCGAGAATCGCAATGTAGGTGGGCTAATAAAAGTATCCCCAGTAGTCCGATTTTCTAAGTGATTCCCCTCATTCTGTTGGGTTCCTTACAATGCAGGACCTGGCCTCCGTCTGGCGTCCGCGAGCAAATGCTTGCGGATGCCATTTTGGCTTGTGTTTATATTAGAGAAGTGATGTCACGTGCATGTTACGTGCGCCATGACAGCTTAGTGTTTGTAATAACACTGGTAGGGGAGAGATCCTAATAATATGAAACCCTCATTTTATGTTGTGATCCCAAAGGATTGAAAATGTCTAGAGTATGTTAATATCAGAATTAAAAAGGATAAATAATAAGGTCTTGCGCACATTACGTATGCCATGTAGAATTGTCAAATGTCAAAACAGTGCTATGATGCAGACTTGTTGGTCTATTACCCACTTCTTAGAAGGTATTCCATGTGGGGACACATAAGCAATAAGCTTATTGGTGCTACTTTTGATCAACCCACTGGAGTGTGATAGTTCTAGCACCCATTTCATTAAATACATTCTTGATAAGTATCTTGAGCTAGATTCTTAGTAAGTATCATTAACTAGATATGCACATTAGCAAATCAAAAACTGTGGTCCAAATAGGCTTAGAATGTCTCGAATATCTTGGTGTCATACTATAGAAATAATGTAACGCTCACGTTGCAGGTGTCGTGACCGATTGGCAAATATCAATTCACTTCTGGGATGCACAGCTTTATCGTATGTTGCTCACTTATTATATAGTGATCCTTGTTAAGAGATATGAGCGTTAAAAGCTTATTGGTGTTCCTCTTAACTAACCCACTGGAGTGCGATTACTCTAAGGCCTGTTTCATTAGAAACATTCTTAAAAGGTATCATGAGCTGGTTTTCTGTGCGCATTGGTAATCCACACACTTAAACCACTTGCGTGTGGTTAAGATAACTACCATACATTTTGATGCAGCACCCTGTGTGCTTAAATCAGACTTGGCCACCATTAGGGTTGTGTGCATTAGTTGTGAAGCCCTCCTCTAAAGTATACGTGAATGTGTGGCCCGCAATTATCTTTAAGAGGGTATTCAATGTATCCTGTAGGCAGATCAAAGAGCTGATCTGATTCAATAACAAATGTCACCCTGGGTGCTGTCACAAATCCACTCTGTTAGGGCAGCATAGTTATCCATTGTTGAAGTCATAAATGCATAATATGCAGCAGTAAGTAAAGAGGACCATCATTTCGTCTGCTTACTGATATTTTATCACAAACAAATGTGTTGGAATTTTTCCCCCGAAAATCAGTAGACTGATGAATTAATACAGCAATGTGTTGGGGAGAATCGTGATCATCAGATGTGAAAACATATCCGTATCAATGCTCAATATTTAGAATCACAAAAACACATACATTTCATGCTCTTTGTTCAGGCCTTTAGAAGTACATCTAAGTCTACAAATCATCCGTGGTTCAGGTTGTCTGAGGCGATACCGTTGGTCGCCACCTCTTCTATTCGAGTACTCTTTTTTTTAATGCCGATACATTTAATGTCCGCCTTGTTTCCCCATCTGATGTTCTTCTTGCCAATGCGATGCTAGGACAGTTTAGGATCTTGGCTTCCAAGACGGGACAAATGTTCTCTGATCCGCACACGTAGTTCACGATTGGTGGTCCCAATATATACTTTCTGGCAAATACAGATAATCCCATACACAATAAACTTGGATCTTACATCGATAAAGTCTGTAATCTTGGTGGTCGTTCCTCCATGACATATAAATTAATTAGTATCTCCATGTGCATATTTGCAGACATTACAAGACCCACACTTGTTGAAACCTTTGTGCGTAAACCTGAGCCAGTCGCTCCCAGTCCCTCCCAGTCCCTGTGTCTGTGTTTGGCTTAGGGAACAAAGGACATAGTTGGTTCTTAATAGTAGGTGCTTGAGTGAACACAATATTGGGTATAGCGTCAATATATTGGGTGAGATCAGAAACTAATAATAGGAGATGCCAATTTCTCATCATCATGCTATACATAAGGTTGCTGTCTTTCGAGTATTTGGTGACAAAGTGGACTCCCATTGCATCAGAGTCTAGGTCTTTTCTTTTGGATTGTAACATTTCATTTCTTTGTAAAGGTCGGGTCTTCAGCACACTTTTCTGAGAAAACCCTCGTTCCTGAAACCTTTGATTTAGCAGGTCCCGGTCCTGGCCTAGCAGTTCGGGCTGGGCTGCTACCTTCGGTGGCGGCAGCTGCTGACTGATTTGCACACGGCTGGTCCCCTTTTGCAATGGCGCAGACGGGCTAAAAAACGGTGGTGTGGAAGGTTGGCCCAGAGCAATTGCCAGTGGTTTAGATTCATTCGAAACCTTCCTCCCATCACTTTTGTGGTCAGCCCGCTCCTGTTCATAGCTAGCATTAGTGCTATAGTTTATTTTGGCTCAATAGAATTCTCCCACCAGAATATTATCAATTGTTGACTTCTTCTGGCAGCTTGTGGTAAATAAGGTAGAGTTGACTTTGGTGGGTTTTCTAAATGTTTTATTTTCTAATTTCCATTTATTAATGAAGATCTAAGAAATCAATGGATCTGGTGTTGCAAGCTCACATAGATTCTATACCAAAGGTGTTGTTATTAAGGTAACTAACACATTTTTCAAATCTTTCCCTGGATTCATTCCATACCAACAGGATGTCATCTATGTACTTTTTCCAAAGTTTGATCTCATCAGTGTATTCATT